>NW_006785040.1:2409638-2412922 GCF_000442215.2 Lipotes vexillifer
GGGGGGGGGGGGGAGCCTGGGCTTTCTGGCCCAGGGAAGAACGCCTCTCCCCACATAATCCGTTTAACATGCTGTAACCCAGATATGTTTGTATTTTAAACAGGGCGTATGAGAGGGCAAAGCTCAACCTAGTAAGATGTCATCGTCCAGAGCGGGCCTCTCACTGTTGTGGCCTCTCCCGTTGCGGAGCACAGGCTCCGGACGCGCAGGCTCAGCGGCCATGGCTCACGGGCCCAGCCGCTCCGTGGCATGTGGGATCTTCCCGGACCGGGGCACGAACCCGTGTCCCCTACATTGGCAGGCGGACTCTCGACCACTGCGTCACCAGGGAAGCCCTGAGCATCTTTTAACTCTAGCCTCCTAGGTGGCCATTGGGTCCGGTCAGGTACTGGCAGTTTGCTTCGTTCTCATGCTCACTGTTCACTGTTCTAGACATTTCACTGCCCAGCATCCTGACTCATCAGTAGGAGCTATCTGTACTTGGGGACCTTTTCATTCTGGGTTATTGTATCCCTGCTTGACAGTAGAGAGTGTGTCCTGAGTAACAGTCTAGGCCAGGTTAAATAAGACTCCCTTCGGAGCGGTGTGTTATTAAAACCAGGTTCTAATTGAACAGTTCATCAAAAGAAGAGCATCTTGGATATCTGTGATACTGTGGTTTATAGGAAAAATACATATTTGGTCTTCGTCCAGTTTCTGGCTTCCAGCTCCCCAGTGCCTTGGAATTTCCTGAGCAATAAGAGTGATGGAATTATATTTGAAATGCTTCTGGGAAGGAGACTTTTGGATCCCACTGCAGGGTGAGGGCTGGTGGCCCGAGAACCAACCACACGATGGGAGGGTTGGAACTTTCCGTCCCACCCCCTGACCTGGGGCCGGGGCAGAATCAGTTACCAATGGCCGATGATTCAATCAATCACGCCTTTGTGGTGAAGCCTGCATCACCACCCAGGACAGGGCTCAAGGGGCTTCGAGGAGGTGAACACGTGGGGATTCGCAGAGGGTCGTGCTGGAAGAGAGCAGGGACGTTCTGCACTCTCCCCAGCCACGCCTTGCGCTCTGTATCCTTCATCTGGCTGTTGATTTGTATCCTTTAATATCCTTATAAAATAAATCAGTGACCTAGTGAGTAAAAGGCTTTTCCCAAGTTCTGCGAGCCAGTCTAGCAAATTCACCAAACCCAAGGAGGTGGGAACAGTCGGTCAGAAGTACAGGTGATAACCTGGATGTGTGACCGGCATCCTGAGTTAGACGATCTTCAGAGCCTTCAGTTTGTAGCCCGTGGGTCAGAAGCACAGGTAACAACCTGGACTTGGCAACTGGCTTCTGAAGTGGAGGGTGGTCTTGTGGGACTGAGCCCTTCACCTCTGGAGTCTGGTCCTATCTCCGGGGAGACAGTGTTAGAACTGAGTTGAATTCTCAGTCACACTGCTGGCTTCCGAGAATTACCTGTTGGTGTATGGAAGCCTCCACACACACACTGGAATTGGGATTGAGAACCTTATTTAATATCAAGGCACATTTACACCGTGTGGTTCGCCTTCTGGATCATCAGGCCAACTGCCCACCATTCTACCATTATCACATAATTATTTTTTAAACTTTCAATGAAACTTGACTTAGGACTTTAGTATCTAAGTCAGAAATATCGAGAACCTGCCATGGGACAGACGTCCCAGTGCTTATTAAGAAGGAGAGGCAGAGTGATAAACCATGATGGCAAAGAATAGGAAAAGAATGTATATATATGTGTGTAACTGAATCACTTTGCTGTACAGAAATTCACACAACATTGTAAATCAACTATATTTCAGTAAAATAAATGTTTTTAAAAAGGAGACGCAGGGGCTTCCCTGGTGGCGCAGTGGTTGGGAGTCCGCCTGCCGACGCAGGGGACGCAGGTTCGTGCCCCGGTCCGGGAGGATCCCACATGCCGCGGAGCGGCTGGGCCCGTGAGCCATGGCCACTGAGCCTGCGCGTCCGGAGCCTGTGCTCCACAACGGGAGAGGCCACAACAGTGAGAGGCCCGCGTACCGCAAAAAAAAAAAAAAGAGAGGCAGACATTTGGATTATTTTGGAGAGGAAACAGGGAGAAGACAAGAGATACTGAGAAAAAGCCAGATAATTCCATTTAAATTTCTACAGTTTCTGAGATAAGCACTAGTTAGACAAATGGCTTTGTCCTCCTCCGACAGTGCAGTTAGTAACTAAATATATTTTCAACACTTTCTTCCCTATTACCTCACATTTCAATGGCATCATTTTGGCCATTTTTCTCGACTGTGTATTAGAATCACTATTAGGGCTGAAATAAAAATAAGTATACTAAAATGCATTTATTCCATCTAGAATTTTTTTTTGGGGGGGGCTGTGCTGCCGGCTTGGGGGATCTTAGTTCCCCGACCAGATATCGAACCCTGGCCCTTGGCAGTGAAAGCGCAGAATCCTAGCCACTGGACCACCATATAATTCCCCCATCTAGAATGGTACGTGAGTTCTTAAAAACGGCATGGCCCATGGAGGGGTTGGTTAAGCCTATGTCCTACAGTCTTACCATCTCTGAGTTCTCTTCCAACTCTGAAATCCTGAGTCATCTGTCAACACCAGAAATGAGCTGCTGTGAACAATGATGATTTTTCAGTTGGTCACTGAAATCGAAGTGTAATTCAGACAGGGCTTTGCAGCTATGAGATGACAAGCATGGGACTTGTCTAGCTGATGTCATGAACAAGTGCTTTTATGGCACCAAGTCAGTGAACTTTGTCTAAAACTTCAGCATCAGGTGGCCACAGAGGGGACCCAGGGCCCCCTCGGGACACCAAAGCATTTTCCTCCTGGGTCGGACTGGGATTCCTTCTATCAGCAACCCCTTTAAGGCCTTGGTGATTTCTACTGGGATGCAAACGTGTTCCCTTGCTGAGAAGAGCCTGAATAATTATAATCGCTAATCCGTGAGCAATGCCTTCATTTGAAGGGCTGTATTTGAAAGCTTTCACATCAACGAACTCATCTGATCTCTACAACAACCCTGAGGAGAAGGCAGAGAGGAATGATGGTACATCTGCAGGAGATGAGAAAGTGTGGCTCAGAGAGGTCACCTGACTTGGCAAAGAGCATCCTCAGGAGGAACGAGATCCAAGACCTTGTCCCAGGCTCTCTTCGTTGTATGTTAGTTTATCACACCGTCTTAGGGATTACAATTCCCTGAGCGGGACAGCTCACCACCATCCCCACATCAAGTGAGGGGCTGGAGGATCCTTCCAACTTGAGCATTCTCAGCAGGA
>NW_006785040.1:2413058-2414681 GCF_000442215.2 Lipotes vexillifer
GCATGGGCTTCCCTGGTGACTCAGTGGTAGAGAGTCCGCCTGCCGATGCAGGGGACACGGGCTCGTGCCCTGGTCCGGGAAGATCCCACATGCTGCGGAGCGGCTGGGCCCGTGAGCCATGGCCACTGAGCCTGCGCGTCCGGAGCCTGTGCTCCGCAATGGGAGAGGCCACAACAGTGAGAGGCCTGCGTACCGAAAAAAAAAATAAATAAATAAAAGAAAGAAAGAAAGAAAGAAAAGAGGAGCAAACTGGGGAGGGGGGTCACTGAGAGTCACAAGACTGTGAACTGATGCAGGGGGACAAGCATCAGGTCACATGGACCCATTTGTTCATCATCATTTTCTGCACCTCTGCCCCATGCTAGGCGTTTTGCAAGGTCATAGTGACACACAGACATGATGGATGGCTAAGTGATGGCTAGAACGTGGTGGAGCGGGGGACCAAGCCTTTGAGCCCCTAGAAAGCAAAGAGTTAATATCAAAGGAAAGAAGTAGGACACAGATACTGTTTACAATGACATCTGCTTCCTCCCTGTGGTTGCCTGTTGGAACTCCTCTCCCTAAGGTGGGGATGGTATTTCTCTCGTTTCAGGCCACCTTACTGCTGTCCAGGGTAACAGATTTTTCTCTCACACTTCATCCTGCCTCCACAGCTTCCAGGCAGAAGCTGCCTTCAAGCCAAAGCATCGACCCGAGCCTAGGAAGGAATCGATGTGGGTATTTGCAAATGAAAAATCGCCAGGAACAGAGGTATTCAGCTTTGGCACACAGCAGTGTGCATGTGAATTTCCCTCCTGCCACTGAGCTGGAGGCATCCAGATGAGAACACATGCTCAGCCTCAGGGCATTTAAGGAATAATTCATCACCTGCATTCCACCTAAACACAGCTAAAACCTCAAAAAAGTAATGTTTCCTCGGTTATGAACTTTCAGGAAAAAGTGGCAAATCTCTGGAAAGCAAGCTGGTGTTAGGACTTGGATGCTCTGTTTTCGTACTATGCCTGCATCAATTCACATTCCTAAAATGGACATCAAATCTCCTAAACCTTTAAACTCTACTTCTGCTGTCTTTTAAGGTAAGAAATATTGGCACATTCTAATTTCTAAAAGAATTTTCAGTTTTCTAAATGTTACGTGTGACATGTCAATTCCTGCTTACCGAGACAGTAGGAAAAGGATTCCACAAATTTAGAAAGATTTCCAGCAAAAAAGATGAAAATAAAAAGGCTGTGTAAGGGTCATCCATTAAATCACATTTAATATTCATAAGTCTAATTTCTAGCACATTTTGGTAAATGAAATTTCCATCGTCGTATTTATTTACATTCAAAGAAAACTTTCTCCCACATCTCTATTTATTCTTTCTCCCCCTTCTCCCATCTTCACGCTGAAACTAGGTCAGTTCCTGCCCACATACCACCACTAGAACAAAGAGAAATGGTCGTTCTTAAAGGGCCATAAGAATAAACCCACAGCAGTATAAAAAAGACCAGAAGTAGAAAGCATATTTTATAAGGAAAAGAAGATTTAAAAGTAAAAAATAGGGCTTCCCTGGTGGCGCAGTGGTTGAGAGTCCGCCTGCCGATGCAGGGGACGCGGGTTCGAGCCCCGGTCCGGGAGGAT
>NW_006785040.1:2414824-2419642 GCF_000442215.2 Lipotes vexillifer
TAACAAAAAAAAAAAAAAAAAAAAAAAAAAAAAAAAAGTAAGAAATAGTTCATAGCTACAGAGAACAGATTGGTGGTGGCTACCAGAGGTGGGGAGAAACGGGTGGCAAAAGGGGTAAACGGGGTCAAAGGGTACAAACTTCCAGTTATAAAAGACACATAAGCCCTGGGGATGTGATGTGCAGCAGGGCGACTCTAGTCAACAATATTTTACCGTATATTTGCAAGTTGCTAAGAGAGTAGATCTTAAAAGTTCTCATCCCAAGGAAAAAACTGTAACTGTGTTTGGTGATGGACGTTAACTAAACTTATTGTGCTGACCATTTTGCAATATACACAAACACTGAATCACTATGATGTACACCCAAAAGTAACATAATATTCTATGTCTCCTTCTCAGTTAAAAAATACGTAATAGTACGAGAGACTCTAAAACTAACAAATAAAACTAAAACCTAAAAGTAAAGTTGTTAGATTGTAAACAAGAAAATAAGTAAAATATATACTATATTTTATTAAGTTTAAAATGTTATCCATTGTAAGATAGACCATTACTTTATATACCATTGAGAAAGAAACACCATTTTAGACGTAAAATGGAAACACTAATTTTCACTTGACTTTATTAAAATAATACTTTAGATTTTTCTACATTATTGTTTATCATATATCATTCTTGTCAAAAATTAAGAATGAAATAACCTAAATAGGCATTTCTCCAAAGAAGACATACAGATGGCCAACAGGCACATGAAAAGATGCTCAACATCTCTAATTATTAGAGAAATGCAAATCAAAACTACAATGAGGTACCACCTCACACTGGTCAGAACAGCCATCATCAAAAAGTTTACAAATAATAAATGCTAGAGAGGGTGTGGAGAAAAGGGAACCCTCCTACACTGTTGGTGGGGGTGTAAATTGGTGTAACCACCTCAGAGAATAGTACAGAAGCTCCTTAAAAAACTAAAAACAGATTTTCTATATGATCCAGCAATCCCACTCCTGGGCATATATCCCATAAAGATGAAAACTCTAATTCGAAAAGATTCGTGCACCCCTATGTTCACAGCAGCACTATTCACAATAGCCAAGACATGGAAGCAACTTAAATGTCCATCGACAGATGAATGGATAAAGAAGATGTGGCACATATATACAATGGAATATTACTCAGCCATAAAAAAGACTGAAATAATGTCATTTGCAGCAACATGGATGGACTTAGAGATTATACTAAGTGAAGTAAGTCAGAAAGAGAAAGACAAATACTGTATGATGTCACTTACATGTGGAATCTAAAAAAAGTGATACAAATGAACTTATTTATAAAACAGAAGCAGACACACAGACATAGAAAACAAACTTGTTTCCCAAAGAGGAAAGGCGGGGAGGGATAAATTAGGAGTTTGGGATGAACAGAAACACACTCCTGTATATAAGATAGATAAACAACAAGGACCTACTGTAGAGCACAGGGAACTATATTCAGCATCTTGTAATTACCTATAATGGACAAGAATCTGAAAAAGAATAGATATATAGCCGAATCACTTTGCTGTACACCTGAAACTAACAAAACATTGTAAGTCAACTAGACTCCAATAAAAAAATGAGTGAAATACATTGGTTAAGACATTCCTAAAATGTCTTCACATTCGGGACTGACTCTTCTGAATCACTTTTCAATGCAAGTCAAATCAGTATCATTTTTCCCCGCACAATACCATGCTCTGTGCCATTAAGAGTGTTTCACTGTTGTTAACGGGGTTTTCTTGACAGCCTCTGACACCTGCGCTCTACGTTTTGATGTAAGTGGATAAGTAATGGCAACAGCCTCACCACCTTTCCCTGAGCCCACAGATGGTGACGATGCATCCCAGTCTTAGAGATATCAAAATTTGGAACATAATCTCTGCATTAGAATTGATGAATTATGGCATTATGAAAAAGAAAACAGGGACTTTCCTGTGCCACAGGGTGGCAGAGAGGTTAAGAAACCGCCCGCCAATGCAGGGGACATGGGTTCGAGCCCTGGTCCAGGAAGATCCCACATGCTGTGGAGCAACTAAGCCCGTCCTCCACAACTACTGAGCCTGAACACCACAACTACTGAAGCCCACATGCCTAGAGCCCATGCTCCTCAAAAAGAGAAGCCACCGCAGTGAGAAGCCCGTGCACTGCAATGAACAGTAGTCCCCACCCGCCGCAACTAGAGAAAGCCCTCACGGAGCAACGAAGACCCAACGCCACCAAAAATATAAATAAGTAAATAAATTAATTTAAAAAATAAAAAAAGAAACCAAGTAGAGCTAGATAAGAACAATCAGGAATGAGAGGGAGCAGAGGACAGTTTCCAACTGAGTGGACTGGCAAGGCCTCCTTGGGAAGTTAACATTTGAGCAAAGACTTGAACTTGCTGGGGAGTAAGGCACTCAGGTGTCTGGATGGTGGGTACAAGTGGACAAACATCCCAGGCTGAGGCATGCTGGGTGCTAGAGGAACATCCCAGGGCCGATGTCTCTGGAATGAACAGGCCAGTGGGGAGAGGTGAGAGATGAAGGCCGAGGTAGCTAGGGGGGCGCGGGGGCTGCTGTTGGGTCTGGGTTACTCTGAGTGAAACCCTGTCCTTTGTCCTGGCAGGATTCTGAGCAGAGCAATGAGAGGACCCAGCTTCTGTCTTTCCAGGACCACCCTGCCTGCCCTGCTGGGCATGACCTCCCTGCGTGAGGGAGGTACTCCAGTGATCTGGGCAAGAGATGGTGGCTCAAACAACGGCAATTGTGGTGACGGAAGTGGGCAGATTCTGGATGCATTTTGAATGGAGAGCCAGTGGGGTTTCCTGACCGGGTGAAATACTTCTTTCCAATTATTTAGAATAAACATGGGGGAGGGGGGCTTCTTATTCAACGATTACTACAGTTTTCAAACTTTAAAACCTAATTTTATCTTCAGCAGTAAGAATTCAAATTTCCTTTCCCGATGCATTTTCTGAGCAGGCAGGGAACTGCAGGTAGTACCATCGGACAGAGAAAATTTTAGTGTATTTTAAAGCACCAGTAATTGAACAAAGGAATGTAATAACTTGTGCTGAAAGAGGAATAATCAGATGTCATGCTTCAGGCCAGTGTAGGAGCTTATTTCAGAGATCAGCCAGAAGTCAATATTTTTGTTTGTCTTTTCTTTCTTAGTGTCTGTCAAATTTCTAGAGCACAGATAGAATTCTATGTGGAAACAGTACTGTAGCAGGGCCTCAATACCATGTTGGCATCTCAACAATGAACCCCCTAAATAAAGCCCAAGATGACTCATTCCATGAAGAATTCCCCACCGGTAGGCACAGGGGGCCTTGAACTTGGGCCTGGAGTTTCCATGATTCATTTCACCTCACTGAAACCTCGCTGGGGCCTCTGTGCTGGCGGTTCCCCCCCCAGTCCTAGGTGAGGTGCTGGTGGGTTAGGTATATGCAGACCTGCCCCATTCCAATCCTGGACCCTGGTGGGCAACTAGGAGGCCCACCTAGTTGCCTCCTGCAGACCAAAGCTTCCCCAGCTCAGTGAATTCAAAGTCTCAGTGTCACTGCCATGAAACTATCTGACCTTAGGCAGCTCACTTCAATTTTCCATGCATTTCTCCTCCTGCTTTAGGGATGAGGGAATAAATCAATATCTGCCCTTCCTCCCTAGCAGACTTCTTTTTTTTTTTTGAAAATAAAGTGACATGCTAGATGTATGAAAGTAAGAAAAAAAGAGATTGGAAAAAAAATGTCCGATAACTTTCACAGCCACCCTGAGGACAGAAGCTGACTCAAGGGTTCTCTGAATTTAACACACAGTTTTTTGTTTATGTACCTGCCTTTTAAAAAAATGTATACAACACACTTTCAATCTTCTTTTGTTCACCTGCTCTACATTCTTTGAATATTTCTCATTGTTTCACCCACCTAATATCATTCATACTTTGTTTTCCTTGTAATGGGAGAACACCGATTTAGACAGTGTGAGAGAATCCCATACAGTCCAAAACTAATGGACCATTTCTCAATGTGACAAGAATAAAAGACATTTTCCAAAAGTTTTGGTAAATGATTATATTACAGTTCCATGGCCATTATGACTCTTCGCTTTGAGACGAACACAAGGATAAAAAATATGAAAATCTGTTTCAAAATATTAAGCTAATATAAGACCTCAAATAAAATGAGATCAAACACCAACACTGCAAAGTACATCAAATAAAGTTTAGAAATACATAATTACAAATATTTCTGAGCTTTTATTATGGTCTTATCACTATGAATATGTACACACAGAGGAAAAAGTCTTTATAGGTATCCTTAAGAAGGCAGTGATTTCCAATGTCTTTGCAGAATATTTTCCATTTATCTTGCTAATTCTAGCGTTCTCTAGAGGAAATTGTCACCCATTGATGGAGGTGTTGATGCTACCATGTAGGTCTGATGCCTCAAGGAGAATGAAAACAGACCTGGAGAAGATGATTATTTACAAGTTTGTCACATATATGTGATATATATGCTACATATTTATCACAATGTACAATATTTTAATCTTCTTTTGTTCACGCAATATACATTCAAGATTTTTTCACACATCTGTATATATAACACACACATATATATTGCATATGTATACTCAGTGTATATATGTACTCGCTATATGTATCTGTACACGCAATGCTGCCCAAAGATGTTTATCATTTCAATGATCTTTGTTAAACTGGCATCAATTAAAACTTCATTTCTGGGCTTCCCTGGTGGCGCAGTGCTTGAGAGTCCGCCTGCCGATGCAGGAGACGCGGG
>NW_006785040.1:2419748-2444474 GCF_000442215.2 Lipotes vexillifer
AAAAAAAAAAAAAAAAAAAAAAAAAAAAAAAAAAAAAAAAAAAAAACTTCATTTCTTTAGTTATTAGTTTGATGAAATTCCTGTTGTATTTGCTCTGTTTTTCATATTTTGTCTTCCGTTCCCATGGATTGAAAAAAATTATACCCTCAAAGCTTTCAGTGTTCTTTGAGACATTTTTCTTTACTCTCAAGCCTAAGATATATTTCCCACCCACTATTTCCATTAATTTTGTATGGCTTTTTTTCTTACTATATCTGGAATTTAATAGTATGTGTGTATGCTACACAGCTTTTAAATTGATTTTCTTCCAGAAAGCTAACTGTTCCAGAATCACTTGCTGAATAATGCTGGCTTTCTCTGCTTAAAGCAAATGAAGCATTCCTAAATATAACAATAGCTAAATTAGATAAACGTGTGTACATTTTTATAATTTTTATTCTAATAATTCTACTTTTTCAAATTTATTTCCATTTTAAAAAGGAGCTTTAACACAGTGTTCTCGGTTTGACTTTAGTAATAGATCATTTTTTTGTGTTAGTACTGATGAGACTGACAAAAAGCGACCTAAAAGTGAGCCTTCTAGAACCTTTCCTACATATGTCTATTTCCCACATAATTCTAATTTGATTTATATTCTTTCTGGTCAGAATAAAGTAGATCCTATGGCATTGTGTCCATTAGTGTATGTGTGTTTCCATGATTCCTTCTTATTATATCTAAGGAGACATTGGCTATGCCTGGGATCACTCCCCCAAGTGACTGTCTACTGGAATTAGCAGATACTTGGCTGTGTTGCCATCCAAAACAAATCACAGAAACTTTCCTGTGCACTCTTAGTTGGCTTAAAATGCTTAAGTTCAAAAATAATGAGATGCCACTTTCATCTGTCATTCCCAAGGGTGTAGGGAGAAGGTTGTGGGATGTGTCCCTTCACTTTTTTTTTCTTTTTCTTTTTTAAATTTATTTTTGGCTGCATTGGGTCTCCACTGGTGCAGGCGGGACCTCTCTAGCTGTGGCAAGTGGGGGCTACTCTTCATTGCGGGGCGCAGGCTTCTCATTGCGGTGGCTTCTCCCATTGTGGAGAACGGGCTCCAGGCACATGGGCTTCAGTAGTTCTGGCTTGTGGGCTCTAGAGCGCAGGCTCAGTAGTTGTGGTGCAGGGGCTTAGTTGCTCCACAGCATGTGGGATCTTCCTGGACCAGAGCTCAAACCCATGTCCCCTGCATTTGCAGGTGGATTCTTAACCACTGGGCCACCAGGGAAGTCCTGTCCCTTCACTTTTTTGTCCAGATTTCCTGGGAAGAAGAGCGTGCCATTTTGGACTGACTTGAGTCTCTGACTAAAATGCAGGCCCTCCAAATAGCCAAAGCAATCTTGAGACAGAAAAACAGAGCTGGAGGAATCAGGGGCCCGGATTTCAGACTATACTACAAAGCTACAGTAATCAAAAGAGTATGGTACTGGCATGAAAACAGAAATATAGATCAATGGAACAGGATAGAAAGCCCAGAGATAAACCCATACACATATGGTCACCTAATTTTTGATAAAGGAGGCAAGAGTATACAATGGAGAAAACACAGCCTCTTCAATAAGTGGTGCTGGGAAAACTGGACAGCTACATGTAATAGAATGAAATTAGAACACTTCCTAACACCATACACAAAAATAAACTCAAAATGGATTAAAGACCTAAATGGAAGGCCAGACACTATAAAACTCATAGAGGAAAACATAGGCAGAACACTCTGACATAAATCACAGCAAGATCCTTTTTGACCCACCTCCTAGAGAAATGGAAATAAAAACCAAAATAAACAAATGGGACCTAATGAAACCTAAAAGCTTTTGCACAGCAAAGGAAACCATAAACAAGACGAAAAGACAACCCTCAGAACAGGAGAAAATATTTGCAAATGAAGCAACTGACAAAGGATTAATCTCCAAAATTTACAAGCAGCTCATGCAGCTCAATATCCAAAAAGCAAACACTCCAATCCAAAAATGGGCAGAAGACCTAAATAGACATTTCTCCAAAGAAGATATACAGATTGCCAGCAAACACATGAAAGAATGCTCAACATCACTAATCATTAGAGAAATGCAAATCAAAACTACAATGAGGTATCACCTGCTACCAGTCAAAATGGCCATCATCAAAAAAATCTACAAACAATAAATGCTGGAGAGGGTGTGGAGAAAAGGGAACTCTCTTGCATTGTTGGTGGGAATGTAAATTGATACAGCCACTATGGAGAACAGTATGCAGGTTCCTTAAAAAACTAAAACTAGAACTACCATATGACCCAGCAATCCCACTAATGGACATATACCCTGAGAAAACCATAATTCAAAAACAGTCATGTACCACAATGTTCACTGCAGCTCTATTTACAATAGCCAGGACATGGAAGCAACCTAAGTGTCCCTCGACAGATGAATGGATAAAGATGTGGCACATATATACAACAGAATATTACTCAGCCATAAAAAGAAACGAAATTGAGTTATTTGTAGTGAGGTGGATGGACCTACAGTCTGTCATACAGAGTGAAGTAAGTTAGAAAAACAAATACCATACACTAACACATATATATGGATTCTAAACAAACAAACAAACAAAAATGGTTCTGAAGAACCTAGGGGCAGGACAGGAATAAAGATGCAGACGTAGAGAATGGACTTGAGAACACGGGGAGGGTGAAGGGTAAGCTGGGACAAAGTGAGAGAGTGGCATGGACATATATACACTACCAAATGTAAAACAGATAGCTAGTGGGAAGCAGCCGCATAGCACAGGGAGATCAGCTTGGAGCTTTGTGACCACCTAGAGGGGTGGGATAGGGAGGGTGGGAGGGAGGGAGATGCAAGAGGGAGGAGATATGGGGATATATGTATATGTATAGCTGATTCACTTTGTTATAAAGCAGAAATTAACACACCATTGTAAAGCAATTATACTTCAATACAGATGTTAAAAAAATAAGGTAATTACTGATAGGTAAAAAAAAATAATAAAATAAAATGCAGGTCGTAATTTATAGTGAAGGATGTCTTAGGTTAAAATTTTGTCTTGTTTTGTTCTTCAATCTACTAAGGTTCATTACTTAATTAACTGAAGGGTCCAACCTGGGTCACAATGTCCTCCCCCATTGAAATATGCTGGAGAAACATGCAGTACAACAATCGTGCAGCAAGTACTATGTGTGGACTGGGGACAAAGTTCCAGGTTGCCTACTTCCTACTCGCTTTCCACTCTTTGCTCCCAGGGCTAGTGACTGCGGTGGTTCTCCATGGGGGCGATACCACCCCTAACTGGAGTGTTTTGAAAACCTCTAAGAGTATTTTGAATTAGGGATGCTACTGGCTTTTAATAAATTGGTCAAAATTATGCTAACTGTTCTTCAACACACAGGTCAATTCTACAAAACAAAATTGTCCCACATCCTTTGTGAATTTCAAATGCCCCAGTAGATGTAATCTACTGTGGATGGTATATTTTCAATACTTTAGTACCCCTGTGAACTGACTGTTCATATGTTCAAAATTCATAGGTTAAAACCTAATCCCCAGTGTGATGGTGTTAGTAGGTTGGGCCTTTGGGGGTGATTAGGTCATGAGGGTGGGGCCCTCATGACTGAGATTAGTGCCTTTATAAAAGAGCCCCAGAGAGCTTCCTCTTCCCTTCTGCCATGTGAGGCCACAGTTACAAGACAGACTCCTGTGAGCCAGGAAGGGGCCCTCACCAGACACCTAATCTGCCGGTGCCTTGATCCTGGACTTCCCAGCTTCCAGACTGTGAGACGTAATTTTTTTGTGTGTAAAAATCACCCACCCTATGGTATTTTTGTTATAGCAGCCTAAATAGACTGAGATGAGTGCATAGTTATCATGGAAATGTTTCACAAGAAGTTACATAAACACACAAACATTTGAGAGAATATTATTGTGGAGAGGGATGATTCAATGGATTAAGGATATTGTCTTGAGTAATGGAATAATTTATTCACTCCATACCTCTACTTAATGCACTGTAAAATTTTCAGTGTCATTGTTAGTAGAAAAATGATAGCAGATATACAAAAGCATGTGGACCCAGTTGCCATGATGTAAGAGAGGAGATTTGAGACTCCTTCTGGGAGACTTAAAATCAAATACAATTACATTGATGAGGTCACATGAAAGGCAGGGATCTCATTGAATTTCATTAATAAAGGTGATTTTTAAAAATATTTCATATTATTGCCACCTTACACATCTTAAAACTTATATAGCATAATGATATAAACTTGTGAAAATTAGCTACTCTAATATTTATTTGTTTTGGGATTAGCTGTTACTTTTCCTATCCTCCTCAGATAATACCCTCAGAAGTTTACACAAATTCTCTACAGGTGCCTGTGTTATAATTTTTTCCAGTTGACCTGCAAAAAGCATTGTATATTATCTTCAAGATCTTTTTAAGCTGTGGAGAACTGATTCACACCTGGACTTTTGGAAGAATTTCCTAACAGTAAATATATTTTCAGTGACAGTTGTCACTGTCCCATCCCATGTCACAACAAAGACAATTATGTTGACATTACACTTGTAAATAAATCTCAGCTCTTCTGTGAAAACACTCTCTCATTATTTCCATTTCAACAGTTTATAATTTTCCAAGGTGTGTTATCTCCACCTCAATTAAGGTTATTTTCTTCTTTATCTCATCAATACAAATAATGCTTACTAGTTACTGTTTACTGTAGCATTACTTTTTACACTAGCACCCACCTGTACCTGTGCATTTTGTTTTCATGTACTTCTTATAAAGAATAGCTTCTGATTATCTCATTTCTCTTAAATCCACTGTTATTCACCGCAGGTAGATACAAATATTTGACTACTCCATTATGTATGTGGTTATGGTTGCACGAAATCATTCTCCTTGAGGATACATATTAATATCCTTTTATTTATCTGTCATATGGGAGATAGATGATTATATTGATTTTTGAAAATTATGTAAGTAGGTAGCTTTATTATCTAGGAAATCTATTTTAGGATAGTAAAGGGGACAGTACAAAACATGTTCCTTGTTTGATTGAATCTAAGACACCATTGATTGTAAGACACATTATTTTATGTTAAGACAATTACCACAGACATAGAGAACAGACTGATGGTTGCCAAGGCGGGGGGTGGGGAAGGAAAGGACTGGGAGTTTGGGATTAGTAGATGCGAACTATTATATATAGGATAGATGAACAACAGGGTCCTACTATATAGCACAGGGAACTACATTCAATATTGTGTGATAAACCATAATGGAAAAGAATATGAAAAAGAATATATATATGTAAACTGAATCACTGTGCTGTACAGCAGAATGGACACAACACTGTAAATCAACTACACTTCAATAAAATTTTTTAAAAAACACATTGACAAAAACACAGTGCAACTAAAGTATGACACAATGTCTTACCATTACTTGTAACTTTAGACAGAGTGGCATCTTCTGGAGCATCACAGCACTAACGACGCAGTATTTCTTAAAAGGTTTCTCCACTATTGCTAGCTAGATTTTCTTCTAAGCATCAATAACAACACTGGTACTTTCTTACCCGAGGTGTCAACTGAAGATTTTCAGGTAACAACAGGAAGGAATTTGATGGGAATTGAACCCAACACAAGTAGCTACAATAATCCACAGAACTCAAAGTTATGACAGCATGAACTCCCCTGACCAGGTGCACCATGTACAGGCAATGATGACTCTGTCCCAGGGGCCAGCACTGATTGTGAGATGCCATCATTGCAAAGCACCCGTGATTGCAGAAATGTTGTGAAACAACAGAATAGGGTATAAAGTGGGCAATGAAACTGGTAAATTTCAGAATCACTGAGCTAATGGGATTCTTCTCACCTGGCTCTTTTTCCAGTGAGACTTTTGCACTTATTAATAATTTGGTCCAGAAAGTCTACAGACCCCCTGACGGATGAAAAGTCTATATTGTCCTCAATTTGAACCGGTCATTCAACTGGTAGCTACAGAATATAGTTCACTAAATGTTACCAATAAGCCAGGGGATCCATGCTTTAAAAGAAAAAAAGTCCCCAAACCACACCCACAAGCTTTAATGAAGTAATGCAGCTTTGGGGTTTTGAGATTTAATGTCTATAAAATAGATGCTATGAAATTATTCTGAGTCTTAAAAAAGAATTTAGATTTTCTTTTTACTGCCATAAAAGAAAATCGGATGAAGGTATGCATAGGTTGGCTAGGCAGCCTGAGGAAGGCCAGTATTGAGCCACTAACATGTCAATAACATTTTTCTTCCTCTCCTGCTCTGGCTCCTAGGGTGTACACTACAGGCTCCCAGAAGGAACACCCTTGCAATTCAGATCACCATTACAGAAAATTAGAGAAAACAGATCGGCACACATGAAAACAAAAAGTGAAAATCACTCCCACTTTCAATGTCTAAATATTGATATTTAGTAACCACAGTACACAAACTTTTTCTGATGAAATTTTGACATATTATTGTATAGTTTTTTAAAACAAAAATGGAACACTCTTCTCAGTTGACTATGTTGCCTGTATAAAGACACCATCTCTAGAGAATGGCTGTTTAGGTTTGGATATTGCTTGGTTTTGTGTTTTTTGTTATTTTCAGTTACAATGAACCTCTCTTTACAAACATTTTTGTAAATTTTTCTAATTATTTTTTCAAAACACATTTCTAAAAGAAAAAACTTCTCCCCCAGAGTTTTGTGCATATAGTTCCAAATTCATTTCTAGAGTGTTTGTATACATTTGTAGTTCCCTAAGCAGCGGTGAGACTTTGCTCCTTTGCTGAAAAGAACACTGGATTTAAAAGATGGATCTTTCCAAGCTTATAGATCAAAATAGTAGCCTCATTTTAATTTATATATATTTTAATTACTAGGGATATGGAGATCTCTAGATGCTTTTGTTATCTGAAATGTTATTTTGTGAATTAGTTAACATTATTTACATATTTTTACCATGTTCATATTTGCATTGATATATAATTGCTCGTGTACTTAGATTAATGCTTTTAATCAGCATTGTTAGTCATATACCATGAATACTACTAAAGAAAGAGTCAATATAAAAAGACTGAAGTATGAATTTGGCAAAAGAGAAGTAAAAATGATAAACGTCTGGCAAGAGCACTCAAGCGAACCAACTGAAAACCTATGAGTCGCGGTCCAGTAGATGGCGGATTACAAAATAAGTGTACAGAAGTCAGTGTGGCCTTAGCAAATATATTCAGTTAGAATATGAAATGGATACATGTTTACATGACAAACAATAATAAATATTTAGGTACTTAAATAGTTACTCCTCCATATTTGTCTTTTATTCCTACATGAAGAAAACAATCAAGTTCTACTAAAGATCGAAAAACACTTTTAAAAACGAAGAGATACAGTACCTATTTCTCAATGAGAAAACTCAAACTTAGAAATGCATTAGAATTGTAGATCGATTTGCAGGGCATTCCCACCATACATTAAAAATAAAACTTTTTCAAAATTAAAAAAAAATGTATCATAGTAAATTTGGAAAAACTGAAAACATGGGAAGACACCTGGTAAATGATTGAAAAAGCTTAATAAATAGAAAAGAGGGGAAATAAGGGGGATGAAATTGTCCCTACAAAATACTAAAATTGTGTATATTTAACTCAACCAACAAATATATATTCAAACCCCATAAGCCAGACCCTGTTCTAGGCAATTGAGATGGGTCAACGAACAGAGCCCTGCCCTCAGGAAGTTTTCAGTCTAGCAATTGGCCAAACAGCGTGCTAACCATGTTAGAACAGACAGACAAAGGGACCTGAGGAGAAGATACAGATAGACGCAAGCATAGATAGATTTGGGTTTGTGATAAGCCATGATAACCAGCTCCTTGCTCCTTACCAAGCCTCCCTCCTGCCCTCCTGGGGATCTAAGTTTATTCCAATTCCCAGCTGCTCATTTTCCACAGACTGGAAAACAAACCAACCAACAAAACAAAGAAAAAACAAGAGCAACAATGGTAACAAGAGGTGACCAGAAAGCCCTGAAGTCTACTTTTGACTACTGTGGATTTATTATTTAGTGGATTTATTATTTATTGGATTCCCTGTGAATCAGAGGTAGTTAGAACTTCATTCTCATCCCCCTATGCTGGGTGATTGAGAATTAGCTATATGCCAAAAGGATTTTATCATTCAATAACTAGAGATGCTTATTCAGTCTTCAATTTTGGTCTGATATTTTAGGGGTTAACTTTAAATTATTTTATTCAAATCTAGTCCTGAAATTAAGTCACTCTTACCACAATATATCACCCCAAACTAATTCTCTTCAAGAACAAGAAGAACTCAAAAACTGAGGATTATCAAATATCTCCCTTGCAAACAATTTGATTCTTCTCAATGACATAAAAGATGACAGGATGAATGCTAGCTAAATATTAACGAACAAGGTAGAATCAATTCTGGGAATTCAAAAGTAATATTCTTTATCATTTTTACTATCATGTAATTCCAAATTCAGAACCTCCATTTTCTACAATTAAATTCATGCTAAATACAGAAGTGCATATTTTTGTTTCCAGATTGATGAATTAGGATTTGCAACACAGGCTAGATTACATGATGGCAATGTTCTTTGCAAAATGCTGATTACACATTTATTAGATTTGTTGACACACTTTAATTACACATGCCGTGCTAGATGCGCAGAGAAAACTAGGAAACCTACTTAATTTACACTGAGCGCTAATTGTAACTTCTCACATGCTTTTATATTTCAAGAGGAATGACAAACTAACATTTAGAGAATAACTACTGTGTTCCAGGCACTGTACTATGTGTTTACACACACATCATGGATTCTTTTCCTTAAAAAAATATGATCATGTGATTCGTCCATATTGCTGCATGTCACTATGGCTCATT
Source organism: Lipotes vexillifer (assembly GCF_000442215.2). Lineage (NCBI taxonomy): Eukaryota > Metazoa > Chordata > Mammalia > Artiodactyla > Lipotidae > Lipotes > Lipotes vexillifer. The sequence continues at coordinate 2,428,712 of NW_006785040.1, forward strand.
CTTTTACATCTTTTTATAGTATTCCAGTGTATGAAAAATACCACCATGTATTTATCCAGTCTACTCTGATGTCCATCAAAGTTGTTCCCAGTTCAGGGCTCTGACAACAACGTTGCTATGAATATTCTTGTACATGTCTTTTGGTGCATATGTGTGTGTTTAGGAACGAAATTACTGGGTGGTAGGGTCTGGTCATGGTCGGCTTTAGTATACAGTGGTACTTTCTCAAAATAGCTGTACTAATTTACATTCCTATCATCAGAGTATTCAAGTTCCTATTGCCATTTTAACTTTCTAACAGTGTTTGGGAGTAAAAGCTGATAAATATACAATGTCAACTTCCACATCTTTATAGCTTCTATATCTTCACAACTTCCATATCTTTATATCCAATATAGATTTTATGACTTGCCCCAAATTATAGTTGGATGTGGTTAAAAAGAAAAGCTTATTATCACACTAAGTGAAGTAAGTCACACAGAGAAAGACAAAAAGACAAATATCATACGATATCGCTTATATGAGGCATCTGAAAAAATGATACAAATGAACTTATTTACAAAACAGAAACAGACTCACCGAATTAGGAAACAAACTTATGGTTACCAAAGGGGAAAGTGGGAGGGATGAATTAGGAATTGGGGATTAACAAATACACACTACTATATATAAAACAGATTACCAACAAGAACCTACTGTATAGCACAGGGAACTATATTTAATGTTTTTTAAGAACCTGTAAGGGAAAAGAATCTGAAAAAGAATATATACATATATATAATATTATATATATATATCTGAATCACACTGCTGTATACCTGAAACGAAACAACATTGTAAATCAACTCTACCTCAATAAAAATTAATTAATTTTTTAAAAAAAGAAAATCAAGTACAGAGAATTCTAAAAGAGAAAATAATAATACACAAGAATGACACCTCTAGTGTGGGCACGGTCACTAGCAGATGATGGAGTAATGCTTTTAAAGTTGAAAGTAAAAATAACTTTCAACCTAGAGTACTTAGGCCACCCAAATTATTAATCATGAGTGAATGCAAAATTAAAGGTGTTCCTACCTTAAAGGACTCAAAGTTCACCTCCCACACACTCTTCCTCAAGTTTTAAGTTTTAGTAAAAAGATTCCCCAAATGAAAAAGATGTGATTTATGGTAAACAGGGGACCAACAACACAGAGCAGTGAGAAGCCGCCTCAGAATAGCAACTGGGCACCAGGCCTAGGAGCCCAGCCTGAAGCTGGGGATGGAGGCCTTGTGGGGCAGGGGGATGTTTTTAACCCTGAAGGAGACCAAAAAAAAAAAGCTTACCAGTCAGAAACACCTGACTGTATGCCTGCCCTGTGCCTCGCTCTGTGCTCTGTGAACACATCTGGAATATACCCTGCACGCTAAGTTCTACGTGCTCCATAAAAGGTTCTGTGGGTTTCCCAGCTTCATCTTCAGCGAGGTTCAGGTGAGCAGATAAAGACAGGCAAGGGCTTCATGAACCTGCAGGTGTCACTGAAACCGAGCGGGACCCTGTGGGGCTCTTGGGCACAAAAGCCTTTCTGTGTCCCCTGTTTCTTGATTACAGGAAACAGGCTTCAGCCTCCGTGACCTTCCCTGAGTTCCAAAGGGCAGGTTCAAACAGTTGCTAATCAGGGAAGCGAGGGGATGCAGAGACAAGGGCAAAGCAGTCAAGAAACAATACTACAGGAGGACTTCCCTTGGTGGCGCAGTGGTTAAGCATCCACCTGCCAATGCAGGGGACACGGGTTCGAGCCCTGGTCCAGGAAGATCCCACATGCTGCAGAGCAACTAAACCCGTGTGCCACAACTACGGAGCCTGCGCTCTAGAGCCCGCGAGCCACAACTACTGAGCCCACGTGCCACAACTACTGAAGCCCACGCACCTAGAGCCCGTGCTCCCCAACAAGAGAAACCACCGCAGTGAGAAGCCCGCACACCACAACCAAGAGTAGCCCCTGCTGGCCGCAATGAAGACCCAATGCAGCCAAAAATACATATATATAAGTAAACTAAAAAAGAAACAATAGTACAGCCTTGGGGCAGGGTCCAGGTTTCCCCTCAAAGGATACACATTGCAATATCTTTGAGCTGTTTTGCAGATTCTGAAGCTCCCACCAGGCGGGAGAAGTTAATTGTCTGCTGCCCACAAGCACACAGACCCCAGACCAGTTGGAACCAGAAGGTTAATCATGCTGACTCCCGATTACCTCACCACCAACCAACAATCAGAAGAAAGTCCGCAAGCTGACCGCCCTCTTTGAACCATTCCTATAAAACTCCTCACGACCCCCTCCAGGGCGGGACACGCAGTTTGGAGGGCATGAGCCCGCTGGGGCCCCTCTGCCTGGCAAAGCAATAAAGCTGTTCCTTCCTACCCAAAACTCTGTCTCCGAATTTCGGTACCAGGGCTCAGAGGCCATATTTCGGCTACATCACCTGCAGGCAAGGTGCACGTTTCAGCAAGTTCCGCAGAGCAGGGCACCAGTGGGGCTGTCTACAAGGCGCCCATGTGGTGTTGAAGTCGCCAGGCTCAGTTCTGTCCTCTGGGTGTTAGTTGTCTCTTTTGCGTCTCGGGACCTTGACCGACGGTGGGGTCTGTAGACCAAGGTTGGTCACAGACTGGGTAGAGAAATGCACACGGCCAGGCCTGACTGGCTCCACACACACCAAGGGCACAGGTCAAGAGCTCCACCTTTACACAGGCTGGCGGTGTGCTGGAAAGACAAGAACCTTCCCTTCCTGAGCCCTCCTGGTTTCTCAGCCCATCCTCAGTTCTTGGAAACTCTCTCTCTGGCACACCTGCACTTGAAGACTCAGCCCGGGATGACTGTACCATTCAGAACTCATTTTATTGCAAATAATAGTAGTAAACATAACTTCAAAGGGGGTAAACACTAATGTGAGTTTGAGCTCTCACAACTAGATGCTTAATCCCACCTGAGCAGTGAATTTCTCCGTGGTCTGTTGAAGGCTGGAGCGCTATCTTAGATTCCCGGGGAAAGCCCTGCCATTCAACATGGTTGGGCCATGCCTACCATGACCTGGGCAATGTCACAGACTCGCTGGTTAGGCCTGAGTTCCTGGAGCTGGTCGCTCTGTATTAATCTTATTGGTTTAGATGAATCATGTCCACCCAATAGATGGGGGTGGGACTAAACCCTCCCAAACACCACGGTGCCTGTGAAGATTATGGGGGAGAAAACTGGTGTCTACCACAGTGATCCTGACCGTCCCTTCTAGACTGAATAGTCAATGTTAAATGTGAGATGCATATGAGTAGGTTCATGTGTGTATCTCTCTGGGTAGCGGGCCTATGGCTTTCTTCAGGTTAATATAATAGATTGTGACCTTAAAATAGGATTACTGCTTTATCACCTGATTACGTATCTTGATATATGAGAAAACCATTAATGACATCTTATAAATTAGGCTAAAATTCAAATACCCTTGAGATGACTGAGGCAGCTAAACTTATTTTCAACGAGTGTCATCTCCGTCTCCGTAGAGGCAGATTCTGGGGCAGATCACAGGGGAGGGGACTTTCCTGTGCCCTCAAATCACCTCCCACCTCCAGGACGTGGAGAGCAGGGCTGCCCTGTTCCCTGAGAGATTCCCAGGGAAGCACAAGAGCTCTCAATGGGCACATGAGTCTGCAGAGCCTGGTTTCCCTTAAGTGGACCGACTTGATGGAGGGGATAGAGCTGGGAGCCATGTGCACAGGGACTGTGCCTGGTCCCCAAGGGGCCGCAGGCCTATCCCTCCCTACTTGTCAGCCCGCTGGCAAGCCCCGTGAACAGGACACCTTCCCTGGCTGATCACTTCCGGCCCACATCTGCCGCTGCTCCGCCTGAATGGCCTTCCCTGCAGACCTAGGGGATTTTGATCCAGGATTAATGAAGCGAGTTGCTAGGCTATTTCTCATCTTGGACCAAAACCTCAGGACTCTAAAGTGATGGGTGGCTGTCCAGGGCCCGCGGAAGACTTCAGTCTGTACAAGCGAATTGAGACATGGACCCAGAAGTAGTCATAATGCTTCATGATCCTGACTGGCACAGATAATTCATTAATCTGCACTAAAAACTCTCTCTTCTAGAACAATTCTAGAGGATGCCTAAGTACATAAAATGGTCCAGGCTTCATCAGTGTCTCTCTCACAAATGTCTCAAGAAAGGATTGTAATAAATATGACGGTGAAACTTATCATGGCCATCACTGCTCATTTTTTTCTCTTTTATTCCTTCTCTAGCGTTAGGAACTATATTTCTTTCCTTTCCTCTGAATCCAAGATTATGAGGAGACATCAGGTTACGATCCATCCCATGGGGAAACATCTTTGTTTCAACGCACCTCTTTGCATCAAAATCCAAATGGAAACCTAGAGGACCGGTTGGTAGAATTAATCAACCCAAAATTCCTATTCTGTCCACGACCACACATCCATCTCGATTTACCACCGATCTGGATTCTCACTTCATCCTTCTTATCAGCAGGCTTGGGAGAGAACTGCTCCTCGTTTTTCTACGCCCATATTCTCAGGGTTATTCCCTCTTATTTGCCCCAAGGCTGCCACCCTCTTGTCATTTTCATGTCTGTTCAAGTTTTGCCCAAGCATATTCCTCAGAACCCAAGGTCTAAGGGATGTTAGTGGGTCTAACAACATCCCTTATATTGTTAGATAATACTACTTGTCTAATGAATAAATACCTATTATGTGCTGTGGATTGTATTTGTATAACTGGCCCCAAGTAGACCTCATTCCTGATTTCATGAAGTTGATTATCAAAGGGCTATTTGAAAATAAAAAAGTACTCATAGCTAAAGAATTTTGGAAACATTGAATTTGTTTTTAAAAAAGGGTTCCGTAGGGAGGCCTTTCTAAAACTCATTACTGTGCTCACATATACTGTTAATTTCAAGAAGATTGACCACCCCACAAACTTATGGAATCTTGGTATCATTACTTTGTCTGGGGGTGAGTCCACAGGTGTGCTCTGTAGGGGTGCAGTTCCAGCAATGCCATTTTCTTGGTTTGCAAGACACAGTATTCTTTGGATTCACTGCTTCTCTTCTCTAAACCCTCATGCTCAGTTTCCATAAATGCTCCTTTCTCTGTTTGCACTTTTTTCACGATAACCAGTTTCACACTTTTCTTCATACGCTCTTCTCTGTAATCCTTAAGCTCCTGTTTAAAAACTCTTCATTTCTAAACAGTTTTAGTCTAACAAAAAAGTTGCAAATATAGGAGTGAATTCCTGCATACCCAGTGTTAACATCCGTACAGCAACAGTACAAGCAAAATCAGGAAATTAATATTGCTCCAATAATCTGAACTGAAGAATGTGCTGGATTTCCCCGGCTTTTTCATGAAGGTCCTTTTTCTGTTGCAGGATCCAATCTCGGCTCCGAAGCGGCATGAGTTACCACCCATGAGACAACTTCTTGCTCCTGAGAGTGTGAACCTTCCCCCTCCCCCCTTAAAGCTGCCCCTAGGGGCCTTCATGGCTCCCACCCACCTGCACTTAACCTCCACCGAATCACCAACTGTTCAGGCTGAATTCTTCCTACTGGGGTCTGAAGCATCAGAATCAAGTAAGTAAGTGTTCACATCCCTTTTTTTTTTTAAATTAATTTTTATTGGAGTATAGTTGATTTACAATGTTGTGTTAGTTTCTGCTGTACAGCAAAGTGATTCAGTTATACACATACATATATCCACTCTTTTTAGATTCTATTCCCATATAGGTCATTACAGAGTACTGAATAGAGTTCCCTGTGCTATACAGCAGGTTCTTATATAGAGATATATCTATATTTACATATAGATATAGATAGATATAAATAGGAAAATAAGGTATGGAAAGTAAGAGATACATTTGTCTTTATTTGTGGATAGTATGATCAAATATACAGAATCAACCAAAACTTATCATTAGAACTAATGAGAGAGTTGTGAGATTAATGGATACAAGATCAGTTTGTGAAAATAAATCACCTTTCAGCAAATAAATCAGAGCCGTAGTTTCTGCAATAGCAGGATACTGCTATTGTATGATAATGTTCCCCTGATGTAGCAGAACTTTACCTAGTGAACAGCCAATTCGACTAATGCCCAAATAGCTAAGTGATGATTTTGATTAATTTACTTCCTTTCCACCATTTACTATCCAGTATGGTGTTAGCATAAAGCAGTAAGATTCACAGCCTAGGTCTGAAGTCCAGATCTGCATCTTAGTAGACGTGGGACCACAGGCAAGTTACTTAACATCTCTGAGTCCTTGCAAGAGCACCTTGGAGGACCACTGTGAGGGTTAAGTGAAAGAAATACACTCCTGGCACACAGTTTTCTATCTTCTAATCCACAGAGAAACCGTCCTCCTTTTCTTGCCTAATCACGGGGAATACTTCCTCCTTTTCCAAACTGCTGCCCTTTACCAAAAGAAATGAAAATTTCCTGGTCCACCATAAAGCACTTTCTTTATTTCTAACTGTATTTTCACAGCTGTTGAGATATTGCTTTATTGACCCTGGATTAACTTTCTAGTCTATTTCCCATAATACCACACCCAGATCCAAATAATTGTTTTTCTCCTGCGACCCTAATTCCATTACCAATTTTCTAACTTTGAATCTTCCACTTCAGATATTGAAACCCATTTAGATGATAAAAGGAGTTCATGTTGCCTCGGTTTTTACTCACCGACACACTCATTACCTCCCAGGGGCTACCTTCATACCCGTCCAAGAAACAGTTCCGGGTATCCATTTTACGCGAAACAGAACAAAAATGGATGTATATGGCGCCATCAAAGCAATAGTGCTGCAAAGGGATCTTCAATGGGGAGTAATGTAAATTTAAAAATTTGTACTCTCTGATAGATTTGTCCGGAATAAGACTTCAAAGTCTCCCATAATATCGAATCCATATACGTAGAGCTTTTCTCACCTTTTTGAAAGTTGGGTAAGGCGTAAATTTTACACTTAAATCTTCCATCTTCAAAGTTGCCTTCCGTGCAGCAATTTACTCAATCTATAGCCCTTAAAATAAAAGCTATAATTTAACAAGTAGATTAAAAAAAATAAATGGGTATTTTTCTGCTCTCCTGGATAAATGGAAACATTTGCCTCACTCCAGTAATGTGGATGTACCAAGTAGGAATTTCTAGACTTCTTAAGCTTACTTATAACTCCTGCTCACCCCCTCCTCCTTCCTCTTTTCCAGCTAGTAAATGTCATAGTGACATTTCCTTGTTTGTAATAACACATAATTTAAAGATTTTGACTGGGTCATTCTGCCTTTTCCGTCAATCTTTTTCTCGACTCTCCTTAATTTAACACCTCTACAGCCCAGGAGAGAGTACGTGATGTGACAGCTCAGAGCTCCACCAAGCATTCCGCAAATTATTAAGTGGATTCTGATGTATCTAGAATTAAAGTAGATACTTTAAGAATATAGGAACTATTTAGAAAGATTAAGGGGTTTTGATAATGTCCTGGTGAACTATAACTTAAAGAGAACAGGAAGCTTTACTGATGCAGAATCACTAAAATGTGTGAGAAAGGAAATAGAGGTGTTCTTTGCCTATATGTCTTGGCCTGTTTCTTCAAAAAACTTCATTGTTTTATAATGAGAAAGTTTATAACTCACTTGCTCTACTGATCCAACTGGATTTTGGAAGGGTTGCCTCTCTTAACCCTAGTCAAACTCAGAGACGAGAAACTCAGCACACATGGATATTATGGAATTTATTATTTTCACTTAGGAAAGCAACATCATTCATCAATAAAGCTTTGCTAAAGACACTTTAAAAAACCTGGTGGAGGGCTTCCCTGGTGGCGCAGTGGTTAGGAATCCACCTGCCAGCGCAGGGGACACGGGTTCGATCCCTGCCGGGAAGATCCCACATGCCGCAGAGCAACTAAGCCCATGCACCACAACTACTGAGCCTGCGCTCTAGAGCCTGTGAGCCACAACTACTGAGCCCGTGTGCCACAACTACTGAGACTGTGCTCTAGAGCCCGCGAGCCACAACTCCTGAAACCTGGGCGCCTACAGCCCGTGCTCTGCAACAAGAGAAGCCACCGCAATGAGAAGCCCACGCACCGCAAGGAAGAGTAGCCCCCGCTCGCCGCAACTAGAGAAAGCCTGCGTGCAGCAACGAAGACCCAATGCACCCAAAATAAATAAATTTTTTAAAAATACCCTTTTAAAAAAAAAAACTTGGTGGATCCCTCACTATTTGGATCCACTGTCCTATCACCAAAGTTCTTCTGCATTGTCATCATCATTCACAAATATTTACTGGCCATGAACTAAGGGCAAGGTTCTAGCTCCTGTTCCAGGAATAAAAATATATGGAAAAATACAGGGTTGGCTCCCAAGTTGTTTTTAATAATATAGCTGAGTAGACAAGCACAAGATATATTTAGAAATATAATATTAGTATTTTCTAGGCTCCTGGAGACCACCTAACACAATCAACTCTTTAATAAAAGTGTCTAAACATGGAGATACTGATTCCTTGGTAACGGCCACAAAGCCAGTTGAGAGCCTAGCTGACCATGGGAAGCCCACTCTTTTCTTTCCTATTTCAATCCTCCTCTCCAAATGAATGGCACCACAATTTCTAATCACAGATCAAAGAAATGAGGGACCATTACGTGCAAACTACGACGAAGACCCTTTTCCCAAAATGAAAGACTTCCAGTGATTTGTCACAATTACATACCAAATGCATCACTTAATACGTGATGCATTACTCAGGAAAGCAATGGAGCCTGGCTACTCAAAGTGTGCTCTGAGGGGAGAAACTACCAGAGCAGGACGAGAAGATGATATCTGAAGTGGACAGCTGACCCAAGATGCTGGACCAGGCCCGTATACAAAAAAAAAGGGTGCTCTGAGGATGACCACCAATAGCAGCATTGGGGGGCTTTCTGAGAAAGGCAGAATCTCGGGCCCCACCCCAAAACTACTCAATCAGAATATGCGTTCTTACGAGAATGCCTAGGTGAGGAGTGTACACAGCAAGGTTTGAGAAGCACCATGCTAGAGGGGATTTTAGCATGAAGGGTGAATTTGCCACGAGTTCCCGCTTTCCCTGGATACACATAAGCACGTAAGCAACCTCCATACTTAATGAGTAAAGAAAACGGAAACTTTCCATTTTGGCGAGGCTGCCTGTGTTCTTTAGATAAAGCACCATCTCAAGCGAAGTGCTGTGTCCTCCACTGCCCAGCAGAAACCCCAGCGCTTCCGTGAATCCTTTTCAAATCACAGAAGCCAAGATACATCCTCTCAGTACACACACTGCGCTCAGGGAGCATCACCCTTTACACATATCACCAACTGCCCGGTGTTCTCAGAGATGTAAGATAACCCCAAGTAGAAAGAGAACCAAGCTTAACAGTATCTTCCTAACTCGGTTTCAACTGAGGCACCAAAAGTTAAGAACAGTAATGATGGTAGCCAAGCATCCCTGCAGCCTAAAGGGTCTGTTAGACTATTAATACAGGAAATGATAAAAAGGGTTTGAAATGGATAGCACACAATAGCCATCATCCACCTGAGAGGAAGCTTCCAATACAGAGAGTTGGTGGAATTCTCTGGAATCTCCATCCTTCCGGTGGGGAAGGATGTACAACCAGATGAGGAAAAGCAAAGCTGTTTGTTGTCTCTGAGCACAGAGTCCCCCTCAGGGACCTTGAAATGGGGCCCCCCGAAGCATAAAGCAGTGGTACCCAGACCCCTCCTGGAAAAATTTAAAATCAAGGAGCTGAACCCAGAGTGTCTCTCAGGCAGCCGGATGTGAAGAGTGAGCGAGCTGTACCAGTAATGGTGATGGGACACGGGATGCTTCTCATGAACCAGAAATGGACCACGTGGGAGGTGAAAGCCAGGAGCCACTTAGCCAGGAGCCCCACCCAACAGAGCAAAGTACCTAGCCCAGGGTGACACCAGGAAGCGTGAGGATGGGGATGGTATCACAGCTGGGGAAGATGCTACAGTCACCCATCGATATCCTGTGTGAGCACATTCAAAGAAAACGCCCTGAAAACACCCCACGAAAAAAAAAGGTCACTTTTGGGCATTTGCCACATCTAGAGCAATCTGTGACCCTCCATATTCGCTCTGCCTTTCCCCTCATTTCTTCTCTGTCTGAACTCAGCCTTGGAGGAGTGACAAATGGGGACTGGTGGGTGCAGAAGAGGAATAAGAAATGTGCCAGGAAGGAGGCACAGAGAAGCCGCCCCCCATCCGTCCCACAGGCTTCTAGACCTCAAACAGGTCAAGCTGAGAGAGAGGAGAAGCCTGTCTTAACCTTATTAGAGTAGACTGACCTGGGCATTTTAACTTCTGAAATGACACTATTTGTAACAGACAAGGACCCAGCAAAAGCTAAATAGCTTCACAAATCTGGGCACAAACTAGCCAAAGATTTGTTTCAAAGGCACAGGTGGAAAAAAATAAGGTCATTTCATGAAAGCTCCATGAGGCCAGTGCATTCAGAAGAACCTGGGACTTCATTGAACAGGGAGGTCAGGTCTAAGGCTTATGGAAGCCCCCAGGTGCTTTATACATTCCACATCATTTTTCCTAGAGCTCATTTGATAGAGAAAAATGTAGAAACCCCCAAAAGTAGCTCAAATTAAAAAGCAAAGCAAAAACAATAACAAACAAATGTATTGTGGATGTAATCTAGATATTCTGGGCCCCCCTGGGCAGTGGAGACCTTGTCCTGCCCTCATCTTGAACCTATATTCAATGTTACATCAAACGACCCAACGCCAGTTGCCACAGAAAAGGCAGGTCTAGCCATATAGCACATCAGTGAGCCCACAGGTTTTCTTGCTACCTCTCTGAAAAGTGAGATACAACACCCAACATTTCTATTCTGTTCCCCAATGCACATCTCCTGGCCGCCAGCGACATCATCTTTTTCTTCCTTGTTCCCTCTTATCTCTTGCTATAAAGCCTCACACATACCCTCTATTTTTCTGATAAGTTCAGCTCTGGTGAGCTCTGCCCACTAATAACCTGGAACACAGCCATCAGTCCCACTCCTGCTTAGAAAGCAATTCAGGGACTTCTGTTTCCCCCTCACTTGTGTCTCTTGAGATACACAGCAAGAATGCAAAGAAGCGTATCAAAAAGTCTGTTCAACCAAAGCAGTTCTACTTGGTAGGAATGGGGAGAGGGAGTGAAAAATAGGCCATCTTGGTAGTAATTACAGAGTTTTCTCTATTTTCTATCAATTTTACATATTGGACATCTCAGGAAACAGAAGGAGCCTACGAGGAATAAAGGGGAGTAGAGACAGGCTTCACGTGAACTGTACCCAGAAAGTCTGAAAGTGAGGCCAGGTCCTCTGAGTCTCAGGGGTCATCATGTCTGTCACCTCTGCTGCTCCCCCCTCCCCTTTCTCCCAACAGTTATTCTTAGCAGCCCATGGTTGTCAGAGTCTATGTGATCTTACCTGTGAGCCCTCTGTCCTCTGATGGGTGTCTCTTAGCTCAAATTTCCAAGAGAGTGTTTGACTGGCTCAGCACATCCTGGGGATTTATCCCCCTGGGAGCACGTGGTCGGCCCTGGTCTAAACAGCTGTATCAGGAGAAGGCCGAGTCCTCTGTTTCAAACAGGAAAGGAGAGGCGTGGGCAGGGCTCTACTGTCACAGACCATAAATGGCCCAGGAAGCAATGAATAGCATCTCTGGTACACACATGTCCAGCTGGCAGTTGATGAGTGAATTAAGAAAGAAATGTTACACCACCACAAAAGTGGATACAGCCAGGGAGAAGATGATACACATTGCTTTATTGTTTTTATTTGTTTCATATTGTGTCCCTCTTGATGATTTCTCAGACTCTTTGACTGTTACGCAGAGGAAATTAAGCTGCAGAGTTCCTGTACTGGAAAGAATGAGACTCTCTTCTCACGGGTTCCAAATAAAAAGCACCAGAAGCCAATACAGACAATGTTAAGTAATAACTGTCTATCAGAATTCTATGTGTCCCTCAGTTGCCAAAGATCACAGTTATCAATCAGGGAAGAAGTCAAAGTGTGTTGCACTAAGCCTTGCGTCTGCGTGCTATTTCTATGACTGTAGGACACGTGCTATGACCTGGCTAAACACTACTGACCACTCTTTTCTCTGACCAACTGCAATCCTGCAATGTGGCTGTACTCATGTTTCACACCCCCTGGTATTTTATGTTGTTGTTTCCTGTCTCATCTGTGAAAATCCTATCTCACTCATAAAAGTAGCAGATTTTTTTTTTTTTAAGAACAGTAAACAAGAAGTCCAATGCCTATGAAATACGTAAATAAACCTCAGCACTGAGGAAAGGAACAGATAGACTTAGGGGTTGAAACTTACTGAATAACAAAATGCATTACTATTTATTTATACATTTTCAGTTTGAACACATTTTCTTGCTTTCTACCCCCCCTGTAACTACAAGTGCTTTGCATATAATCATGGAGCTCCATTTCCTCAGTTTAAAAAAAAAAAGGAGAAATAAAAACTTAGGTATCTACCTTAGTAGCAGTTATGAAGATGAAATAAGATAACATTCAGGAAAAAGTTGTGAAAAGTGGAAGGACAGAGAAAGGCATCTTAAACTGCTGATGGCCTCTTCATTTCATTTAGGACCTTCCAGTCCTCAGGCCTCAAGTTTATGTCAGATATTCATAGTGTTTGTTTTTACACTAAAGTGTGAAGGACTCCCACTGGCTTAGAGTTTCCACTGAGTACATTTTACTACAGAAATGCCTTTGATTTCTATGCCCAGGGATGTCTTAATAATGGCAATCACTTTGCCTTGGCTCTTCCTAGGGTTGGAATATCATCAGCAAGTAAGAACTTGATGGGACTTTGAAACCTAGTGAATGTCCTCAGTTTTCACATAATGAAAAAAAAAAAAAAAGGGCCCAGAGAGCTGCAGCCACTGCCCTGAGACTCAATCCAAACAGGGGGCACAGCTCAACCAACTGTGAGATCCAGTCATCCCCCTTTTCCCTTCATTCCACATTCCTCCACCGAACGAGTTTTTCTACGTCTGAACTCATACGTTTGAGATGTGACTTTAGCAAAGGCCTCGTGCATCTTCATCTTTTATTTTATGAAAAATAAAATTAAAAAATATGAACTTGTCCTGCTGCATTCACATTTTGTCAGATATAATTTTTAATTATCTAGTAATGTCTAAATATCTTATGTCTTCTTAACTGCATTTGAAAATTTCATTTAGAAAAAAAGGAAGACAGAAGTGTGGGATTAACAGATACACACTACTACACATCAAGTAGATAAACAACAAGGTCCTACTGTATAGCACAGGGAACTATATTTGATATCCTGTGATATACCATAATGGAAAAGAATCTGAAAAAGAATATATATATGTATAATTGAATCACCTTACTGTACTCCTGAAATTAACACAACATTGTAAATCAGCTATATTGTTCAATAAAAAAATTGTTTTAATTAAATTTTTAAAAATAAAAAAAGGAAGATAGAGACACTTGAAAGAGCATTATAATCATGTGGCATGAAGACAATTCAAACTTTCTAAGGCCCTAAAATGTGGGGAGGGGGTGAGTGAGGTGTCAGATAACTTTCCTCCACCTCTGTTGACTAAATATAGATTTCCAGGCCCTTAGTCAAAAGTAATATGAGATTTGGGATCTATAAAATTCCAATCCCTCTATTTCCTTCACAAGATACAAGATGCGAGATCATTAAAATATTGCACTTGAGGTACAGCTTTTGACTTAAAGCAATCTAACATGTTAGACCAGAAAAACATTTACTTCTCATTTACTGCCCTCTATTCCTGGAAATTTAACTTATGCATGAGCTTATATTTGTTTTATGCATTTTACTGAGAAAGCGAGAGGACAGTGAAAAATTTTTAAATCAATAAAACGTAAACCAAAATGACATAAATAGATTTTCACTAATATTCTGGAAGTCATTAAAGCAATTTATGTTTCATGCATTCCATTAAACTTTCTAAAATTCTCCAGGATGATTTAGATTCTGGGTAGCTAAAAGAATTTACATATACATTTTTTTATTTATATGGGTTTCTTTTCCTATTTCTTTCAGAAATTACTAACCACACAAGGAAGCTCCTTGTTTAGCATGAAGAACCATGGTTGGCAAGACAAACCCTGACCAGGACACACCCTTGGGAACATTAAATACCAGTGAAGCGTCCTTAGGCTGATACAGCATGTGGCCCTTGACTTTGTGTGCAAATAAAGAAGACAGACGTGAAACAGCCCTGGTTCCATGGAATCTGGCAAGTCTGGGAACCAGGGAACGAAAATTGAGTCTTGACTCCCTCATGAACTACTTATACCCTGTTGGATCTCAGGTTTTATGAAATGAGAGGATTGAGCAAAATTACCTGAGCAAAATTATCTTTGGTTTTTGTTTAATTTTTTAACTTTCTAGACAATTCTATAGGTTACATTCCATTTACATTTATTACAAAATATTGGCTTTTAAAATACAGAGGATTCTCTTGAAATAATACCATTTGCAGCTACATGGAAGGACCTAGAGATTACCATACTAAGTGAAGTAAGTCAGAAGGAGAAAGACAGATACCATATGATATCACTTATATATGGAATCTAAAATATGACACAAATGAACTTACCTATGAAACAGAAACAGACTCACAGACATAGAGAATAGACTTGTGGTTGCCAAGGGGGAGGGCATACGGGGGAGGGATGGATTGGGAGTTCGGGATTAACCAATGCAAACTATTATATACAGGACGAATAAACAGTAAGGTCCTACTGTATAGCCCCGGGAACAATATTCAGTATCTTGTGATAAAGCATAATGGAAAAGGATATGAAAAAGTATGTATACATATGTATACCTGAATCACTCTGCTGTACAGCAGAAATTAACACTACACTATAAATCAATTATACTTCAAATAAATAAATTAATTAATTAATAAACAAAATAAAATAAAACAAAGAGGATTCTCTCTAATGGAAAAAACAGGCACCCCCACAGAGAATGACAGATGTCAGTGGTCAGGATCAGGGAAGCTGGGAATTCAGTAAGAGCTGTCAGCTGAGGTCCTGGTAGGTACAGGGATCAGAACAGGTAGAAAGGTCTGAAATTCAAGCCAAAAGACAAAGCTGGAGAGTGGTACCTGCAACCAGGAGTTACAATGGACACCTTGCCAGGTGAATTCTAGATCTGTGATGTGCTCACTGCCAGGCCAGGGATGGGGGCTGTGACGTGCTCACTGCCAGGCCAGGGATGGGGGCTGTGACGTGCTCACTGCCAGGCCAGGGATGGGGGCTGTGACGTGCTCACTGCCAGGCCAGGGATGGGGGCTGTGACGTGCTCACTGCCAGGCCAGAATGTGTGAGGGAAGAGAAAAGGCAGCACGTGAACCACGTTATGACAGCGATAAATCACAATTCACAAGCCTCGCGCGTGTCTGTGATGCCCAGAGCATCTTGTGAGTCACGGCTGATCTAACCACTAGGAAGGCTTCCTAAGGAGAGGAAGTCGGTGATTAAGCTGTGTCCCCAAATCTGGTAAGGAAATCCTTTAACCCGTGAAAAGGAGCAGGAGGTGCTTAATTCCAAAAAGAAAAAGTGCAGACTGAGGAAAAGTTTGGAAAGTGGGTGACATGGCTCATGAAGCGAAGCTCT
The DNA here is from genome assembly GCF_000442215.2 of Lipotes vexillifer. NCBI lineage: Eukaryota > Metazoa > Chordata > Mammalia > Artiodactyla > Lipotidae > Lipotes > Lipotes vexillifer. The sequence continues at coordinate 2,444,437 of NW_006785040.1, forward strand.
TCAGATCTAAACAGGAAGGGGCAGGAAAGAGGGGGAAA
>NW_006785040.1:2444484-2503935 GCF_000442215.2 Lipotes vexillifer
GAAGTGAGGAGTTATCTTGGAGAAGGGAGATCATTAAATTGGCTTTTGTTTTTTGTGAAAGGGGAAAAAGGAACAAATGAGAACCTTTCGATTTAACAAGTTATCATTTATCAGAATGCAAGACGGAGGAGATACGGGGACATATGTATACGCGTAGCTGATTCACTTTGTTATAAAGGAGAAACTAACACACCACTGTAAAGCAATTATACTCCAATAAAGATGTTAAAAAAAAAAGTGCTGAAAGAGAAACCAAAATCTTATCAACTCAGAATTCTCTAACGGGAAAAAAATACCTTTCAGAATAAAGGCAAAGTAAAACTGCAGGTGGGTCTAGCTAGTATTATTTCACAAAATGCATATTCCTGTTGAAGCAAAATGCTTTCTGTTGACAGGGTCTTTTGTTTTTAATGCCCTGGAGGGAAAATGACAGAGACCCAACCTGAATTGAACCCATAGGCCATACCTTTGCCATCCCTGTCTCGTGGTGAAATTAAGCACTTAGAAGTAGAAAGCAGAAGTGAATAGGAAGAAAGAAGCTAAGTTCATCAAGAAGAAAAACTTTTACCACTTGGATTATTTCTGGTTCAAAACCTCAGGAGCTTCAGGGTGTAATTTGAAACCTGCCCCCACATGTGGAGGGCAAGGAGAAACCACTCCAGACTGGCAGGTGGCAGTTTTAATAAGCAAGGGGACTTAGATCTCGGGTGGCCCCAAGACCCGCAGATCTCCTTACTCGCCCGCCAGAATCAAGTTTATAGGTAGGCCTTAACTGGGTTCAGTCACGTATTCAGGCCAGGTGGTCTCAACAGCAGCTCACTCTCTCAAGGCTGCGTCCTTGGAACGGCTCCCACTGTGGGAACAGTAGGCAGACGCAGCTTCCAAGGACGGGGGCGGGGGGAGGAGCCTCCAACTGCCCTGGTCCAGCTCACAGGTCAACCAGCAGTCATGTCCTCTTGATTTCCCCCAACAACTATAAAAATGCCCAACATAAAGCAATCAAAATTAGAGCTTTAGATACAATATTGTATCTAGTTTATCAGTCAAAATGTTCTAAATATAAAATTTATTTTCCCCTCAATATGCATGACATTGAAATTTTAATACTCTGGCGAGATCAGAAAACAGAATGTGAGGCTAACCCCACATCAGTAGCAGTCACTTCTATGTACCACTACTCTTATGTTTCAAAAAGCAGTGAAGGATTAGGAATTAGCACCAATGAAGCAAGAAGTTAACATAAGGAAAAAAAAATTTTTAAAAACAAATTACAGAATAATTTTGGAATACAGTTGAGCGACTACACATTAAAGTTTAAGTTGTCCATTCTGCAATACTGAGATGTATCAGTAACCCCACCTTTTACCACGGAAGACTTTAGTATCTTTTAGACTATGAAAAAGAAACGCAAACATCTTGTGTAAATAATAAAACTGCAGCTCTTCTTTCTATAAAGGTTATATTGGATTTTAATAAATTCCTTCTACAATGGTATGTAAGTTTTCCAAACCAAAATTTTAAACATTCACATTGTTTAGTAATATTATTGCAAAATATATTCATTAAAAAAACCCTACAAAACCCTACAAAACCCTACAATATATTATAACTATGGAAGATTTAAGTGGAAAGTATAGTGAAAATAAGAATCATTCTGACTCCTAATACTGAGCTCATCAGAGTTAACAGTGTGGTGTATTTCCTTACTGTCTTTTCTCTTCACATGTGTATTTCTGTGTAATTAGTAGCATAAAGTGTATACCATTCATTTTGTATCTTTTTTAAAAAAAATGAAAGCAAGAGAGTAAGGCACTTAGTGAGTTTCCAGAAAGCCTCAATATCACCAGAGCCCGCAGAAGTCAGTAAGCCCTGGCGGGTGCAGAGCCCACCCCTGTGGAGTTGCCCCAGGTAAGCTGCTCCACTGGTCTGTGGGCTGCACCCAGCTGTTAGGTCCTCTTGCAAGTATCTGTAAAACAGCCCTAGCTGTTGACTGGTGCTTGACCAGTGCTTGACGCATACGCTCACCGCGCCCAGCACCAGACTGACACAGGGTAGGGGAGACTGCAGGATCCCATGGGGACATTTTACTTTCCCAGTGCCAGGTGGCTGTCACTCTGGAGCTACCTCCTGAGGACCAGTGGCTCCTGCCCACACCAGGGATGACAGCTGGATTGGTACCCTCTGTGGTCCTTGGCAGCTATTAGCAGATGGTCGATGACCCCACAGTCAGGAGCAAGGAGGCTACAAAAAGGACCCTTCTTTTCCCAATTCTGGGGGTTGTCAATATTTGAGAAGGAACCCAGAGGCAAATAACACATCCCAAGATGGCTAAACTCAACCACTGAGTGGCCACCCTAAAAGAGGAAGACAATAAATGTTTCCCAAGGAATGTCTGCCCAAGAACAAATCATAATAAAGTGCCAAACAGAAATGGCTGTGACAGTCATCAGTAAATAAATAACACGAAAGGGAGTCCAGCTGAAACGTCTTGTGGAGAGATTGAGGCTCTTCCGCCCAAGAAGTGTCCCAACATGAACCCTCCCAAGAGCACATAAAATGGAAACAAGCACTTCAAACGTACAATAAAATAAACTGGTATTATTAAGTTTGATGCTTTATTAAAACTACTGAAACCTAAGTCTCATGTGGTCTGTCCAGTACTTTCCAATGTCGACTGTTAACCCCTGCTCTGTACGTGCCCCTCATTCTCTCCAGAACATTCACTAACCCTCCATCCCAGCACTGCCGCCTCACTGCAGCAACCTCCAAAACAAACTACCAACTACAATTTACAAAGTGCGAAGGTAAAGTACAACTTATCTAGATTCTTCTTTGAGGAAGGGGATTGGAATTTTTTTCTCCCAGCAGATGGATAATCATAACCTCCCTTTAGGCAATGGGGACCATCAAAGATTTTAAAGCATGAAGGGTGGGTATGACTAGAGCTGTGTTCTAGAGAGTGAAAGCAATCTGCAGATTTGTATTTGGGTTCTTGGAACTTAGTAGTTTACAATGTTTGCTAAATAAATGTCTGATGATCACTGTTTATTGAATTAATATCATTCAATGGACCAAGCGTTTGTTGGGCACCGGCTAGAGGCCTAACTCATGACTAAAGGTTTTCTAGTACATTCTAAATTGTTGCTGTGTGTTTGAACACTTCCCGGAAGTTTTACTGGTGTCAATACCCTGCAGTATTGCCAAGAAGCCACTTTACCATCGGAACCGAAGGCAGTTTAAAAAAGAAATTACTGAATGATCTTCTGAATGTCTCTACTACATACTCACTGATGAGTGAAACTTTATTATCTTTAAAGTCTTATAATATCAGCTACCCCATATTAAAAAGACATCTCCTAAGGATATTAAATAAAGTAAATGTGAAAAGTGTAACTACTCGAATCACAGTTAATGAGAACAGAGATCAAGACATGAGTTGCTGATTCAAATATTTCACTCAGGCCCGAATGGAGTAGAAAACGCTGGTTATCACTTAATTGAAATAAAAGTATTCAGTCCTGAATCCTTATGTTACATAACAGACCAGGAGTTCCCTTATCCACCAAACGCATCTAATACCATTACTAACTTCAGCTCCACATATGTCCAACAGCCAACAAATAGGTATTAATGAGAATAATCTGTTAATAACATGCTAATAAACACATATGCTTCTCTGCATATAAAGAAGGTAGAAGCAAAAACAGGCGTAGCAAACACAAGACAAAAGCTCAGAGCACAGATTCAGGTACACATCAAATCTGAGATCCAAAGTACTTGCCTTCTTCCAGTTAAAAAAAAGAAATTAGAAATACTCTAAAATATTTTTAAAGCACATTGATACATACACGGCTGCGCCGCTTCCCTGTGTAACCCAGGTAAGGAATTTCCTCGCAGACTAACCACTACCTAAGGTGAGAACAGACAGGTGAGAAAGAAAAGAGGACAACTGACCATGGCCAAGCAAGGCTGTGCGGCGCAGGAGATTGCCGTGGAACCGAGACCTCCGTGGGGATCTGCTTCTCTGCGTGCGGACAGAGATGCTTCCCTGGGCATGTCCCTCCCGCTCTGAGCCACTGGAGAGGTTCTCAGAACAGCTCCTCAGAGGGCCGCTGCCCGCCCCTCTTTCCTCTAAACGTCAGTAATTTCCGGGAAACCATTCCAGGCACGTAGCGGCCCATTAAAGTTAATTACGCACGTGTCCGTGACACCAACAAGAGCGTGCGCCCCGGGCGGAGCCCAGAACGCTTCCCGGGAAGCCCTTAATGGAAGCTCCGGCGCAGGGGTCACGGGCTGATTCCGAGAGGCCCTGCCTCCCCCCGCTGACCTCTCGCCCTCCCCGAAACGCGGCAATCACTGGAAACAGCTGCGTCTGCCAGCAAGTCGGCCGCGCCCCGGGCAGCCCAGAGCAGGTGCACCTGCAGAGCCTGGCGTTGGCTTTGGGTCGAATAAACACCACCTGTTCTCACAAACTCCCGCGCCCGGTCCACCGACAGGACTCAAGGACCCCCTCCCCGGCTGAGGAGGGGCCGGCGGCTCGGAATACGCAAACCAGCGCCTGTCCACTCGCCCGCAAACTGCAGCCGCCACCTGCTCTCCAGGTTCCCGCACCAGCCCCTCCGTCGCGGGTCCCTTACCTTGTGGCCTTTCCCCGGGGGACATCTGACGTTATTGGAGGCTCCCGCTGTCTGATTCATGTCCGGAGGAGGTTGGAGGCCGATTCTCCACCTTTAAAAGTTACTTGGCGCGTGGAGGATGGCAAGGTGCGCGTCTCCCGGAGGCGAGGTGCGTCCTCCCTGTGCAGCCAAGTCCGGTCGGCGTCCCCACGCGGCAGGTTTCCGTGGGGCCCCACGCCCAGGGATGCTAAGCCCTGCAGCCGGAGCCGAAGAAGGAGAAGCAGCTGCTGGGACCCGGAGGGAGCCCGGCCGGCGCCGGCTGCTCCGAGGGCGCTCGGTCCAAGGCTGCCTTCCCGGGGAATAGTCCAGGACTCTCCAGACCAGAAGAGCGAGCAAATCCAAAAGGAGCTCCGAGGTGGGGCGAGGAGGTAAGTGTATGGGGAGGGTGGGAGCGGCAGGACTGAGCTCTTCCCCCCGAGTAAGGGGTGGGGAAAGCCGCGGAAGCACGAGAAGCCCGCGCCCCCCGCCCCCCCGGGCGGAGCTGCAGCTGCAGGGCGCGTAGCGCACGGGCTCGCGCTGGCCTCCAGCACCGACCTTCGCACAGCCCTCCAGCGCCGCGCCTGCAGCCGCAGTCCGTGCGGACCAGGCAGCCCAGCCGGCAGGCACGGCTGAATTGAGCAGGGCCACTTGGAGGGGCGGGCGCCCGCTCTCGCCTGCAGCTCGTGCCCCGGCTGGAGCCGCCAAATCTTCCCGGGATGGTCGGAAGGTGGCAAGCGAGGCTCTGCCGGGCGCCACTGCACGGGGAAGGCGAGGCAGTCGAGGGGGCGGAGGACGAGCTGGGACGGTACCCAGGCTCCTCGGCAGAGTCCCCACCAGCTACAGCCGAGGAGGAAGGCATCCTGCTCCCGGGGAAGGCGCTGCACGGGGCGGCGATCTGCGGGGCGCCATCTGCGTGACCCGGGCCGTGCTGGGGGGAGGGCAGCAGAGTGCATCCACTGCTTTCTGCAGTGAAAGTATTTGCATGTCCCCAGGGTTTTTTTCTTTGTATGTTCTCCGTCTTCTTTCTTTGGCGCCTGGGAAGTCGTGGTCTAATTAGGCAGCCTTCGGGTAGAGGTGGAAAATTGACCCTTGGGAACTAAAAATAAAGAAATCAAGAAAGGGTACCTGCTCCATGAAGACTGCATTGCAACAGTTAGAGTCACAAGTCTGAACAGTGGACCGTTAGGATACAGCCATGTTATTTAGCCAAATGTGAAGTTTTGCCTAGATTTCTCTAGGTAGTGATAGTTTGAATATTCTGTATGGAAATGTCAAGGCTCATAATTCGGTTTCGATTTCCCAGTCCCACAGCCTTAGTTTAATCATGCATAAAACGAAGGACGGAGTTGGTTTCACCTGTGGGAACCAGAGCTGCACAGCGAGTTGCTAACAGAAGCACATCTCCATATGGTGCCCCTAGAACAGTAGAAAGGCGATTTCAGTCTCAGGTGTTGGCTGACGTTCAGTCATTTCTCTAATAGTCCCAAGTCCAAACAGGAATCGTCTCCGTTTTGTAAAATAAGTTATCATGTACCGTCGCTTTTGCCCACTGACAGTTCAGAGGTGACTCGTGACATTTCTGTTCCACAAATGTGAAGGCACATTTGGGGCATCTGAGTACCGCAGTGGACCCAGCATGGCTGTGGAGGCAGGTGTCGGTCTAGAATCTTGGCTTTGCTTTCCCTGGTGAACATCTCTGGGAAAATTATTTCTCTCATTGATTTTACAGCTCTGAGGTAGGTGTTATCATGCTGTATTCTGGGTAAAGAAACTGGCTCTGAAATATTGATGTTTAGAAGGGGCTTAGCAAGGCAGTAGGCGTCATCAGGTGGCAGGGGTCATTGTTACGGCTGCCTGGAGCCACTGGGAGCGCTTCACACTAGCACATATGCTCAAGTCCACTCTTTTCTGGAGGTAAAGTCCACAAGTGGGTGGCGCCCTGAGGCCCTGCAGAGTTTCCCGCCCCTGCACTGCTCCACTCTCAGCCTCCAGAAATTCATCGCAATTCCCACTGAGGGAGGGTCCTTCGGGTTTGTGTCTCCAGGGAAGCAGATCTCAGCCCCACCTTCCTGTATTCACTCACCTCTGCAGATTCCTGGGAAGCCCAGTGCCCTGGCGCCTCCATGCTCTTCTGGGTCCAAGAAACATCATGGATTTTCAGTGCATTCAGGTTTTCCTTGTTGTAAGGATGGGAGTGATGACTCCTAAACTCTTTCCATGTTGGAGCTGAAACCAGAAGTCTCTGAGTATATCTTTTTAGTCTTGGGGGTCTCCTGTTGTCTTTTTGTTTAAATATTCTTTTTTTTGGCTGCCTTGGGTCTTTATTGCTGCATGCAGGCTTTCTCTAGTTGCAGCGAGTTGGAGCTGCTCTTCGTTGAGGTGTGTGGGCCTCTCACCGTGGTGACCTCTCCTGTTACGGAGCACCGGCTCCAGAGCGCGGGCCCCAGCAGTTGTGGCACGTGGGCTCAGTAGTTGTGGCTCGCAGGCTCTAGAGCACAGGCTCAGCAGTTGTGGTGCACGAGCCTAGTTGCTCCGTGACATGGGGGATCTTCCCGGACCAGGACTCGAACCCGTGTCCCTTGTATTGGCAGGCAGACTCCCAACCACTGTGCCACCAGGGAAGCCCTGTTTAAATATTCTTACCTCACTTTATCTCTCCCTCTCTCATATTATACTATAAGCAGCAAGGAAAACCCAGATGGTAACTTTTACTAGAGAAGTCCCTTTAGTTAAATAACCAAGTTTATTAGGTAACATTAGAAAACCTCTTCTGTTTTCAGCATAACTGCAGAGACTGTGCTATCACTAAGCATAGGATCCAATGGAATCCTTGGGAGGCATTTCAGAAGCTGCCTTCTATAACCCACATCACTATTTTTTTAAATCTTATTAAAATATAGTTGATTTACAATGTGTTGTGTTAATTTCTGCTGTGCAGCAGAGTGACTCAGTTATACATATATTCTGTTTTGTATTCTTTTCCATTATGGTTTATCACAGGATATTGAATATAGTTCCTATACAGTAGGACCTTGTTGTCTCTCCATTCTATATATAATAGTTTGCATCTGCTAATCCCAAACTCCCAATTCTTCCCTTCCCCACTCCCCTCGCCCTGGCAACCACAAGTCTGTTCCCTATGTCTGTGAGTCTGTTTCTGTTTCATACATAAGTTCATCTGTGTCGTATTTTAGATTCCACATGTAAGTGCACATCACTATTTTTTAATGATTAATTTGAAGGTTAGAAAATTCACTGTAGTGTGGCCAGCTTTACTAAGGAATCGGACTTTGGGGATAGTAAAATTTGGAGCTTACAGGTCTAGCCGTATTCATTAGTGATCCATTTTTCAGTCCTGAATAAGCAGTACTGTACAAAAGATCACACTGTGTCAGGCTTGAAGAAGAAAATAAGGATACAGGCAGAAGTTTCCCAGTTCTTTCCTTTCCTCCATTGCCGCACACTCCCCAGACCCTCCCCCATCACTGGGACACCCGTGAGCTGTGTACTTGCTACTCTGCAGTGTAGTTGCTGTCTTCCAAGTCCCCCAGGCATCTTCTCAACGGCCCTGAAGTTGGAGCAAACACCAACCACCCCAGATTAGGGCAATAGAGGAGTTCTCCAAGGTAAAATGTGAACCATCAATCCATACTTCTCAACGTCCTTCCTACCAGGAGTCAGGAAATCAGTACCTCGAATGAGTCAAATGTGACATAGGTTTTACCAGGTGAAACACAGCCTCACATTATTGGCTGCATTCGGCTACTGTTTCCTTGCTTAACAATTGTCTGTTTTGCTTTTTTTATAACTTGAATTGGGAATTTACAAACAGACAAGTGCTGGTATTCAGTATCTGAGGGAAGAGTGGAAGCCTGGGCCTAGCCCTGGGGTTTCTGCTAATTGCTCCAGGGGATGAGCTATAATGTCACTATCAGGCCACCACCACTGGGAGTTTTTACATCAAGTTTTAGTGGCCCTTCCATGTTTCTGACGATAAGATTTCAAGTTTACTGATCTCTGTCTTTTAGCTGCCCACTCTTCACACCACGCTAAGCAAACGACAGAACAACAACAAAATGAGATGACACATTGTGCATTGTATTTGATTAAAATTCCTATCTGTGATCATCTCTTTCAGAAAAGTGGGCTAGTTTTAGTTTACCCACCTGCGATGCAAACTGGCATCCAGCCTTTACAGCAGAGGGAGGCAGAAGCAAAATCCAGGGGCATTTTGAACGAGTGACTACACGCTGGCTGTCTCACCTTTAGCTCTGGATCTGGGAGGAGAGGGAAATGAATTTATTGTAAGTCATCCTCTCTCATCAGTCTAGAAGCAGGACTGAGAAAAATACGTTCCGCCTAGGAGAAGTCTTCCTATGATGCCACCTACCACTTCCACAATTAATTTAGCATCAACATTCGTTAATATTTATTGAACACCTACTGAACTTTCAGTGGGCCCTCTGTGGAGCTGGTGTTTCTGCAGAACACTGAGACCAAGCACATATTGGTCACACTCTGGCATCTGGGGCAATTCTGGGCAATTCTGGAATGCTCCTAAATTCTGTAATGCTATGAGAAAATTTCTGGCACACAGCGTGAAAGCTCTTTCCTCCTAGGAGCTATGATGGATCTTCATATATTTGCAGGAACATCGTCTATTTCTTTGCAGGTCAGTCCAGCAGAATTGGTCATGCTCATTGCTTTGGCACTTTCAGCCCTTATTAAAATGAGTTGGTTATATAACCGCAGGCTGTGAAATAGCCCGTCTGCATTTTGCAAACAATGACCACCGATTAGAAGTCTGTTCTAAACACCCTGTTCTACAGAATCTGTTCCTCTTCAGTGAGAGACTCATGTCATCACACCCATCACCTGCCCCTAGAGTGTGCCCACCCTGGCCACCTTGGCTCACTAGGGCTTCTTGCAATGCTAGCTCTGCTCTTATTTGAAACTTAACTGTCTTGTACCTTGTTTCCTTACTTCAAGTCTATTGGGTCTTCCATACGATGGCCTGATTATTTAACTTTTAAATAGTCTGTTCAATTTATTTCATAAAGAAAGAAAAAAAGGCTGTTAAAAGCTCATGGTGGGGGACTTCCCTGCTGTCACAGTGGTTGAAAATCAGCCTGCCAAGGCAGGGGACACGTGTTCGAGCCCTGGTCCGGGAAGATCGCACATGCTGAGGAGAAACTAAGCCCATGCCCCACAACTGCTGAGCCCCTTGTGCCACAACTACTGAAGCCTCCACATCTAGAGCCCGTGCTCCGCAACAAGAGAAGCCACCGCGCTGAGAAGCCTGCGCACTGCAACGTAGAGTAGCCCCCGCTCGCCGCAACCAGAGAAAGCCCGCACACAGCAATGAAGACCTAACACAGCCAAAATTAATAAATTAATTTAAAAATAAAAGCTCATAGTGGGCAGTGATGAGGCTAAATAGAGCTCCTTGGCTGCCAAGAAAGGAGTCTGCCCCAAGATTTCTGTATCTTCTTGCAAAAGTCAGCAGCAAGGGCTTCCCTGGTGGCGCAGTGGTTGGGAGTCCGCCTGCCGATGCAGGGGACGCGGGTTCGTGCCCCAGTCCGGGAGGATCCCACATGCCGCGGAGTGGCTGGGCCCGTGAGCCATGGCCGCTGAGCCTGCGCGTCCGGAGCCTGTGCTCCACAACGGGAGAGGCCACAACAGTGAGAGGCCCGCGAACCGCAACAACAACAACAACAACAACAACAAATCAGCAGCGAGGAGTAGGTATTTTCACTTGGTTAAAGCTTTCACACATAGCAAATCCTGACCACGAGCTATCTTTACAAGGTCTTTCTACGTGGGGTTGATGCTGGAGAGAGGCATCCAGCATGGGGCTGGTGGATCTCTACTGCCACATGTCTCTAGCAGTGGCACAGGCTCTGTTGGGGCCCTGCCCATATCCAGTTGGCCATTTATTTCCCTACCAGCCTGACTTCCAATGGCAGGTGCCTGTATCGATTGTCTGAGGGCTTTATCTGCACTCTGCTTGGTGTGTGGCAGGCTAGAAGTGCCATGGATTTCATGCCTCTGCCAGCAATCCTAACCAACTCAGCAATGGGGCTTGGAAGATGAATACCCCAGCCCTCAACCTGGGATAAGATAACTCTGTATCTCACAGTCCCCATTGCCCACGTGGAAAGTTGATTAACAATGCACCCATACTGGGTCCCTTCCGTGGCTTATGTGGTAGCCTTGAGAAAGCCCTGGCTAACCTCCAACTGCAGGGAGAGACAACAGCTGGCTGAGGCCCCAGCTGTTATGCTTTGGAATCTGTCATGGCAGTTCTGCCACATCCAGCCTCCCTCCTCCCAGCCAGGAACAGAGTGTGGTGGAGACAGTAACATCTCTTGGGAGATCGGGGACCTCGCTGATGGCCAACTTTCATTCAAAGACTCTCTGAAGAGCATCCATGGACCCAAAAAGGCACCCAAGCTTCTCTCCTGCACTGGGATCAGACTTGCACTGTGGTCTGGTAGCTTCCAGGCCACCCTCTGTATTTTCCTTCACACAAGCGTTTTCCCTCATCAAGTTTTTTCATGTTTAACACCAACGTGGAGTCTCTTTCTTGAGGAACAGGGCCAACACACCTCCATTCCCCACTCTCCTGGTGGCGTGTCTGGAATCATCTTCCAACTTAACTACTGGTGCCCCATAAGCCTTGATTTAGAGTCTATTTCTAGGGGGCCCCAAACTAAGATACACGAGAAAGTACAACCTAACAGCCATAGCCTTAGTTCAGTTTTATCATGTTATAAAATCACAGAATAATTAGAACTACAAGAGGTTTCAGAGGGGATGTAGCCCAGCACACTCACGTTTCACAGGAGGGAGAGAAATCAGTTCACCTCTCGTGCGAGGCAGAGGCAGGAGTGGAAGATTACTTCGGATAATGACTGTGAACTTAAGAGTTATAGACTGGTGCTGTGTGTTATGAAAGGAATCATTCCACATAATTGATACAAAATAAGTTGAACAGGTAGCTCTCTTTCACCAGCACAGATGCTGGCAAAGCAAGCTGGAAATCCCAGGACACAGAGCTAAGGATTTGTAGATTTCCTTGCAGTGTGAGTGTCTGGAGTCTGGATAGGGAAAGTCGTTTACTCACCTACTACGCACAACTGTACTTGAGATGTATTTAGAAGCTGGTATGAATAGCAGTGTTGAAGGAATTGGTATCTATTTCTTAGTCAGTATATGCCACCCGTTCATCTATTACCCAATAAGGGTTATGTGAATGGTTTTGACGTTTGCAGAGGTGACATAATATTAGGAAAACTTGGGAAATCATGATCTCTTCCATTTCCTGGCCCCCAATTAACCATGCAACAGTGATTAAGTGAATCCCTTCCAATTTGCCTTTTTCCTTGACAAATAAAATCCCCAATCATAATTCATTTGTATTGGTCTGATTATATGGCCCTCCTGAAAATATATGGGTGCCTTTTGAATTGATTGTGTATGGTCATTCAGGGTACCAAATTATTATTTCCAAACTGTATAAGATGACAGAGTTCATTCTCCAGGTCTTATTATTTTAATTTGATGTTGTAATCACGCCAGGTGAATTCAGCAAAGTGACATTGAGTATTGGCACTTTGTTTTTCTTTACTGGCTTTTCATCATCTGCTTCTTTGCCCCTTAGATCTGCCAGCTCTGTGTTCTCTCTGACTCACCCCACATACCTTCCCTTCCCCCATTCTGCATTGCAGGCTGCTGCTTCCCACACTTGGAACAGTTTCCTTCATCCATTCTGGCCATGACTTTCTGGCCCCTCTCCTTCAAACTGAGACACATGCTCGATTTCTGCACACTTAGGGCAGACGCCCTAATGTATTGACTCCAATACATTAATTCCTCAGGAATTTATGTCAAATTATGATATTGGTGGTATGTGTGTGTATGTGTCTAATACCCATATAGATACATGTAGATACAGGTATAGCTCAAATATGACCTTAAACTGAAAGAACCTGCATCTCTTAAAGTAATTGTCACTATGCCCACTGGAAGAACTGAAATATTTCAGTGCAGATACATAAAAATTTGCTCTAATGGTATGTACTTTTTAGGGAAATAAATGAATTATTCCACTTTGAAAAAAGTAGTCATTGAGGCCCTTTCTTCTGATAGTGGTGGATCTGGCTGGACTCCTAGTCCGGTTAATGATTTTTGAATTCTAGTCTAAAGCTTCATTAGATGGAATCTTACTAATTTGGCAGAAATCTGAGCATGTTTCTTTGGTATCCTCTGTGATGAAGAGGTTGACTGAGCAAATCAATAGTGCAAACAAAACCCAACTCCTTAAGAGAAACAAATGTTTCAAGCAATGTAGCGTATCAATTACCTTTCTTATCATGGCGAAATATACAATTCAGTGGCATTAAGTGCATTCACAATGTGTGCGAACATGGCTACCCTCTAGTTCCAGAACTTTTTCCTCATACCACCTGGAAACCCTGTCCTGGACCGTAAAGATCCTTTCTTGGAAACCCACAAGCGTGTTCGTTGCAGCATTGTTTGTGATGGCAGGGAGCTGGGAGCGAGCTCTGTGGTCCTTGCTAGGAGAGTAAATAAGAAAACTGTGTGGACGCACTGAAAGCACGATGCAGTAGGTAAACCAACGCTTGATTTCTGTTCAGGTTGTCAGACAAATTCCTTCTCCCTCAGAGGCTGTAGACATCATTTGTCCACGTTATCTTGTTAATGGCTGATGCAGGATTAGAATCTGAAGCTGTGTTATGGTTACAGATTATTGCCAAAAGAGTAGTTCAGCACAGCCAAGGTTTTCATTTTAATTTCCTCAGAGTCTCCTGCGGGCAACACAATGACTCAGAGATTCAGCTGTTTTCACTGTGCCGCTCTGTATTCTCCAGGTAGGGCTTGCAGTTCCCAAATCTGGGACCAGAGGGCTCATGCTTCCTTGTAGAGGGAATTTGCATCTCTGCTCAGGGCCCGCTGGCCAGAATTAGTCCTGTGGTGCCAGCCTCCTGCACGAGAGTTGGGAATTGTATTTTTTGTGTGCTCAGAAATGAAACAAAGCAGATAGTGGTGAGTGTGAGCAAAGGCTTCCACACCAGCAATCATTAATCCAGGTTCTTCCTCCTTAATAATGCCACTTATAGGTGAGCTCTCAGCATGTACGTTCACTGTGCTATTAGTGGTGCAGCCCTTCAGAGCTGTCCATGCAGGAGACTGGGAGGTTGGGGTCCTGTGGGTGCAGGGAAGGTCAAGGTCACAGGCAGGAAGGGCACGTGGCTTTGCCTTGAGGACTCAGGAGGATTTCAGGAGATAAGGAAAATGGTTCGGGTTATTCTGAGCCACGGGCATCGCTTAAGAAAGGTGAGGGGGAGGAATTCTTATAGCCCGTCTTGGTAAACCAGGCAGGTCGGTCTAATTCTAGCAAGATGGTTCTGTAGAGAAAAAGCAGGTTGGATCTTTGAATGCTTGACTACAGAGCCTGGACTTTATCTCATGGTTAATAGGCAGGAATTGGTTTGCTAGACACTAGTTCTCAGCAGGAGAGAAGAATGTGCTGTTTGGATTCTCTAGAACCAATTTCTTTTCTTTTTTTTCAGCTCCCTCCCTCCCACCCTTCCTATCCCACCCCTCTAGGTGGTCACAAAGCACCGAGCTGATCTCCCTGTGCTATGTGGCTGCTTCCCACTAGCTATCCATTTGTATTTGCAGATTCAGCTTCAATGACATTTTCTTACGTTCTTAAAGTTCAACAGCAGGCACTCAGGAGGCAATGGCTGTGCATTTGTGCCTTGGGTTTTCTATGACTAACCACCCGTTGAATTTTGCAATACGCTGTTCAGTGATGCTCCTATCCGTGGAGGACCCAGGAAAGCCAAAGGCACAATCAGGCCCTCTCTGAGCGATGGTGGAGCTGCAGGCAATGGCAGGAGCTAACGCATTATTAATAGGATAGGGCTTGGCGATGCCTGTCATCTGAGCTACTGGGCTCTCTTTGTGTGGCCTGGGGGACTTGTAGCCATCACTATGGACCATCATCTCCAGTTACACTGTCCATGACAGTATATAAAATAAAGCTGAACATTCACTGAATACAGTATTTGTGAAGGAACTTCAACTTTCAAAACAAAATGAGTGCTTTTGAAAGGCAAGTAAATGAATAGAATACCCATAATCATTGTTGAGTTATCCTGTGTTTACTCGGGACGGAAATGAAAACAGAGCTCCTAAAAATTGTAAGGGGTTAAATGAAAGCACGTTACTTGAATGAGGACCCCGTACATTTTTGCTTTTTCACGCTGGTATTGTGAATAACCCAGTAGGGTCATCATTAGGTCCTCAAAGAGCAAGGAGCTTTTTATTATTGCCCCCTGGCTAGTCCTAAATAAAACAGTAAAATAATGATCACTTAGGCGACCTCCAAGCTCCTTTTTCCCTGCAAATTTTTATGTTCTTCATGATTCCGTATAGAAATAGTCAGGGTACCAAACAAGAGGGACACAGGATAGACATCATCCTGAGGATGTACACCTGGGAGAGGAGGCGGGGCCAGAGCAAGTGGAAAAGATGGGACTCAGCTGTGTCTGTACACTGTCATCTCCTTAAAAGAACTGAAGCAAGCAGGACAAAATGTTAGCATTGGATAAATATCCGGTGGGGTGCTATTATCATCCAAATGCTTCCCTTTGTTTGAAATTTATAATCAAGTAGAGAGTTATAAAATAAAGCTGCAGTGAAATCACGCAGTCTTAGAGACCATTATGAGGAGTTTTGATTTATTTAAATACAGTTGAGTGAACAAGGTAATAATATGGATTCAGGTGTAGTAGGGAGTCTTTACTGAGAAATTATATCTTTAAGCAACTGCACACAAAAATATAAACTTAAGGAACATTCTGTTCAAAACGGTATTACTCAGATTCATTCCAATCGGTCCCGTGGAGGGTTGTCCTTGAGTCAAGGGACAGTTCACAATTCATTTCCTTGTTTTGTTAATTAACTTGGTTGAGGAAGGTAAGCATATTACAGCTTCAGATGTACCAGCAGGATAGGGCACGTGTACCAAGAACTACGATTGCTCGTCAAATCAGATCTTTGGAGAGTGTGAAAAATAGTACAGAAATCTACAGAGCAGTGCTTGTAACTCAGGCCCCCTTCCTGGTTTTCTGGCTTTATCTCTCATCAACTGCTTACCACTCTTCCCAATTACATTCCACTCTTCACAGTTACATACCACTCTTCCCAATTGCATACAATGAGGCAAAATCTTCTATGGTCAATTCTTGTCATTCACCGTGGCGTGTTCTATAAAGTGTCGCGAACACTGAATTAGTGAACATTGAACCACTGCTCCTGGAAGAAACACAGCGTTGGTTTCCTGTGAGCCTCTGGTCACATTTTCTTAACTGCTTAACTGATCAATACAAACCTTTTATGTGTTTTCTGTTTAAAGACACCATATTGAATATGTAACTCTTGATTCACCAACGCTGAACTCAAGGCCACCAGCGGTATAACCCATGCGTGAACGAAGTTTGTCTCACACACGTGGCTTCTCTGTGAGGCCTGTGTCACATTTAGGAACATGAGGCGGTCCGGCTGCACTATGCTTGGGGGTCTTTTTCAGCAGCAAAATCACCAAGAAAAACCCCACAAAATGTGAAAAACATGGCACGAAATAACCCTGAACAGGACCCTGGGTTACAGTCTGAGCTGAAACAAAGAGGCAGGACGTCGCCCTGTTTGACCTCCTCAGGGGACGCGCATGACAGCAACTCAAAATCGTCACTGCCTTGGGCACGTTTGTGAAAGACTGCAGAGGTGACAGGAGTATTGATTTTGAGGTTACGAATGGATTTTAGCGAGTCAGTGAATTTGCAGATACGGAGTCTGTAAACCATGAAGTTCAGGACTGACTATACTTGGCAAGTGCAGCTCTGGCCTAGTGACCTCTGAAAGTAGCCCGTGTGTGTGTGGGGGGGGGTGTCTGTCTGTCTAGAGGTAGGTGTAAATGTAGGTGCAGATGTAGGTGTACATGAGGATATAGATGTAGGTGTGGATGTATCAGACTTAAAAAGCAGAAGCATCTGGGACAGACCAGGAATAATGCATCTTGCAGTCTCTGCCGTGTTGAGTAGCGAGGGTCCTCCTCTGCTCTGAAGACAAAAACCAAATGACCTCCAAGCCCAGGTTCCATTGCTCAGTTCCTCGCATGTCTGAGACACGTTCCTACCATAAGGACTCGGTGTGTGCTGTCCTCTCCATCTGGAATCCTCTCCCCTCACTCACCCCATAGCCAGCCCCTGCCTCCCTCAACGTCTCAAATTAAACGTGCTTCCTCAGAGCTCCTTCTCTGACCAACCTTATAAATCTGGTTTATCCCACCCTTTAAGCTCCAAGACACTAACCTGTTGTTTCCTCGGCAACAGTTAACCCGATCAGCTTTTCTAGGTTGCATTTTGCACCCACTGCCTGCGATGGTGCCTGGTGCACAGTGGCCAGGTTTGTTGAATGAGTGTTGGGATGAAGGGTACTGAAGGTGGCCAAGCCAGGCCCAGGTTCACACAGATGGGTTATCTCCTGGCTACCAGCTCAGGGAGGCATTCAGGCACAGCCGGCTGTCGCTCTGTGATATTAACTAGATTTCCAGATGATGGCAGACACATGTAAATTACATGTAGAGGGAAACCCCAGTGATCTATAGCCGTGGTTTTCAAGGGTCTGAAGGGCCTCTGGTTTCCCTGAGGCTCTCAAAACCACAGCAGTGGGTAAAGGGGAGCTGAGGAAGGGAATGTGAGCCGTCTGTGCACTTGGCTTCCAGGTCATCCAGAGCAGCCAATTATGGTACTGTTTACAGATTTAGGCCTCGTATTGTGTTTTGTTTGACAAGAGGGTTTCCTGACTTATTCAGATGATATTAATTGGCCATTAGTTTTCAATAATTTAGTTTGGCTTTCAGAGTCTTCCACATTGTGGCCCCAGTAACCTGACCACTTGTCTATTTCCCTAAATCATGCTTCTTTCCTGGCAGGTGGATTGACCCCAGGTCTAGAGAACGCATGGCCTGTGGTTGAAACACTGCCCCTTTGCTTGATCTGGTCCTCCTGCCTACAGGCCTTCATAGACATCTCTCATCATTATCCTTGTTTCCAAGAAAGGTGAATTCTTACCTCCATGAAGCCATGGAGGATACACTAGGCCACACTCATCCCAGCCTCCAAGATATTACAGATCTGTTAAATTTTCTCTCCTGTTTGATTATTAACTGTTTCTATCAACAAAGCATCTAAGATTTTCTTGTACAAAGCAAGTATTCAGTAATGCATGTTGACTGATTAGTGGCTGAAATTTCATGAAGTTTGAGGCCTCCTCTCTCTTTCTGTTTCTCTCTGTCACACACACACACACACATGCACACACACAGAATATGTGAAGATAACATATAATTAACACCCACTATTTTTTCAATGCATTTATTGTCACTTGCTAATTCAATAAATAATTATTGAGAATTTATTATGTGTCAGGCATTGGAGATACTGCAGTGGATAAAAACACAAAAATCTTTGTTCTCATATAGTTTGTCTGTTAGTAAGAAGAGACAGAGAATAAAAAATAAGTATAATATTTTGTATGTCACATCATGAGAAATGCTGTTGAGACAAACAATGCAGGGAAGGGGGGTGTGGGGTGGGAAAGGGGTTGGGTAGGGGAAGCCTCACTGAGAAAATGCTAGCTGGGCCAAGACCTGGAAGAGGAGAGAGAGTGAGCCCCGTGGTCGCCTGTGGGCAGAGCACTGCACATGACGGCAGCAGGTGCAAAGGCCCCGAGGCAGCACTGTGCATGGTGTGTCGGAGAAGGGTGAGGGGTCTGGTGGAGCTGGCACAGAGTGAATGAGGAGAGTGATGGGGTAGAGAGGTAATTGGGTGGGTTATGTATGGTCGTTGAGGCCTATTGTAAAGATAGTGGATTTTTCTCTGAACAAGATGCTATGTCATTGGAGTTATTGAGCAGTGGGCGACTTGATCTTACATTTTTTTTAATATATTTATTTTATTATTATTTTTGGCCGCGTTGGGTCTTCGTTGCTGCTGTGTGAGGGCTTTCTCTAGTCACGGTGAGTGGGGGCCACTATTCATTGTGGTGCGTGGCCTTATCATTGCGGTGGCTTCTCCTGTTGTGGAGCACGGGCTCTAGGAGCAAGGGCTTCAGTAGTTGCAGCTCACGGGCTGTAGAGCACAGGCTCAGTAGTTATGGCGCATGGGCTTAGTTGCTCCGCGGCCTGTGGGATCTTCCCGGACCAGGGCTTGAACCCGTGTGCCCTGCACTGGCAGGTGAATTCTTAACCACTGCGTCACCAGGGAAGCCCCTGATCTTACATTTTTAAAAAGTCACTTGGCTTCTGTGTTGAGATTTAGGCGTAGAGGTTTAAGAACAGTTGACTTATAACCTATTAGGAAACTGTTGTAGGAATCCAGGCAAAGCCTTTGGGGGTCACGATGGTGGGGTGGGGAGAAATCAGCAGATTCTGAGGGCACAGCATTTTGAACACAGAGCTGAAGGATTTTCTGCCAGAAATTCTGGGGTGGGGGTGGGGAGAGGAATCAAGGCTGACTCCCAGGTTTTTGTGTGAGGAGCAGTTTGGGGATGGCCAATCAGAAGTCTGGTTAGAGTTGCCTATTAAACATCCAAGCAGTGGGATATGCAAATCCCTGTTTCAGGGGAGAGGGACAAACCTGGAGATAACAACTTGGAAGCAGTTGCTATGTGGATGCTGCTTGAAGCTGTGAGGCCGCACCACATCACGTAGGCAGTGAGCCTCAACCGTATTCATAGACCCATAAAAATGGAAATCCAGAAAAAGTAGCTGGAACGTAAGTTCTGATGTACCCCAATTCTTCATACATTCCCCCAGCATATAGTAGCTGCTCAATAAAATTTACTGCCTGAGCAGTGATTTACAAGACTTGTCCACCGAGACCTGGCCATTGTTGAACTGAAGGATTGAAATATCCTAACTTCTAGTCCAAGGGTCTGCTACTGTCCTTTACTCTCAACCCAGATTTAATTCTTATTATTTTACGCACAATAAACACAAATGTGCTTTACATTTCTATCCTAATTTCTTTAGTAAATTGCAGTTTGGCCAAGTTGTTATTTTAAATAAAATTTTCTTAATCTTATGATGCATTTAAAGCTAAAGTTAGCTGCAGTTTTTATTCTTATATTTTAAGAACAAATGAAGACATGAAATAATTTTCTTGATGAATCCAATTTTTTAAGGGGACAGTAAGAATTTTGTAACTTAATAACAATGCTTTTTACCTGTTCCATTGAATTATAACAATATCCTACCCTTTTAAAATCTGACTGTTACAGATTTTCTCTACATCGTTAGAGACGATATGCTATATTAGATGTTTAAAAGCCTGAAAAAACATAAAGATCCATCTTGGTTTGTGTCAGATAAATTTTATAATAAAAAGGAATAATAGGTATAAGTAATGAATTAATAATGTGCATTTTAAAAAATATAGGTTAAATTAGATTTAGGATTATATTAAATCCAGCTGAATCTTGTTATTAGCACTGACTTGGAGGAATACTGTTCTCGCATACATGTGGGTTACTGTGTGTACTCAGTGTTACTAAAATATAAAAAGCACTGCTTTTGGTTTATTATCCTCATTCTGGCTTTTCTCCATCTCAGTGACAAGCAGCCTTTCCATGTCTCTCTTTTCCTTCTGTCCCTTAGTGATTCTGGAATTCCCACTATTTTCCGTTATCATTTTTAGGGGTAAAACCTATAATGATGGGAGATCTTTCCTCAAAACAATCCTGCTATACCACTTACACTTACGCTTGCCTTGGAGAAGGCAGACACTTCCATGAACACTGTCGGGGTGTAAATTAGTTCTTCTCTGACAGAGGACGCCAGGACAGTGGGTTTTGTTTTGGAGATGTGTCCCATGAGCACCGCACTGGGGTCTGTGGGAAGAAGAAAGTGCTGTGTGGCCAAACTGGACCATGAGCCTTATGAGTAGACATTGCTAGAATCTTCTATGAGGGGTAGGATGTGAAGGACTGAAGCTCTCTGCCCATGAATGTCTCCCTCTCTGGCCTGATGTGTCTGCATTCAAGATGCATTCCTTTGCAATCTGAAAGATGACAAAACCTAAAGGAAAATGTTCCAGGAAGGTAAACAACTTATAATGATGTGTGCACATCTCATGACATCATTGATTATTTTTCTCAAATAGAAAATATTGGGTGGGCCAAAAAAGTGGCCCATATTAAAATGGCTACACAAAAATTCACCAATTTTGGTAAGTCTTTTTTTAAATGCACGCTGATATGACAACTGTCACATGCAATCTAACACAATTGTTTGAAGTTAAAGACATCTTACGGAAAAAAAACCTAACGAACTTTTTGGCCCATCCAATATATAAACAAATTAGGGGTCAGGAAAATATATGGGTAGCCAGTTTCCTGACAGTGGGCAGAAGAGGGGGCTCATAAGGACATATAAAGTAGCTCCTAGGAAAAGCAATGATTCTAGAGACTTCCTCTATCACACCATTTTTATGAAAGATGACTGCTTGGGAATTTCAGACCAGCTCCCCAAATTGAAAAATACACGTGTCAAGTATTCACAGAAAATCTGAGCAAGGGCACCTGGCAGAAGGCCAGGCAGACCTCTCATAGTCAGTGAATAATTGTTGTCCAACTCATCACCTGCCCTGGAACGGGGCTGGGAAGGATGAAGGGTCCGACCTACCACCAGGGAAGGCTGTGTAGAGAGCATGATGCCTGTCACATTTCTTTTTCTTTTTTTTTTTTTAATTAATTAATTTATTTTTGGCTGCATTGGGTCTTCATTGCTACGCTCGGGCTTTCCCTAGTTGCAGCGAGTGGGGGCTACTCTTCGTTGCGGTGCGTGGGCTTCTCATTGCGATGGTTTCTCTTGTTACGGAGCATGGGCTCTAGGTGCGCAGGCTCAATAGTTGTGGCACGTGGGCTCAGTAGTTGTGGCTCGCAGGCTCTAGAGTGCAGGCTCACTAGTTGTGGTGTGTAGGTTTAGTTGCTCCGCAGCCTGTGGGATCTTCCCGGACCGGGGCTCAAACCCGTGTTCCCTGCATTGGCAGGCGGATTCTTAACCACTGCGCCACCAGGGAAGTCCCGATGCCTGTCACATTTCTGACCACACAGAGCCTGGCTTCTGTGATGGAGGCAGGAGGGACGTCTGGACGGGTCAGAACCGCCCCCTGCTGTTTGTGCCCATCTGCATTTTCAGCAGCACCAAACTTTGTCAAAGCATATGGTTTACTTCATCTTCATCATACCGTGCACAACACACCTGACCTCAGGTGATGCTCCATCACGACTGGGAGGTTCAAGGAATGTCTCCTGGTTCCCTCCTGTGGTTATGACTGTCCTGGTCTTAACTAGCACCCGATGATTTGCGGTGGTCTTTCTGTGACCACATTATAAGCAGCCCTTGAAGCATAGAGTGTTTGTTTTATTTATTTATTTAAAAAAATTTTTTTAATTCACATACACACACTGTATTTTATTTTTACAAGAGATAAATAAACTGACGCCAAGCATTGTACATGGATGGCCACAACAAAATCAACAATGACTGCAATTATCAAACACGAAACACACTCACACTATGTCATAATATTGACATTCAGTCCAGGAATCCTCCACTGTAACAGCTCCTTTACTTTGCAGTGAAAATTGATTTGTCTAGTTTTTCCTCTGAGTCCTTGTGGGATTTTTTTTATTCAAACAGAAAGTCACAAAAATTATAATCATCCTCATCAGTTCACTCAGTCCCATGTAATTAATTGTTTTTTTATCTTGATCTTTTCTTAGCACTTTTATGAGTTCATCAGTTTTCCATTAGAGTTCTGAAAATGCTTATTCATTCAGTTCAGCAGTACAGTGAGTGACCAGAAACCTGTACTTGTCAGAGTCTTTTCCATAAGCACAGAGCGTTTGGATGTGGGGAACAAGCAGCCCGGCGACTACAGTTTGATGTGGCCCGAGCAAATCATTCTTAACTTAAAAAATGGATAATTTATTATTAGACAGAGATAGTCTAAGCCGTATCAAGGAGAGTGAAGAATAAAAGGAAAAAAACATCTGAGCACAGAGATTTGATTTCCATTTATTAGCTGGCCTCTCACTGTCTAGCTGCTCACCACGCTTTCAACATATTCTGTGGTATTTTATAAACACCACTGCATTTACTGAGTCTAACAAAATCCTTTGAGTTTACTTTTTAAATTTTTTCTCATTTCTCAGAGCAGCAAGTCTTCTGCCCATGTTTATTATTCTAATTATCATCACCATCATTAATATCATTTTATTTTGTTTTGTTTTTCTGAAGTTGTCCCCTTTGAGAGCCCCCATGCCTCCACGGTGGACTTGTAACTTTTTTTTTTTTTTTCAGATAGTGGAATTATTGAGTATGGATTCTCAACCAATCATGCTTACTAGGACTCTTAATTATTAGCTATAATGGAGCCAGCCCCTCCCTGGGTGGGTTTGAGGTCACCCCACAATTCCTGCAGGTCTCCAAGGTGCTACTGTAGTGGTAGGAGACCCCGCAGTGTCTCAATTTTCGCAGTAAATTCACTCTGTGTGAGCGTTTGCAGGAATCAGCAGACTGGTTTCAAGGAAGAACCACACAATGGTAAGCCCAAATTAATGTGCACCAGAAACATGTATATCATTTAAGATGAGCACTAATGAAAAAAATGTGTCCTCACCCTGTCCCATTCTACTGCTAAGTGAGGACCCTGAGGTTCACATGCAGACGAGGCATGCTCGGTGGAGCCTGGCTGGAACCGAAGTCTTATGACTTGAAGTTCCTGTCTTTCCCTTTCACACCCTTTCAAGGGTGTAGATGGGACTTCCCCGGCGGTGCGGTGGGTAGGACTCTGTGCTTCCAGTGCAGGGGACGTGGGTTCGATCCCCGGTCGGGGAGTCGGACCCCACACGCCGTGCGGCACGGCCAAAAATAAATAAATAAATAAAGCGTACAGATGGGTTTTCGGGAAACATTGCAAAAGGAAAAGCCCCCCGCCCCCCGCATGCTGCCTGCAACAGGGAGACTCACAGAGAGTAGATCTTCAGTATTTGCTGATTCCATATTCGTGAAATCCCCTACTCCCTAAAAGTTATCTGTAACCCCCAAATCAGTGCTCCCAGCACCTTTGCGGCCCTTTGCAGACTTACACAGAGTCTCAGATACCCGAGCTGCTCCCTGAGGTTGAGCCAGGCGATGCCTTCTGGTATCAGCTCTCTTGCTGTAGACCAGTGTCCTTCTCAGGGTCTCTTTCGTGGCATGGTCTCTGCATTTTTTAGCTCTTTGTGGGTGATTTTGTTGTTAAAAGGGGACCCTGATCATAGTGACGAGGTGCCTTCTTGTGTTCCCAAGAGCAAGGAGGCTGTGATGTGCCTTATGGAAAAGATGCCCACGTGTGTTAGATGAGCATCGTTCAGGCTGCATTATGGTGCTGCTGGCCATGAATTCAATGGTAATGAATCCAAAAATATATTCAATAAGGTTTCTTTTAGCAGAAACACACATAAAACAAGGTCATGTATTGACTGGGTGACGAAAAATGTTGTGACCAGAGGCTCCCAGGAACCTAAGCCTGCATTTTCCATAGGAAAAGTGGTTCAGTGTTCGCTAATTCAGGACTCATGGAAACTTTATAGAATATAAAAATTACAAATAACAAGAATTGACTGTCCCTCTTTGAGTGCTTTGAAGTCTGCATTTCAGATGGGCGTAAATATTTAATTCCCTTTGTGTGTGTGTACACATGTATATGAGTGTTTACGATGAGAAATAACTATCCTCATTCTCCCAAATTGCTATGGGTTGTTTAATTGACACATATTTCTAAACCTCTTCCTTTGCATCAGCATTTTCTTAAGTTCTTGGGAGAATATGGGTATGTGAAGTCTTCATCACCTTGGCGCCACAAAATGCATTCCAATGCAGCATGCATTGTGTGTGTATGCAGCATTCACACACAAATCTAAGAATATAATATTGAAATAGAGCTAAAAGGGGCTACAGGAATTTATTAGCCTATTCCTGCTTTGAAGACCAACATGGTCAAACAAAGGGGCTGCTGGGAGGATGCAGAGGCTGAAGGTGGCAGGGTTTTGGGCAGGCACAGAAGAAGGTTGTTAATTTCAGGATGAACGCAGGATAACAGGTGCGCCAGAAACCCTATGGAAGGGACGTAAGGAGAGAGTGAGCTTATACTATACGAAATATTTTAGAGTAATATGATGCAATTTAAAGCCGATGGGAAAAGACGGCTAAGTTATTGCCGTTTCATCACCATTTTATTGTGATTTAAAAGCTTTGCATAAAACAATATCTGAGACCTTGAGAGGTAATAGTTAAGTAGAAATACCTTTGTATTAAACAGCTATGGACATCGAATAGTATTTTAAAAATAGAATACTAGGGACAAGATGGGCCCTAGAATGAAACAGGTTTTAAATTGTGTTGAGGTACAATAATGCCTGCGTGTTTATTGTGTTAATTAACAGGACGTATTGTGTGATAGCTGGGCCTAGCAGCTGTCTCTGTTGTGGGTGACGTTTATAAAAGAGCAAACTTAAGAAGGAACTTCTGTAGGTCCTGGGACGGGGGCAAGAGTCCTTCCTGACTGTTCTGCGGGACTTGGATGAAAGTGTTGCTTATAGAATGTGACCCAGCTGAATCACGTATGCTGGCAGAAGACAGGGGACAGTGGCTGTATAAACTGGCCACACCGTGTAGAGATGGTGGTAACCCAGTCACACGCCCCCCGACTCCCCACAGGAAGGGTAGGGCAGGCAGGTGACTGTTCTCTGACTAGTTCTGAGAGGTATATATACTGCACTTTTGCAGGGACAGAGCAAGTGATTTTCTACTTCTTTGAGCTCAAAAATTGAGTTTCAAGTTGCTTTCTTGAGTTTGCAGAGCTTTATAGACTCGGAGGCGAGACCAGCCTCCCAGGTTTCTGATTCCCAGTGAAGCATTTTTTGTACTTGACTCGAATATTTTTCTGTCGTCCAGGCAGAGCTCTGGCCTCTGCCTTAATACCTTTAATCCAACTGTAGTCAAGTTTTGCTCTCACCTGAGGTCTCTTTTCTCCCCACAGTGACTTTGCATAATGCTTTATAGATTGACTTCATAGTTTAACTCTCAGAGGATATTCTTTGTAACAAGTGTGTTTGTCAACTCAGGCAACCATAACAAAATACCACAGGCCGGCTGGCTTTAACAGGAGAAAAATATACTTCTCACAGCCCCAGAGGCTGGAAGGCCAAGATCTAGGTGCCATCTGATTCATTTTCCTGGTGAGGGCTCTCTTCCTGGCTTTCAGAGGGCCACCTTCTCACTGTGTCCTCACATGGCTGGGAGAGGGGAGGAAGAAAGCTCCCTGGTGTCTCTTCTTATAAGGGCACTAATCCCATCATGAAGGCTCTCTCCTTATTAATTCGTCTAAGCTTCATTACCTGCCAAAGGCCCTATCTCCAAATACCATTGCACTGGGGGTTAGGCTTTCCAAAATGAAGCGGGGGGGGGGATGTAGGGACATTCAGTCCATGGCACCAAGTAACCTGAAGGAAACAAACATCAACTATAATATCCGGACGTGGGAATCAGTAACTTGGGGACGGTAATAAATAGTAGAAAGTTTTACTTAAAGTCAATGCTATTTTCCTAAATTACATGTTGATAACTTTTTAGAGGCAAACTGCCCAGTAGTATCGGCTGTTAATCATAATTGAAACAATATGCCTCACAAGTACCTGGACCTCTCCAGGTGTGACAAAGCACACATCCACCAGATGGAAGTTGCAATGCGATATACCCTGACTCTCCATCACAGTGTTAGGCAGTTTCTCTCTCAGCATTTTCACGGGCATCTTACTGACCCTGACTCAGATTCAGAGCCAGTAAGGACCGTAGAAGTCCGAGCTTGCAAACTTGAAAACTGCTTCCAATGCACCCTTGAATATTCCCCACTTACGTCCCTGCTCTACCGTTTGTTTACACCTGACGATAAATTCCACCATCAGTTATAAGGTACTTATCGTGATGTTTGCCGTCCTTTGAGCCAAAACTATTTGCCAGAGGACGTAGGCTTCTTCCATTACCTTTCTTGTCTTTTCATAACAGAGCATCAAGCTCAAAAGCGACTCTACAACTTTGTTGAGTTGACTTAAATGACATTTAAGTCAGTGTTTAAGCCAGATTGCCCACAGGATTCTCTAAACAGAAATCTCGTCATTATACAGTCTGTGGTGTTTCAGTTCCTGGGTTTCACTTCATCATCTTTCAGGAAAATTTTGAACGACTAGAAAAAGGAAATTAAAATTCTTCAGAAGCCATAGCAGAAGAACATGCCCTAATTCCCTGGAGACTGTGTGTTTAATGGAAGTGAGTAGTCCTTGCTGGGGTGGAGTTGTTTCCTAGGGCAATTGGGAATCTGCCCAGAGTTCTGTGGGAATCTCTTGCTTTTGCATTTTTTTCTAAGCTTGTGAAGCGGCATAAAGGTATCAGCCTGTTGACAAGACAGGCAGCTGCCCAGTTGTATCTGATTTACACCATTTCTTGAGACTGGGTCAGATTTGGACCCGAACAAGGATGAGCTCCCGTATATGCCTTCCTCGAATCTAGACTTAGGGACCCTCTGTGAGGGCTGCTGTGAGCACCTGGGCTCAGGATGCCCACCTGGCCAGCTGAACAGAAACTGTCAGCCTCGGTCACACACCTGCTCCCTGGCAGAGTACAGAGTCCGAGGGGGGGCTGTTCCCCCAAAAGCGGACATGAAGAGGTGCCTGCGTGGGCGGGTGGTTCCAAGCAAACAAGAGGAACTGCCTGCAGTGGCATGACGACCACTTACCAACCCAGGAGAGAAGCGGTCTCATCTCCATAGCGGGACTTACCCAGGACCCAGCTCCCTCCATCCTTACCCCAGGCATGTATGGGCGTGAGCGCGTCAATCTGAAATTATTGATCAGATTTTTTGCAGGTTCTCTACACTCATCTTGGACTTTTACAAAGTTTATTTGACCAGGAAAAGAATATTGTAGGAACTCACTCAAAAAGGGGTCACGAGCTTTGAAACAGAAAAGTCAGTGGTGTCTGCCTGTAACAACAGTCCTTGTTCATAGGCTCCTGCTTCTAGAGAATAGGCAACAGGTTGTGTTTAGTTCCCTGTTTGGGGGGCCGAGCCTCTCCCTTCGTGCTCCCCCACCTCCAGGTCTCCCCTGAGTCCCTGTCTGGTTTTCTGATGGGAGTCATTCTCCTCTGTCTCACTCTGATGACCCTGGTACCTCCCAACCATCCTTCCTCCTCTTCTGAAATGCTGCCTTTTCTTCCCTCTCAACTTCCGCTAGACCCCGTCTCACCAGGAAGAGGTTTTGGAAGCAGGTATCTTCATGTGACACTAAGGTCAAAATTTCATTGAACCTAGTTTTCTGCATCTTTCTTTCTGTTTTTGTTGTGAGTGGAGGTGGGAATGAGGTAAAAAAGAAAAAATTACCCTTGAGGCTCCTGTGAGAGAAAAAAAGAAAGATAATACATCAACATCAACCAGAGTAAGATATAATTTTGCCACATGTGGTCCTACTTCAGGTGGAAATACGGTACAGAGATGTGCTCCTTTGGAAGCAGGGACATCCTCTTAGACATCAGAAATAAAGTGCTGAGAGGATAGATATCATGTTAGGACTCCCACTGCAAAACACAAATGCACACAAGAACACAAGGAAATTTTGGAAGGTAATAGAGATATTTAGTTCCTTTATTATAGTGATCATATCATGGGTATATGCCTATGTCCAAAGTCATCAAATTGTGTACATTAAATGTGTGCAATTTCTGTATGTCAATTATACCTCAAAAAGTTTTCAAAAGAAAGAATCAGTCTTCTGGGACAGATGAGCACAGAAATGGTAGTCAGTAACGAGAGAGCATGAAACAGATTCCCATCACTCACTCCAACAAAGGAGCAAAGCAACAACAAAGATCACTTCCCAGGAGCAGGACTAAATTTGAAAAGAAAAGCATCTGGGGTGCTCCTGGGGAATAAACGGACATGGATGCACTTGAATGGTTACACTCACGTAGCACAGTTAAGCTCACCGGCTCAGGTACAGGGCAACTCTGGGGCATCCCAGTGCATGGGGAGGGTGGGGCTAAGGATGTGTGACTCAGCTGGGAGAGCACACCTCAGGGGTCTCTGATAGAGGACCCTTCAGTGACCGAGGACCCTTGTCTGCTGGGACGGCTCCCATTGTTGCACCGGCGCGCATGGCAGAGATGCTGAGACAGGTCCATTTCTGGAGACCTGGGACTCCTCTGATGGAGGACTTTGGATTGAGGGCTCCCACTGGCCTCACCAAACTCTCCTGAAGGCTTCTCTCCATCTTAGACACTCCCACCTTCCTTTCTCCTCTCTCTTGCCCTGGAGGATGGGCAGGGAGGGGAGGGGCCCCTCTGATGTCCTCCTATCCTCTCCTCGCTCCCCACCTCCTTTTTCTCTCATAGGGATTTCACCTAATACACTTCTTACCTGTTTAATTCTATCTCAGTGGTCAGGGGTCATGGACTAACAAAGGTGGTACTGACAGTGGTGTGGGATATTAGGCAATAAGATGGGGAATTGATGCTTTTCACCCTCCACCTGCAGGTAAAGTTGTGCTGGTTGTGAGCTGGGGCGCGGATAATCCCTGGCACAAAGTGGTAGCTGAGCTGTGTGACGTTTCACTGATGCTGACTGGGGAAAGCGTTTGTATTTTTTAATGAGATGGTCAGTCAGGTGTGGCCATAAGAGGAGACAGAAGAGAGGCTCAGGAAAACAGGGTATATTATACACACAGGTCCTAGAGATGGGAAGCACGGCACTCCATGCAGGGCAATGTGGGGTAGCACCGTGGTGGCTGGGAGGCAGAAGACGGGGGTGATGAGAAGGTTACTTTGTACTGAGGAAAGCAGAATAACCAGGCATGTCAGAGACGGCTGGACATAGGGTCTGCACTGTCATTGATACCCAGAGGTCCAAACACTCATCATGGCCCAGCTTCAAGAATGGGGAGTATGTGAGCTGCATCAAATTTGCAGTCTTAGCTTCCATCCACCTGACAGTGATCCACTGGGACCATGAATCTACTCAGGGGTCGTTTCTCCAGTCCCAAAGTTCATAACTGGAATTGATATCCTTAGTTTTTGGAGTGACCCCCATCCCTGGGTTTCTAGGATGGAGAATAAGAGCTATGCTAGGGGGAAAGGCCCAGTGGAAACGTCTGAAAATCCCTCCTCACTCCCCTGCCAAGATAGTAAATAAAAAATATATCCTAGAGGGAGACGGCAAAGATTTATGCTACCACTAAAGACTCAAAGAATACTAGGAAAGTGAACCCATTATGTCTCTACTCAGTTCAGCAGTTTGGCCCCTGCAGGAATTGTACGCATCCTGGAAAAAGACCGTTGGCTATAACACAGACTAAGGAGTAAGCTGTGATTTGCAGCCAAACATGGACTGTTGCTAAAGCAGATGGGTGTGGCCTCATGTACATTGTCTGCATCCACTGATCTTGCAAATGTGTTCTTCCATTCCAATAAGAGAAGGCATCAGAAAATGTCCACCCGCACTTGGGATGGACAGCTGTGTTCATTTATTTTGTCTCAGGGCTGTGCTAATTCTCCCTCTAGCTCTGTGGTGTCCCCCAGCCTCCCCCCGCCCACCCCGATCCAATCCTATTTTTCATCATAAGCGTTTCTCCCAAGAGATTTTCTGTATATTTAATCTCATCTGCTTTGCAGAATATCTTGACCAAGTCAATGAGCATCTCAGAAGCTATAGAATGTCTGACATTTCTAACTCGTACTGTTCTGCGTGTAAAAGTATTCGTGTTTATGTTAATTTTTAAAAAAGAAATTTAGTAAGTTAAAGGTCAATATGGCCTAGTGCAGACTTTCAGTCATGCCTGGAAATCACCTGGAGAGCTTTCCACGCAATCAGAAAGAACAACCCCTTGGTCTGGGTGGGCCTGGGCCTCTGAATTTTGACAAGTAAATTGTCATCAAGTCTCAGGTTTCTTTCTGTCCAAGAGAGACAGTTTAATTCCCTGACTCATGGCTTGCTCCTGCGTTTCCTTAAAATTTTTCCTCAAATCTTTCTTTCTCAAAGAGGCCTTCCCTCCCCGCATGACGCCCCCGCCCCATCCCTGCTGGGCTCCCCATTATGACACCTCTGTCCTTAAAGGGAGCTGTAGGATGAGCTTGTTCCCTTGGCTTACGGTGCAGGCCCCTCTGCTAGAAAGTAAGCTCCATGCAATGGAAACGGTGTGTCCTTTGTTCATGAGAACAGAAGTCAGCAAACTACAGCCCATGGGCTCAGTATGACCCCACGCCTTTTTCTGTGAATCCGCTTTTCGGGAGCACGGTCCACCGTTTACTTTCACATTATCTGGGGCTGCTTTTGTGCTGCACTCAGCTGCTGCAGAGACTGTCCGAGGGCCTGCAAAACCTAAAATATTTACTGTCTGGCCCTTTAGAGAAAAAGTTTGCTGACCCTTGGTATAGAAAGTACCTGGCAAATAGTATGTGCTCAACAAATAGTCACTCATTTATTCAACAGTGTGTCTAGCACAAAATGGGCACTTGAAATGGTAATTTTATATTTGGTTTGATTAAAAGTGAGTGTAGCCAGATCAGAGAATCAAATCCCTAGTATTTAGAGAGTAAAACATTCATCCACACGGATTGTGAGAGATTTGCTAAGACTGTAGGTAGAAAAGAGTATTGGGTTTCTTTACCTTCACACTTTTCTTGCAGAGGAAAGGGGCGTGATTGGGAAAAGGGAGGTTTCATTGCCTTTTTTTGTTGTCCATGTAATTTCTGTGATTGTTTTCAAGCCTCAGTTAATACCAATCAAAAGAATTCTCCCTACTTAGGAAATGGTGTTCTTTTATTACTCTATAAAAGGTGAATTTCCCCGCACAGAGGTTCAGGCTTTTGGCCTCCCCTAAGGTTCAGGGTCTGGATGACCTTTGGCTGTCAACCTAGAAGCTGTGTTTGGAACTTGCTCACCATCATTACCCTGAGATCGATTTTTTAAATTGTGCATTAGTGTATTCATGAGGGAACGTCTGCTTTTTCCGCCAAGAGCAAAATTGTGAAGTTGGAGAACTTTATCAACAGAATCTCTGGCTTTTCCTCTCTTCCTTGACCTTCAAGGCAGGGTTCTTACCCTTTTTTCAGAAACAGACCCTTTGACCCTCTGGTGAATTATATAGACCCTCCTAAGAGAGAAGTTCTCAAATGCAAAAAGAAGGAGAAAAAAAAGAAAGCCATGGGATTACAAAGAAAATGAATGACTATATTGAAATTACAGTTATCAAAACTTTAAAAAAGAAATTTTGATATAGGAACGTGCTTTTTAAACTAAAAGTTACAGATAAGAATTTCAAAGTCATGCTGAGAGTAAATAATATCTTGAGACATTTGCAACAAGCTTAACCTGGTATTAAAAGTGTCAGTGATTTCTAGTGGTAATGAAATCACAGGTATTGCTAACGCAGCAGGGTTGTTGCCTACGTTCGTAATTGAAGGAGATGCTAAATTTCAGTTAACGGTGAAGGAAATAAAGATGTAATTTTATCTCCATATTCTTTCATGGACCCCCCTGCCCCCCCACACCTTTTCCACCCCAATGAAATTTTCTGGCAACTCTCTGGTCTTGGAAAGTATGCTTCATTTTAACCTTAGGGTGAATTTAAGCCCATACATTTTATCACCCAAAGAGAGGTTCCTTTTAAACTGTACCTCTCAATCGCAAACGAGGTCTTCTTTACTTTTTTCTTTTTTTTTTTTGATTGGGGTACAGTTGTTTTGGTCTTATTTTCTTTTTAAAGAAATTTCCATCGTAGCCCCTGAAATCTTATACAGGTGTACTGGGGACTCTGTTTATGCCTACAGTTAGCTTGGATTTGCATTAGCCAATTTGCCCATAGCTAGTGTGCATCATTCTGAAAGCTGATGAGATGGATATAGAATTGTACAATTTGCAACGAACCTGTTAGACAGCGGTAGGCTACAGTTGGCCCTTTGCAAAATAATTTGTGTAGCATTTTAAAAAATAAATTTATTTATTATTTTTTTATTTTTGGCTGTGTTGGGTCTTCGTTGCTGCGCGCGGGCTTTCTCTAGTTGCGGCGAGCGGGTAGTATTATGGGAATCTGTCTTCTGCACTGCCTCACTGTCTTGATTTTAGGGGCACTTATTCCTAAGAAGTTGTAGTAATGGAGTATTGTATTATTAGAGTTGGTAAAATAATAATGATCTTTTGCAGTCACTGAGCATCTTTGGCCCCTGACTTTGTTTGCATAGGAAAATTAAAGGAACAGATTGACATTGAGTGCGTTTCCACCTCTGCAGGAACAATCAGCAGGAGAGCACAAGCTCAGAATTATCAATGAGCAGATGTTAACAGGTTATGAAACTATGCAAATTGCAGGGCCCTGGAATAAATGAGCTACAGTTGCTGCTCTGTCACTTTAGACATGCTCATGGAACTCAGTAAGGGATGTTAGGGAAAATATTTAAAATAGAAAGAAATGTCTATAATATTTTCTTTCTCCAGACCGAGACATTTCTGGGAGCGCAGAATTACTAATAAGTTTACAAACCCTGTGTTTCACTTACCCAGTGGCCGTTTTCCTCCCTTTTCTTTGTGGCCGGCATTACTCACCTTTTCTTCCTCCCAGGAAATGAGATTGTAGGCACTTAAGCTTGTGCTGGTCCATGATTCGAAGAGGATGTGGGGCTGAGAGTATCCTAATGGATCATCGGTGCTTAAAGCCAAAACCACGTGGCTCTATATATGACACACTTATAGAAGGCAGCATAGGTATTCTTCGACATCTAACATTTTATGATTCTAATACCATCTTACAAAATAAGAATAAAAACTAGAACATTGGATCACAATGATTGTCTGGTCAGGGCAGTAGAAACCCTGCGAATTATTTTGTGCCATGCTTTCAGGTGTTCGGAATGCAAAGATGGGAAAGACATCGCCTGCTCTCAAAGAGATTAAAGCGTGGTGAGATAGACAAAGAGTAAGCTGTTGACTGAAAAACTGTGATGAGTGCTTGGAGAGAGATAAGTACAGGGGGGCGAAAGGAGCAAAGAGCAATTTACTGGAGGCTTCCTGGAGCGCGTGGTACCTGAACGGGTTAAAGTGAAATAGAAGCCCCCTGCCCCCCAAATGAGGACAGGCAGAGGGGCTTTCCAAGTAGATCAGCCAAAAGGTGAGTGAGATGAGGCACATTAAAGACATGGCAAGTAGTTTAGTATGGCCAGGGGTGTCTAAAACATGTGCCACTGAACTCCTGCCTCCCATCGTATTGCACTGTGGGGAACTGGCTAAGATGCTCTGTGGATAACAAACATTGTTCTGCGAGCAAGGGACCTGCATCCTCTCAGAATCAATCAGTCAATCTCTCTCTCATCTATCTGTGTATGAACTTAACAACAGCATCATACTAAATGATGCTAACAGAGAATTATTGACTTGGAAGCCAGATCTACAGAAAGCACCCTGTTGCTCTGTAGAGCAACAAAAAACCCAAAAAACTGATCTTCGAAGTTAGGAACTTAATAGTACAATAGTCAGGAATGGGCATTCAGACTTAAAACATTGTAATTGGCTTAATTTGTAAATGTGTTGATTGCCCTTTAAACCTTTTCAAGGTAAAAATGCACATTAAAATTCTTAGAACTACCAAAAGATACGGAAAGAATAACAGCCAATCTAGTAGAAGAGAAAATGGAAAAAACACAAACAACAAAAACAGACCTCAATTGCTCCAAAGGAAGAAAAACAGGGGAAATTGGAAAAATGCAGAAAAACTAAGACACATAAAAAGAAAAAACCATTAGGCAATAATGAATTCAAAGATTTCAGTGATCACAATATTGACCCAAACTGTCTAGTTAGAAGTCATAAAACATAAGAACACAGAAAACCTGAAGTCAAAGGATGGGAAAGGTGTACCAGACAAACACTAATTTATTTTTATTTAGGAGATGCTAATAAAGTAGTAATATGTACAACTGGTGAAAGTACATTAACATCGTAGAAATATAGACTCCAAGGGGGAAAAACATTTAAAAAATAAAGATATTGTATGTTGATGGTTTGCTTCACTAAGATTAAGCAATTTTAAATGTGTATCCACCTAATTCTATAACCTCAAGATACATCAAAATAAATATATACAGATATAAAATTTCACAACAATAAAAATAAATGATACAAATAAATGAGATAAATTAGGAGTTTGGGGTTAACATATGCACACTACTATATATAAAATAGGTGAACAACGAGGACCTACTGTACAGCACAGGGAACTATACTCAATATTTTGTAATAACCTATAAGGAAAAATAGTTTGAAAAAGAATATATGTATGTATATATATATATATGTAACCGAATTACTTTGCTGGATGCCTGAAGCTAACACAGCATATTGTAAATCAATTGTACTTCAATTAAAAATGCATAGTTCTTTTAAAAGTTGATGACAAATCCATCATAAGACCAAG
Organism: Lipotes vexillifer; assembly: GCF_000442215.2. Taxonomy (NCBI): domain Eukaryota; kingdom Metazoa; phylum Chordata; class Mammalia; order Artiodactyla; family Lipotidae; genus Lipotes; species Lipotes vexillifer. Next base: position 2,479,791 of record NW_006785040.1, read on the forward strand.
ATATCCTAACAACTGGTAATGGACCAAGGACGCCAGCCTCACGTGCTTGGGGGTCAGCCATGTATACAAAGTCTTCTTGGGAAAGGAAACATGATGAGATGGCAGCCACAGTGGCAGCCTCATGTGCTTGGGGGTCAGCCATGTATACAAAGTCTTCTTGGGAAAGGAAACATGATGAGATGGCAGCCACAGTGGCAGCCTCATGTGCTTGGGGGTCAGCCATGTATACAAAGTCTTCTTGGGAAAGGAAACATGATGAGATGGCAGCCACAGTGGAGAAAAAAGAGGCAGCAGCTCTTTCCTCTTCTGAGGTGCAGAAAGGAAAGCCTCGTTCCTGTCATCCTAGGGCTTCGTCTCTGAGAGTGGTCATCTGCACATTCCAGGAGACTCTGGGAAGGAATTTTCATGCCTCCAAATTTCCTGACCTGCACCGCTGTGCTCCTACCTGAATTTCTAAGAGGCTATTCAAAATTGAATTTCAGCGACTACTGCAAATGGTTATGTATCAAGAAATTATCAGACATCAGCAGATTTGCATGAATGCGTGAACTTGTTGAGGGAAGCACACCCAGTGTATGCAACTTCAGCCGTCAGGATAGGAAGGGAACAGGAAGCAACTCAAGTAGGACCAGATTCTAGAAATCAGGGAGCCACTCAGGGCCACTGGGGCATCCCTCATGTTGCATCAGTAATTTATAGAGGCATTTTTCCTTCTCTTACATTCCGTCTCAAAATAATCAACCCTTTTGCCAATACTTGACTATTTAGTAACGTTTATTATGATCATGTACCAGATATTTGAAGTCAAGAGTGAGCACCATCCTCCATGTGGCCGCCATATATTTCCCCCTGGCCATTAACTGTGCTGACTCGTACCTCTGTGGCTCACTCAGGCAGACCCCAGTGTCTGAAATCCTCACCCACATTCTTTCTAGCTTTTTAAATGTTAGGTAATTTTGAAAGTCGATGTCAAATTCCACCTCTTCCATGCAGTCCTCCAGCTCAAACAGATTTCTCCCTTTGCTGAACTGACATACCATTCAGGGTCCTCAACAGGTGTGTGCACTCTATGGTCTTCCCTCCTCTTTTCCTAAGCTTTGGTCTCGGGTCCAAGTTTGAGGACAGGGTTCATGTTTCATACTTCCCTGACATCAGCCACAGGGAGAGATGCTGACTGATGCATTCACTGTTGTATTGATGGAGACACCAAAATGAATCAGATCATAGCTCTTAGATTCTTGTAGCTTGGAGATGCAATGATTTTAGGACAAAAGATCTGAATTTCAAACGGGTGCATCTTGAAATTGATTTGGAAATTCTATTCTATAGCTCTTTCTTAAACTCTAATATACCTGCTGAGTTATACGGTGTTTCAGTCTTTGTGAAAACAGTGTATTAATGCACCTCTACCAGGTAAGATCCATTACTAACTTCATGAGAATAGATAAGTTCCCAGTCCCTCCAGCTTCTTACTTAGTTTTGTAAATCATCATCACAATCAGCTTTGAAGTCCCTTCTGTCAAGTGATCCAGGCATAATGAAATAAAGGCAGATTTGGAAACACTTGGGAAACTTTTTCTCTCATAAAGGGATCATTATCTTTGTCTTTTGCTCACAAGAAACACCTTGGGGTAGCTGAATGAGAAATGTGGACATTTTGCCGTAAAGCACTAAAAGATAATACAGAAAAAAATATGTCAATTTTAGATGAACGGAAGGGACAAATAGTAAGAAAAATGTCTCTTAGCTGCAGCCTAATAAAACAGCTTCACAGATACCACTGCAGTGAAATGTAAACTGAACTAAGTGGGATCCATTGACGTGCGGAACGGCAGCAACCCTCACCACCTGGAAATCTTGTTTGAGAGGAAGAGGCACCTGGAAAAAAAGAACCTGGGCATCATTCAGCCTCTTTGAGAACACAGCGGGGAGCATTATATAAAAATGATAATAATCGTTTAGGTGCCCACATACCTCCTCTCAGCTGCTCCCAGGTGCTAATGTCTCATGAAGCCCTTGCCTCAGACCCCCAGGAACTTGTTAGTCAATTATGCAAACCTCTGCCTATGACCCTTGGGTTAGCTACACACAGCTGGTCCAGGACACAGCCCACCACAGCACCAGCTAAATCCTCACCAACACCTTCCTCTCTATCATCTATCTCTCTATCTTCCTAGCTATCTCTCTGTCCATCTGTCTCTCAATCCATCTCTCTATCTCTCTATCCATCTCTCTACCTATCTTTCTTTCTTTCCTTCCTTCCTTTCTTTTTTCTTTTTCTTCCTTCCTTCCTTTCTTTCTTTCTCTTTCTTTTTCTTTCTCTTCCTTCCTTCCTTCCTTCCTTCCTTCCTTCCTTCCTTCCTTCCTTTCTTTCTTTCTTTCTTTCTTTTCTTTCTTTCTTTCTTTTCTTTCTTTCTTTTTCTTTCTTTCCTCCCTCCCTCCCTCCCTCCCTTCCTTTCTTTCTTTCCAGACCCTGTGTTCACCTCACTTGGTCCGTCTCTCAGCATCTCCTCTCCTGCTTCCTGGTTATTTGCCTCAGCCCCCGCCCCAGGAGCCCCCTCCCCTCCTGAACCTCTCACTGTGTGACCACTGCTCTTCACACACTGACCATCAGCTACCCGTGGGTTAGGCTCCATCATTACCCGCACCACAGGTGAGGGCCATTGACGACCGTAATGGTGAGGCTGTTCATTTCACTCACCAGAAACAATCTGAGTTGCCTACTGACCATGCCTGAAATAAAAATCTAGCAGTCTCAAAACTGTTACTGCCAATTCTGATATATTTGGTGATTAGGATGCAGTCTATCTTGTCGGCGTTTCTCCAGAGATGCAGGCGTATCAAACAGAATCAGTTCAGACATGAAAGCCAGATTGTTACCACTGAGCTCGTTTGAAGAAAAAAAAGAAAATGACTTTTTAAGTTTGTTTTTATTGTAGATCATTTCTTAGGATTAAAAAAATAACATTTGCTTACTGTAGCCACCATGATGATTAAAAATGGATACTGTTGAAATGCTAATGAAATAGACAATCATGTGCTAGGAAAACAGCTTCCAGTGGAAGAGCTAAATACCAATTTGGTGCCGCAATTATTACAGGGCTTTATTCCTGGATCTTTGAGGGTCCCTTCATTTAAAGATAATCCAGAAATAATGAATTTAGAGCTTAGATACACTTTACAAACATTACCATGACTGTTTGACAAAGCTCTTTAATGCTAATTACACATAATTTATTTGTAAGTTTACTTACTGGAGGATTTGTAGTTCCATATTATGCTGATGTTTAGTATAATCAGGATTTACTACTCCAGTATGTGTCCCAGATTATGAAATATCTGAATTCTCTTTGCTTCCTTCCTTTCTTGCTGTGATTTGTTCATTTATTGAGTTAAGTGTTACTGAGCACTGCTATATACCTGCCATAGCCTGTAGTCATGTTCTTATAGGTGTGAGGAGAATTATAAAGCTATATGAGCACCTAGGGGTGGGAGAGGAGGCATGGAAGCCAGCCCTGGGAGATCAGAGCCATACGAGAGACCCGGTTAGTGTGTGGGATTTTATCCTGAGAACAGTGGACTGGGTTTGAGGGGCTACTTTTGTGTTTTCAATACAAAAGCACATGATTGGATCTCTCTGCCTCGTGGAGGGTAACTGAAGCCAGGATCCCCTGGGAGGAACTGAAATACACAAGGCAAGGAGCCAGGATGCTGAAGAGCGGGGTTTAAAAAAATTAACTAGAGAAACAAGAAGTTGGCGGAATCATCAGGACTTAGTGATTAGAAGCAGAACGTGAAGGAGAAAGGGAATCAAAGATGACTTGGGGGCTTCCCTGGTGGCGCAGTGGTTGAGAGTCCGCCTGCCAATGCAGGGGACACAGGTTCGTGCCCCGGTCCGTGAGGATCCCACGTGCCGCGGAGCGGCTGGGCCCGTGAGCCATGGCCGCTGAGCCTGCGCGTCCGGAGCCTGTGCTCCACGATGGGAGAGGCCACAGCAGTGAGAGGCCCGTGTACCGCAAAAAAAAAAAGATGACTTGGGGTTGGTACAGACCGTGGAGCCAGTCCTTGAGTCAAAAAAGTGGCAAGAAGGTGAGGAGTGTAAGTGTGGGTGAGGCATCTTTGAGATGCCTTTAGGATCTCAAAGAGGAAACTGTCCTTTCAGTTTAGCCACTGCTACCTTAGGTGGTGGCTTGAGGAAAAAGCCACACCTTAATCTGGTCTTTGCTGGGAGCCTGGGGCTTGCTGGTGTCACTCAAAGACCTTCTCAACCCCATTTCTTACTTTTTGAGTTTAGAAGCAGTACAATCCTTCCAGGCCTCAGTGTACTGGACTCTTGCTATTCTTGTTTTTTCTTGCACTAAAATTTCCTTGTAACACCTTGACAAATGTACCCAATGATATTGCAGACAACAGTTTTAATACGTTTGTCCCAGTGCAGCATCTCCTACAGGAGTTTTTTTTTTTTCCTTCATGCAGCCCATCATGAAGTTATTGTCTCATATGTTCAATTTTTTTTTTTTTTTTTTTGCGGTACGCGGGCCTGTCTGCCGTGGCCTCTTCCGTTGCAGAGCACAGGCTCCAGATGCGCAGGCTCAGTGGCCATGGCTCACAGGCCCAGCCGTTCCGCGGCACGTGGGATCTTCCCGGACCGGGGCACGAACCCGTGTCCCCTGCATCGGCAGGCGGACTCTCAACCACTGCGCCACCAGGGAAGCCCTCATATGTTCAATTTTTATGTTGTCCCTTCTTCCCTTCCTTTCTTTCTGCAAAACCCCACCCCTGGTTCAAATTTATTCATTAGTCAGGATAGGATAATTGCTGTAACCAACCATTCTAAGCCTCAGTGGCGCAGTCTCATAAAATGTGTATCTCACTCATGCAAATTCCAGTGCAGACCTTCTTTCTTGGGACAGCTCAACATGGCGAGTCCAAGATGCTCCTTCACTCTTGCGACGCTCTGGCTCTGAGCCCTCGGGGTCTGATGTTGCATCCCATGCTGTCAACTGTCCAATAAGCAAAAAGAGACAATACTGCATGAGTCCTGTGTACTTGTTCTTTTTAGTATCTACCAGATGAGTTTAGTGTCTTTCAATAATAAGCATCTTCTGATATAATAGCAATAAGCTCAGTGTTTGTTGATATTCTTTTGAAATGCAGGAGATTATTGAGAGAGGTAGCATATTTTTAATCAATGAGGGAAAGGATGGGGACCAAATGGATTCTGGGAGCCTTGGAAGAGCATGTGTGTGTGGGAGAGGGGGATGAAAATAAATTTAAGAGGTTAAAAAAAGACGGGAATAAAGACACAGACCTACTAGAGAATGGGCTTGAGGACATGGGAAGGGGGAAGGGTAAGCTGGGGTGAAGTGAGAGAGTGGCATGGACATATATACACTACCAAACGTAAAACAGATAGCTAGTGGGAAGCAGCCACATAGCACAGGGAGATCAGTTCGGTGCTTTGTGACCACCTAGAGGGGTGGGATAGGGAGGGTGGGAGGGAGGGAGACGCAGGAGGGAAGAGATATGGGAATATAAGTATTTGTATAACTGATTCACTTTGTTATAAAGCAGAAAATAACACTATTGTAAAGCAATTATACTCCAATAAAGATGTTAAAAATAAATAAATAAAATTTAAAAAGTGGACTTGAAGTCAAAGACAAACGTGACTTAGTTCAACTTTCTTTCAGAAGAGTAGTGATGACTGCAGAATACAGAGAAGGATAGACAGGAGTTGATGTAGACAATGCAGAAAGTAAATTCTTTAAGAGTTTACTGTTAGCACTAAATTGCTACTAGCTTTAGTATTAATGAATAATTATAGGTATGCATGTATGGAAATATGGCACAACTACAGACATGCTTAAGAGACAGCATAAGTATATTATAATAATTATATATTTAATATAGAAAATTTCCTATGTAAGCTGAACTCATTGAAAATCAGTTTAGATTTTCTCCAGTAACTAAACTGAGTGAGAACGGTCTAATCTATTCAATAAAACATCACACAGTCATTGCAATAAAGGTCATGCAAACGGCACCATAAGCAATTTCACAGTGATATTGGTCATCATTACAGAGTATATACAATTTAATATCCTCCCTGTTTCTCTATTTTATGTGAAAATCCCACTTTCAGCTCTATGAGAGAGAAGTGCATCTAAATACAAGAAGGGTATCTTAGGGTCTCTTAGGGGTGGGCTCACATTGAACTGCCTGGGGAATTATCCCAGTGGAAATGGCAAAACTAACAGATGTGAAGTGGGGTTCATTCCTTAAAGTCATTCATTTCTTGCATGATCCGGAGAGAACATTTTTTCCCTTTGTTACTACCATTGTTGTTATTGTTTTGCAACTCAAATGTGATTTAGACGTTCCAATGATTACGTATTTATGAGGTTCTCCCATCAATATTTTCTAGACATCTTGTGTCTTGCTGATTAATTGGGTTCAAGGACCTGAAGACTGGACAATTGAGTTCAGGGATCAGATAGCACATCATCTCAACAGCACCTAAGTCTCTCTGTTTGATGAATCTCTTCTCAAGAATCAGCTTCAACGTGACTCTAAGATGTCCCAGGTTTAGATGTGTCAGTGCAGGTGGAGCTTTACATAAGACTGAGGACATGTCAACTATCTACATGAAGGATGGAGGGAGGTGGTTGGCAGAGACCGTGGGGGAGCAATTACCCAGCCCACCTCCATCTGTCCCCTGTGCCTGCATCACATGTGTGCGTACATGTGAGCACACACTCACATGCCCACACAAATAAAATGTTGATACATAATGTTATGTGGTGGTTTGGCCTTCAGTAGTCGCTGAGGATAAGGGCTTTTATAGGTCCCAAACAAATACATCTCCCTCAAGGGTGGTCAGGAAATAAAAGTGAAATTGACTCCGGAAGATATATTTTTCTTATATTTCTGTACGATTGGCAGGATATGAGTATTTTGAATGTTTTCTCTAGGTTTGATGTTTTAGTTTCTAATGCTCCTCAGAAATATTATCATATAATATCTCAGATCATTCTGTAATCTTTATAAATGCTCGAGAAAGTACAAACAAATAAATTTATGCAGCCTAGAATCCATTATGTAATTGCTTACCAGACTAAGGTCTCTTGAGTTCTAACTAAATATTTACTTATTATTTACATAAACCCAATATACTTTCTGACAAATCCATTTCTTCTCATTACCCTAGATGCACAGTTTTGTTTTATTGATCAGATCATTACAAGGAATCTTTTTGATGCAATGGTAAATGGGGTTGTTCCCTTAATTTCTCTTTCTCATATTTTGCTGTTAGTATATAGAAATGCAACAGATTTCTATATGTCAATTTTGTATCCTGCAACTTTACCAAATTCATTGAGGAGCTCTAGTAGTTTTCTGGTAGCATCTTTAGGATTTTCTATGTATAGCATCATGTCATCTGCAAACAGTGACAGTGTTACTTCTTTCCCAATTTGGATTCTTTTTATTTCTTTTTCTTCTCTGATTTTTGTGGCTAGAGCTTCCAAAACTATATTTAACAAAAGTGGTTAGAGTGGGCAGAAAATTTTTGCAAATGATGCTACCAACAAGGGATTAATTTCCAAAATATACAAATAACTCATACAGCTTAACATCAAGAAAGCAAACAACTCAATCAAAATATGTGCAGAAGACCTAAATAGACATTTAACAAAAGAAAACATACAGATGGCCCACATGCACATGAAAAGATGCTCAACAACACATTATTAGAGAAATGCAAATCAAAACTACAATGAGGTATCACCTCACACCAGTCAGAATGGCCATCAGTAAAGAGTCTACAAATAATAAATGCTGGAGAAAATGTGGAGAAAAGGGAACCCTCCTACATTGTTGGTGGGAATGTAAATTGGTGCAGCCACTATGGAAGACAGTATGGAGGTTCCTTAAAAAACTAAAAATAGAGCTACCATATGATCCTGCAATCCCACTCCTGGGCATATACCTAGAGAAAAGTATAACTTGAAAAGATACATGTGTGCCTATGTTCACAGCAGCACTATTTAAAGTAGTTAAGACATGGAAACAACCTAAATGTCCGTCGACATGTGAATGGATAAAGAAGATGTGGTACATGTATACAATGGAATATTACTCAGCCATAAAAAAGAATGAAATAATGCCATTTGCAGTAACATAGATGGACCTAGAGATTATTATATTAAGTCAGACAGAGAAAGACAAATATTATATATCACTTATATGTGAAATCTAAAAAAATGATACAAATGAACTTATTTACAAAACAGAAATAGACTCACAGACATAGAAAATGAACTTATGGCTACCTAAGGGGAGAAAGGGGTGGGATAAATTAGCAGTTTGAGATTTACAGATACACACTACTGTATAGAAAATGGATTTAAAAAAAAGAATTTACTGTACAGCACAGGGAACTATATTCAGTAACTTGTAATAACCTACAATGGAGAAGAATCTGAAAAAGAACATGTGTGTGTGTGTGTGTCTCTGAATCACTTTGCTGAACACGTGAAACTAACACAACATTGTAAATCAGCTACCCTTCAGTTTTTAAAAATGGTTAAAAAAATAAAATAACAACCTTTGGATTGGAAGTCATCCAGAGTGGAGGTGAACTGGAGTCCAGTCCAGCTCTCTCCTTGCTTCTGTAGACAGCAGGCGGAACAGGACAAGTCGTTACGCGATAGGCTGTCGTAGGGGCCCCCGGATGTCTTTCTCCTCTGTCCTCTGTCTCCTGAACTCTGTTGGGCACCTGCTGCCTTTTGAAGCCAAGGAGGAAGGCATTGTTCATAATGGTAGTTTCTAGGGCTTCCCTGGTGGCGCAGTGGTTGAGAGTCCGCCTGCCGATGCAGGGGACACGGGTTCGTGCCCCGGTCCGGGAGGATCCCACGTGCCGTGGAGCGGCTGGGCCCGTGAGCCACAGCCGCTGAGCCTGCGCGTTCGGAGCCTGTGCTCCGCAACGGGAGAGGCCACAGCAGGGAGAGGCCCGCGTACTGAAAAAACAAAACAAAAAAAAGAAAACTGGTCTTTTCTTACATGATGAAAAATCAGGAATTGAGCCAAGACTTGGGGACCATTGACCTCACAATGCAGTGCTGAAGGAGCATCTTATGTTGTCATGTGTCTCTATGTACACGGATCCACACACTAGCTGACATTGGCCCTCTGTAGCTTGTGGGAATTCATTCTCATCCCCAGATTTCTCTCTGGACAGAAACGAAGAAGCAGTTGGGAGAGAAGGAGAGAACCTCAGTTCATTCACAGCATCAACCCCCCACTGGGGGTAAAGGTGATGCTACAAGTGAGCAAAGCAAGGCACTGTGTCTCCTTTGCTCCTGCAAAGTCGGAGAGACTAGGTTTTCTCTTGATTTACAGGGAGCTGATTGCAGGTTGAAGTGCTTGACTCTGAGAATCAGAATCCTTGATTTCTCTTTACCTGAAGTTCCATATGTCATTCTTCCTCTCTGCTTTGAGTTATTCATCTGTCAGCCAGGCCATAGCTGAAAATAAGCTTCTTCCGAATGAATGGTGTTTTAACTCCAGACACACAGCAGGTTGTGTGGAGAAGAGCCGCTCCTTTTATGAAGCTACGCGCATAGACAATAGCATATACACCTGCCCATGGATAGGCATGCACATACGCACACACGCGCACACAGTTGTGACAGCATAAGCACGTTGGGAATCCAGGGATGCTGGCTGCTTTCACATGGCCGAACGCCTCCGAAAAAGAACAACTCCATCTCTCTGAAGTATCTGGGGGTCCTCTGGGAAGCAGACAGAATGATGGAGGCGGGAATGAATACAAGAGCGTTGCTGGAGGGTAATACCTGTGAAAAATAAAAACGATGAAGCAGAACCGGACAATGGGAGACTCAGACCGTAACAACGATCTGAAACGTCTCAGGTGACCTGAGTGGGGAGGCTTGAAGCACAGAATATGCATGGGAGGAGTGGGCAGGAGTGGCCTGGCCCTGCTCCCCTGCCCAGCTCAGGTGTCGTGTGGGAGCTGCCCCACCAGTGAGGCCTTGGTTGAAATGCGTTGGGAGGTGCTGGGCCAGGAAGGCTGACTGCACAGCTCCGAGCTGAAAGGCAGTCTCTGTCTTGTAGAGAGGTCTGAGCTGTGTACCTCCCCGACTGCCCAGCAGGGCGACTAACTATGACCCAGGCCTAGAAGGGAGCACGGCAGGAAAAGCTTAGAGATGTTCTAGATTGAATGGTTTGGGGTCATGATATATCTTGTACATCTTGAGGTCACTTTCCTCTTTTCTTCCCTTCTAGAGATTTGTGAAGTGCCTTGTGTAAAGCACAGGCCCAATAATTTGTTGTCTTTAATTGACAGCTTAACCAAACCAGTGCAGTTAACTTTTAAAATTAGACTTACTGAGTTAAAGTAGATACAAAGCTCACCAATTTTGAGGGTACAATTTGATGAGTTTTGATAAATGAATACAGCCATGCAACCATCACCATAATCATAATAGGGAACATTTCCATCCATCACTCCAAAGACTTTTCACTTTACTCTCTGGTAATCACTGATGTGCTATTTCACTAGAGTTTTGCCTTTTCATTATTTCATATAAGTGGAATCATGCAGCACATATATATTTTTTTTTCTCCTTTTTGGCTTCTTAACAGAATGATTTAGATACTCATTCATGTTGTTGCAAGTATCAGTAGTTCACTTATTGACAAGGGATATTGTATTTTATGAGTATATCACAACTTATCCACTTGCCAGTTAATGGGTTTTGGATTGCATCAGTTTGGGGCTAAGATGAATAAATCCGCTATGGACATTTGAGGATTTGTGTGGATGTATTTTCATTTCTTTGGGGTAAATACCTAAGAATGGGATTGCTGGGTTGTACGATGTGTATGTTTAACTTTGTAAGAAACTACCACACTCTCTTCCAAAGAAGTTGTACCATTTTATGTCTGAGAGTTCTAATTGCTCCACATCTGCACCAAAACTTGTTAGTATTCTCAATTTTAGACTTTCTAGTGATTATTTAATAGTGTGTCATTGGAGTTTTAAATTTTCCTTCATGACTTATATCTTCATGACTAAAGATATTAGGCACCTTGTGGTTTTTGGCAATCATACCTTTTTTGGTAAAGTGTCCATTCAAAAAAGTTTTTCCTTTTATGAAAATCAGATTGTTTATATGTTGTGGATATAAGTTCTTTATCACATCTCTCCTTACAACTTGTATTCTAACCTCAGATATTAGTGTGTCTGTCCCTTGGCTGGTGAGATTCTATCTGTCCATGGTAATCTTCTCTTATGACGAACTCCCACTAATTATTTAGAGTCCATTTCAGGGAGCAAGTACGTTTCTCCCTAAAGCCTCTTCCCTGCATGTCTCTTCCTTGTCCCCTCCTTCCCTTCCTGAGATGCAGAAATCCTCCCTGCTGCCTTGGGGTCTCCATGCAGGGTTCACCCTGCTCAGATGGGCTGAAGGGGCTTCTGTCCTCCCAGGAGAAGCCCCGGAGAAGGTGCTGCTAATGCAAAGGAGGGAGATGCTCTGAAGGCGCTGCCCCTGCCTGGTGCCCCTCAAATGGTATCACCTCAATAATCTCCTATTTTAACACTTCTGAAAAAAAGATCCTGCTTGTCATTGCAGATGGGCCTTTTAATTGTGTCTTCAATACTTTGCGCTGGGTGTTCCCAATACTCTTTCACGTGGTTTCCCACATGAACAGTGAGACTCAAGAGACCGTTCTTGGCAGAAGAGGACAAAATTGACAGGTTCCCTTCCTGAGCAGTGAGATTCTTAGTTAGTACCCTAGAGAGACTCCTGTTTCCCGGGAGATAAGCAGCATGGGCTCTAAGGGCAACATCAACACATACACACACACAACCCCCGAACTGGAAAAATCCAGATGTCCATCACAGTAAAATGAATAAATATACAATATTATATTCATATTCACATAGAAGTATAATATAAAACAATGAAAACAAACACATTTGAGTAATATGTAACAACATACACTATTCGTCTACTTATAAATTCGTTTTTAGAATAAAAGCAGGTAAGGGACTTCACTGGTGGCACAGTGGTTAAGAATCCGCCTGCCAAAGCAGGGGACATGGGTTTGAGCCCTGGTCCGGGAAGATCCCACATGCCACGGAGCAACTAAGCCCATGCACCACAACTACTGAGCCTGCGCTCTAGAGCCCGCTAGCCACAACTCCTGAGCCCGTGTGCCACAACTACTGAAGCCCACACGCCTAGAGCCTGTGCTGCACAACAAGAGAAGCCACTGCAGTGAGAAGCCCGCACACGACAACGAAGAGTAGCCCCCGCTCGCCGCAACTAGAGAAAGCCCGCTCGCAGCAAGAAGACCCAACGGAGCCAAAAATAATAAATTTTAAAAATAAAAAAAGCAAAAGTAATATTTCATCATATAGTATAAAAATCATTTTGAAAGCTCCAAAACAAACAGAGCTAACTGATGTATTTTGGGGATGCATATATAGTTAGTAAAACTATAAAGAAAAACAAGGGAAGAATAACTACAGAATATACAATAATGCTTAATTTTGAAGGAGAAAGAGAAGCAATTGAGGAGGGGCTCAATTAGTTGTTCAGTGACTTTAATAGTCCATTTCTTGGGCTCAGTGATTTATGAGTGAGCATTTTATCTTTCGTATCTCATAATATTTATATTATAAAAGTTCAAAAGTAATTCATAAAAACAAATGGTTCTCTGCCTTATTAGCAATTTGTTCGTTCCAATTAATTAAACAAGCCGCAATTAAATCCACACTGGAACTTGGAGTCCACAGAGAAAATAACTTCCAAAGACCCATTCCAGTGAAAAATGGAAAATCCAGCAGTTTCCCCGGGAGAGTGGCTCTTTTCTGATTGAGTTCAGTCCCAGAAGAAAGAACCGTGGCAGACTGACAGCTGGGGCTTAGGCTCTTGCCCGGGCACTCTTCTGAATGTCTGCTGAGCTCTTAGATTAGCTGTGATGTGCCTGATCGCTTCATCCGGAATCATTTTCTTTCCAAGAGAACCCGTGGTCCATGGTCCATGGAGACACTGAGTGTGCTGAAAGCAGCTCCCTTCATAAACGCAAGCCCGGGAAGAGCTACGATGGGCAGAGACAGAAGCAGGAGTGGCGCAAAGCGGTGTTTGAAGGGGATTCTGGCTGTGACCACAGCCCTTCTAGATAGCTCTTTCCAGCCTTCAGAACACTTTATATCACTGGTCCTCCCCGTCCAGCCTTATCTGCAGGGCTCTCCATCACCCACAGTCTGGGCCCTGTGGGTTCACCTTCCGGCCATCTGTAGACACGTCCCATTTCCACACAAAGCCTTTGCTTATGCCACTGCCTCAGCTGGAAGTGCTTTCTCTCCACTGGACTTGGGCCATGTCTAACCCTCTAGCAAGGTTAAGTCCAAGCCAGTCAATCAATCCTCAATCCATCAACCGAACAGCTTGTTTATAAATGCAGAGTAAAATTCAAATTTTACTGCATCACTGAAACTATCTCAGACGAATCTAATCTACATTGATCTCATCACCATGTAGACATTTAGTCTAACTTTTTTTTTTTTTTTTGGGGTACGCGGGCCTCTCCCTGTTGTGGCCTCTCCCGTTGCGGAGCACAGGCTCCGGATGCGCAGGCTCAGCAGCCATGGCTCACTGGCCCAGCCGCTCCGCGGGATGTGGGATCTTCCCGGACCGGGGCACGAACCCGTGTCCCCTGCATCGGCAGGCAGACTCTCAACCACTGCGCCACCAGCGAAACCCCTAGTCTAACTTTTAATATGCATATATGTGTTGTCTTATATTTTCTAGGGCAATAGTTATCAAATACTTTTGACTTATGGCCCAGTTACTGTACAGAGGGGCAATGAGGAACTTATAGTTGACCAACCAGTCCAGATCCAACTTCCTGTGGGAAAAATATAAAGATAATGACAAGCCACTGTATCTGAATATTTCAGTGGATTGTTTATTTTTGGCAGCAAGGGGTGATTGATATTTATGATGTGGATACACTGAAGGTCTGTATGGTAGAATCCCAGGCACAACTATCGCTAATGTATATATTCCTCTCTACTCACTTTATGTTAATCAAACACTACTAAAAAATTGAACTGATCATAAATAGAAGCTCATAGGAACTTGTAATTCAAAAGTAAAAATAACGGCAATTGAACACCATGATTAACTCAATGTGGATGTTGCAATGATTACAGAGTCCTTCCTGAAAGTAGAGAAATGTAACTACCTGTCGGGGAACCTGCTTTCCAGGAGCTTTGCAAACGTTGCTAGACATTTCATGGCAACCAGACTTTGTAGAATGCTGAGTAAGGGTGTCAGGAGACTCTGCTCCTGTCCTCATTTTCAGTTATGAATGTTAATTTGACTAACCCTTAGCAATTCACTTATTAGGTAATACACAAAAAGCTTTTAGTCATTACATGAAAATGAAAGCATCTGGAATTACATATGTTTTGCTGGTAAATCAAGATAAAATTTGCATTGTTCTGAAATTTTTCAAGGTGTATCAAGAAGTCAGAGATCTCAGTCTGAAAAATCTCTGCTCTCTGTTCTATAGCCCGTGGATTGTATTTGGTTATGTCATGTTGGTTTTGCTTATGTTAACAGTTTTTGCGTCTCTAAGATCTGCAGAGCACACCTGCAGGTCGATTATAAGAAGGACCAAGAGTCACTCAGCCGCCATCTTGCTTACCAGATCTGCTGTCAAGGTATCGCTGTGGCAGCACTGTGTTCAGATCATGTGGAACAGAAATGACACACTTACAGAGAGTTGACCTCATCCTTGAAGTTTCTGATGTTTTTTTCCAGCATTTGCTAAACAGATAAACGTTTATAGAGCTCAAAATTTATTACAAGTTATTTTAAAGGTTTGGCTGATACAGATGTTCCACTTGTACTGGCAGTGTGACCGCCAGTTAATGAAGCATCTCAGTTCATGAATCTCTCCTGCCACTCATCCTGACAAGTTGGAGAGGAAGAGGCTGCCTACAGATGGTGTTTCAAATTTCACATATTCATTACTGAGCTACACAGTGAGCAGTGGTGAGGAAAGATCAGGAAAAGAGAAGAGAGCCATTCCATTTCTCCCATCAAACACAGGCAGCTGTTCCAGACAGTAGTGATGTTCTGATACGGCACAGTTGGCTGGTGGGAAGATTCCACTGGCACCACCTGCATACCAACTTAGATTTCAAATGCCACTCTGTAGAATGTGTAGTGATATCTCATTGTGGATTTGCTTGTCCCTGATGGCTAATGAAGTAAAGCATGTCTGATGAATTAACAGGGCCTCCTGTAAGAGACCAAGGAGACACCTAAGGGACTGTTTCATTCAGGGCACTGTTTCCATTGGTGTGGCCAGAGGGATTGTCTTCTGCGGAATCGTTGGACACTCTGTGAGGCACAAGTACACAGGTGTTTAGTGAAATACATTCCCTCAAAGCCCAACTTGCAACTAGGAACCAAGATGGCAGAGTAGAAGGACGTGCTCTCACTCACTCTTATGAGAACACCAGAATCACAACTAGCTGCTGGACAGTCATCGACAGGAAGACACTGGAACTCACCAGAAAAGATACCCCACATCCAAAGACAAAGGAGAAAACACAATGAGATGGTAGGAGGGGCACAATCACAGTAAAATCAAATTCCATAACTGCTGGGTGGGTGACTCACAGACTGGAGAACACTTATACCACAGAAGTCCACCCACTGGAGTGAAGGTTCTGAGCCCCACGTCAGGCTTCCCAACCTGGGGGTCCGGCAATGGGAGGAGGAATTCCTAGAGAATCAGATGTTGAAGGCTAGTGGGATTTGATCGCAGGACTTCAACAGGACTGGGGGAAACAGAGACTCCACTCTTGGAGGGCACACACAAAGTAGTGTGCGCATCGGGACCCAGGGGAAGGAGCAGTGACCCCAGGGGAGACTGAACCAGACCTATCTGCTAGTGTTGGAGGGTCTACTGCAGAGGCGGGGGGTGGCTGTGGCTCGCCATGGGGACAAGGACACTGGCAACACAAGTTCTGGGAAGTACTCCTTGGCGTGAGCCCTCCCAGAGTCTGTCATTAGCCCCACCAAAGAGCCCAAGTAGGCTCCAGTGTTGGGTTGCTTCAGGCCAAATAACCAACAGGGAGGGAACCCAGCCCCACCCAACAGCAGTCAAGCAGATTAAAGGTTTACTGAGCTCTTCCCACCAGAGCAACAGTCAGCACTACCCACCACCAGCTCTACCCTCCCATCAGGAAACTTACACAAGCCTCTTAGATAGCCTCATCCACCAGAGGGCAGACAGCAGAAGCAAGAATAACTACAGTCCTGCAGCCTGTGGGAAAAAAACACATTCACAGAAAGATGGACAAGATGAAAAGGCAGAGGGTTATATACCAGATGAAGGAACAAGATAAAACCCCAGAAAAACAACTAAATGAAGTGGAGATAGGCAACCTTCCAGAAAAAGAATTCAGAATAATGATAGTAAAGATGATCCAGGACCTCGGGAAAAGAATGGAGGCAAAGATCGAGAAGATGCAGGAAATATTTAACAAAGACCTAGAAGAATTAAAGAACAAACAAACAGAGATGAACAATACAATAACTGAAATGAAGACTATACTAGAAGGAATCAGTAGCAGAAAAACTGAGGCAGAAGAACGGATAAGTGACCTGGAAGGCAGAATGGTGGAATTCACTGCTGCAGAACGGAATAAAGAAAAAAGAATGAAAAGAAATGAAGACAGCCTAAGAGACCCCTGGGACAACATTAAACACAACAACATTTGCATTATATGGGTCCCAGAAGGAGAATACAGAGAGAAAGGACCAGAGAAAATATTTGAAGAGATTATAGTAAAAAACTTCCCTAATGTGGGAAAGGAAATAGACACCCAAGTCCAGGAAGTGCAGTGAGTCCCAGGCAGGATAAACCCAAAGAGAAGCATGCCAAGACCCATAGTAATCAAATTGGCAATAATTAAAGACAAAGAAAACTTATTGAAAGCAGCAAGGGAAAAATGACAACATACAAGGGAACTCCCATAAGGTTAACAGCTGATTTCTCAGCATAAACTCTACAAGCCAGAAAGGAGTGGCATGATATACTTAAAGTGATGAAAGGGAAAAACCTACAACCAAGATTACTCTACCCTGCAAGGATCTCATTCAGATTTGATGGAGAAATCAAAAGCTTTACAGACAAGCAAAGGCTAAGAGAATTCAGCACCACCAAACCAGCTCTACAACAAATGCTAAAGGAACTTCTCTAAGTGGGAAACACAAGAGAAGAAAAGGACCTATGAAAACTAACCCAAAACAATTAAGAAAATGGTCATAGGAACATACATATTGATAATTACCTTAAACGTGAATGCATTAAATGCTCCAACGAAAAGACACAGGCTTGCTGAATGGATACAAAAACAAGACCCATCTATATGCTCTCTACAAGAGACCCACTTCAAACCTAGGGGCACATACAGACTGAAACTGAGGGGATGGAAAAAGATATTGCATGCAAATGGAAATCAAAAGAAAGCTGGAGTAGCAATACTCATATCAGATAAAATAGACTTGAAAATAAAGAATGTTACAAGAGACAAAGCAGGACACTACATAATGATCAAGGGATCAATCCAAGAAGAAGATATAACAATTATAAATATATATGCACCCAACATAGGAGCACCTCAATACATAAGGCAACTGCTAACAGCTCTAAAAGAGGAAATCAACAGTAACACAATAATAGTGGGAGACTTTAACACCTCACTTACACCGATGGACCGATCATCCAAAATGGAAATAAATAAGGAAACAGAAGCTTTAAATGACACAATAGACCAGATAGATTTAATAGATATTTATAGGACATTCCATCCAAAATCATCAGATTACACTTTCTTCTCAAGTGCGCACGTAACATTTTCCAGGATAGATCACATCTTGGGTCACAAATGAAGCCTCAGTAAATGTAAGAAAATTGAAAACGTATCAAGCATCTTTTCTGACCACAATGCTATGAGATTAGAAAACACAAACACATGGAGGCTAAACAATACATTACTAAATAACCAAGAGATCACTGAAGAAA
The DNA here is from genome assembly GCF_000442215.2 of Lipotes vexillifer. Classification (NCBI taxonomy): domain Eukaryota; kingdom Metazoa; phylum Chordata; class Mammalia; order Artiodactyla; family Lipotidae; genus Lipotes; species Lipotes vexillifer. The sequence goes on from NW_006785040.1 coordinate 2,497,932, forward strand.
TCAAAGAGAAAATCAAAAAATACCTAGAAATAAATGACGATGAAAACATGACGATCCAAAACCTACGGGATGCAGCAAAAGCAGATCTAAGAGGGAAGTTGATACCTATACAAGCCTACCTCAAGAAACAAGAAAAATCTCAAATAACCAATCTAACCTTACAACTAAAGGAACTAGAGAAAGAAGAACAAACAAAAACCCAAAGTTAGCAGAAGGAAAGAAATCATAAAGATCAGAGCAGAAATAAATCAAATAGAAACAAAGAAAACAATATCAAAGATCAATAAAACTAAAAGCTGGTTCCTTGAGAAGATAAACAAAATTGATAAACCATTAGCCAGACTCATCAAGGAAAAATAGAATCAGAAATGAAAAAGGGGAAGTGACAGCTGACACTGCAGAAATACAAAGGATCATGAGAGGTTACTACAAGCAACTCTATGCCAATAAAATGCACAACCTGGAAGAAATGGACAAATTCTTAGAAATGCACAACCTGCCAAGACAGAACCAGGAAGAAATAGAAAATGTGAACAGACCAATCACAAGCACTGAAATTGAAACTGTGATTAAAAATCTTCCAACAAACAAAAGCCCAGGACCAGATGGCTTCACAGGCGAATTCTATCAAACATTTAGAGAAGAGCTAACACCTATCCTTCTCAAACTCTTCCAAAATCTTGCAGAGGAAAGAACACTCCCTAACTCATTCTATGAGGCCACCATCGCCCTGATACCAACACCAGACAAAGATACTACAAAAAAAGAAAATTACAGACCAATATCACTGATGAATATAGATGCAAAAATCCTCAACAAAATACTAGCAAACAGAATCCAACAACACATTAAAAGGATCATCTACCATGATCAAGTGGGATTTATCCCAGGGATGCAAGGATTCTTCAATATATGCAAATCAATCAATGTGATACACCATATTAACAAATTGAAGAATAAAAACCATATGATCATCTCAATAGATGCAGAAAAAGCTTTTGACAAAATTCAACACCCATTTATGATCAAAACTCTCCAGAAAGTGGGCATAGAGGGAACCTATCTCAATAAAGGCCATAGACGACAAACCCACAGCCAACATCATTCTCAATGGTGAAAAACTGAAAGCATTTCCTCTAAGATCAGGAACAAGACAAGGATGTCCAGTCTCACCACTATTATTCAACATAGTTTTGGAAGTCCTAGCCACGGCAGTCAGAGAAGAAAAAGAAATAAAAGGAATACAAATTGGAAAAGAAGAAGTAAAACTGTCACTGTTTGCAGATGACATGATACTATACATAGAGAATCCTAAAGATGCCACCAGAAAACTACTACAGCTAATCAATGGATTTGATAAAGTAGCAGAATACAAAATTAATGCACAGAAATCTCTTGCATTCCTATACACTAATGATGAAAAATCTGAAAGAGAAATTAAGGAAACACTCCCATTTACCATTGCAACAAAAGAATAAAATACCTAGGAATAAACCTACCTAGGGAGTCAAAAGACCTGTATGCAGAAAACTATAAGACACTGATGAAAGAAATTAAAGATGACACCAACAGATGGAGAGATATGCCATTGTCTTGGATTGGAAGAATCAATACTGTGAAAATGACTCTACTACCCAAAGCAATCTACGGATTCAATGCAATCCCTACCAAATTACCAATGGCATTTTTTTATGGAACTAGAACAAAAAATCTTAAAATTTTTATGGAGACACAAAAGACTCCAAATAGCAAAAGCAGTCTTGAGGGAAAAAAACAGAGCTGGAGGAATCAGACTCCCTGACTTCAGACTATACTACAAAGCTACAGTACTCAAGACAATATGATACTGGCACAAAAACAGAAACATAGATCAATGGAACAAGATAGAAAGCCCAGAGATACACCCACGCACCTATGGTCAACTAATCTATGACAATGGAGGCAAGGATATACAATGGAGAAAAGATAGTCTCTTCAATAAGTAGTGCTGGGAAAACTGGACAGCTACATGTAAAAGAATGAAATTAGAACACTCCCTAACACCATACACAAAAATAAACTCAAAATGGATTAGAGACCTAAATGTAAGACCGGACACTATAAAACTCTTAGAGGAAAACATAGGAAGAACACTCTTTGACATAAATCACAGCAAGATCTTTTTTGATCCACCTCCTAGAGTAATGGAAATAAAAACAAAAATAAACAAATGGGACCTAATGAAACTTAAAAGCTTTTGCACAGCAAAGGAAACCATAAACAAGACAAAAAGACAACCATCAGAATGGGAGAAAATATTTGCAAACGAATCAACGGACAAAGGATTAATCTCCAAAATATATGAACAGCTCATGCAGCTCAATATTAAAGAAACAAACACCCCAATCCAAAAATGGGCAGAAGTCCTAAATAGACATTTCTCCAAAGAAGACATACAGATGGCCAAGAAGCACATGAAAAGCTTCTCAGCATCACTAATTATTAGAGAAAGGCAAATCAAAACTACAATGCGTTATCACCTCACACCAGTTAGAATGGGCATCATCAGAAAATCTACAAACAACAAATGCTGGAGAGGGTGTGGAGAAAAGGGAACCCTCTTGCACTGTTGGTGGGAATGTAAATTGATACAGCCACTATGGAGAACAGTCTACTAGGCATATACCCAGAGAAAACCATAATTCAAAAAGACACATGCACCGCAATGTTCATTGCAGCACTATTTACAATAGGCAGGTCATGGAAGCAACCTAAAAGCCCATCAAGAGACGAATGGATAAAGAAGACGTGGTACATATATACAATGGAACATTACTCAGCCACAAAAAGGAACAAAATTGGGTCATTTGAGGAGACGTGGATAGACCTCGAGACTGTCATACAGAGTGAAGTAAGTCAGAAAGAAAAAAACAAATATCGTATATTAACGCATATATGTGGAATCTAGAAAAATGGTATAGATGAACCAGTTTGCAAGGCAGAAGTTGAGACCCAGATGTAGAGAACAAAGGTATGGACACCAAGTGGGGAAAGCCCCGGGGGTTGGGGATGGTGGTGTGATGACCTGAGCCATTGGGATTGACATCTATATACTGATGTGTATAAAATTGATGACTAATAAGAACCTGCTGTATAAAAAAAAAATTAAAAAATTAAAAAAAAAAAAAGAAGGACCAAGATTGGATGGCAGCTTCACAGTTTACTAGTTAGGTGACCTTGGACAAGCCACTTAAACTTTTTGGGCCTCAGTTTATTGACCTGTAAAAGGGGAATGATATCTCATGGAATCGTTGTAAGATTTATCAATGTTCGGGGCACAGGATCAAGCTCTGGTTTTAAGAACTGTGGGAACACAACTTAAACCCTCAGTGAATTTGATGGTTAGTAGGAAAGACGGGAGAAAGTGAAGTGAGATTATGTGGTCTGGATGCCGCCCCGGGCCCCTTCCTCTGACAGCCCGAGACCATCTGCCGTGACCCCTCCCCTCCACCAAAAAGCAACCTGGGGCTGATTATAGGTTTCATCCCCTTTCCTATGATCTGTTCTTCTTTCCTGAAGGCCTTTTTCTCCCACAAAAGTGACTCTCTCTCCATCAGTATCAAGCAATACCTGGTTTGCTAATCTCTGATAAAGTCTGTTGTGTATTACTCATTGCAGGCGTGACATTGTAAAAGCCTGTTCCTAGAAAAACTAAAAGCTTCATCCAAGGGAAAATATCCCCATCACGAGGAGATGGGGTACCACTTGGGGTGCAAGCTCCTGGATTTGTATGCAGAGTCCTGTGCATGTGTGACTTTAGCATTTTTACAGGGTACAATCTGTAAGTTTCACCACGTTCTCCAGGGGATCCATCACCCTGAAAAGGTTAAAAGCCAAATCTCTCCATGAGAACATTGCAGACAAAGCAGCAGGCCCAACGTGGCAGACACTTTCATGTAGGATATACACTGTCCCCCAGTTGTCAATTGTATAATGGCCCTGTCCCATGAACACTGTAGCTGGCCTGGAAAGTTCAGCCTAAATCAAGTCTTTTTCAAGTTACTTTCCAGCCTACAAGGATAAGCATGGCCTCTTGCACAATTTTCTACCAGGGAAGCTCCAAAGTCCTTTAAGCAGTGGTACAGGGCCTTATAAACCATCCTCAAAGAAGCATGAACTTTTATTTCCCTGAAAATTGGTCATCCTTCTTTGAGACATTTTTATGGACTTGTCTCTCTAGTAAGCCTTTACTCCTAGGTCCTATGGGAGGCCAACTTTATTAGTCCAGCTATGCCTCAGACCCTTTGTAAAACGTTCCTGGGATGTCCTGCCAGGTAGAGGAAATCTAGGAGTGACTCAATCCTCAGTGGGTAACTAGAAGAAAGATAAAAGCCAAAAGGAAAGAGAAAAAAATGCCTAAAAGATAAGAAATCTGCTATATAATAAAATCGGACTCAATTCAGGATTAGTCTCTTTTAATATGGAAACCACATATGAGATCTTGAAATATACAAAGGCAACTGTAAATTCCTCCTATGAAGCTGGAAACCACTCCTGGGAGCCAAACTAGAAAATCAATTTACAATCGATTAGAAAAACGCAATGTTACCTTAAAAGGCTTCTAGGCCAAGATTTGAACTGTAGTTTGATTGATACACATGGAGTATGGGAATAGGCTCTGGAGATGGACTTCTCTGGGTATCAATCCTAGCTTCTGTGCAAACACAGGAAAATATATTTCTCTGTACATCAGTTTCCACAAGAGGTTGTGATGAAAATTACGTGAGTTAATATATGTAAAGTGCTTAGAACAATATCTGACATTATAAATGTTCAGTAAATACAGTCTCTTGCTTACTAACATTATTATTTTGGCTGACTTTTTTTCTTAAGTTAATAACTATTCATGTAGGAATCATCCACTCAAATATGAAAATGTCTTGGGAGAGCCATTCAAGGGTCTATCTGAACAGTGCCCAGGGTGGATGGTGCCTCAACTCATTCACACAGGTCAGAAGAGCAGGTGCATCGTCCTCTGTAACTTTCAGGAGATGACATCAACCAATCATATTTCTCTCTACTCCCGCTGGATGTGTTACACGTTGGTCCTCCATGTAGATTTGCCAATAAGGCACAATGCCCTGACCTGTGAAAGTGGAACTCCAAGTCTGCTGGACACATTATAATCTAACAAGTTATCATTCTGAATTTTTGCCATCTATCTTTTTTGAGTTTACTTAATGTTGGTCAGTCATCTGCAATTCCATGATCTCTGGGTATTTTATCAAATTTAATTTGGGGTCATAACATCCTAAGGGCCACGGTCTCACCCCTGTATTTTCATCATCCTCCTATACCCCGCCCCCTGGGACTCTGAGGTCACCTCTTTGTGTCTCTGCTTGCTGTGGCGGAGACCCCCTACACAATGTGTGCGTGCCCCTCTTCATGAAGTCTAAACTTAAGTCATTAGAGAGTCATTATGATTTTGTTGTAGTTTTCCTGATGTTCCCTTTCAATGTGCAAAAACTTTTGGGAAGTAAACAATTAGTAGATAACATCACCATGGGCTGGTTGACAGGTGGATTGGAGGAAACTTGGGCCCTGTGGGGAGGGACATGAAGAGTGGAACTTAACAAAAGATAAGAGATGCAGAGGTGGGCGTGTCGAAGACAGCTTCCTTCTGTGCTGTGTTCTCTCCTTCACACTCTGCTCACCATCGGCTGTGTCAAGTCACAGGTTGCTCTCCGAGAAGTATCTGTGCAGTGACCACAGAGAGTCTGTGTAGCGGGAAAGTCAGAGGTCCCCTCAAGCTAGAAACGGCATGTAATAGAAAGAGGATGGAGTGAGGAGGGAGGAAGCATTTCCAAACAACTGCCAGGAGATAATATGGTCTCATTCTAAAATCCATTGAGTAAGTAACGTGTACGGGAATAATAGGACTATAGCAATTTCATTTTGCATTTTTAATGTTTGGCCAGGGAGTACCAACAGAGCAAGAATGAACATTTGTTTTCGTTTTTCCTGC
>NW_006785040.1:2504129-2509120 GCF_000442215.2 Lipotes vexillifer
CCTGCTGAGGCAAATCGGTGATAGAAGATTGAACATCTCAATGCAGAGATTCAACTAAGACCGCGCTCAGCATATTCACAGAAGGCCAATCTCTTAGGGTAGTAGAGAAGTTAACTACTTTTAAATAATCAGATGTGGAATTAAAAGAAAGATAGAGACTTGACCCTTATTGGTAATGATTAAGGCTGTTTACAGAAATTCTGGTTTTGCTCTTTCTGGGTATTGTAGAAGGATTGAACTTCACAGCTCTCCTTGAAGTTGACTAGTCCATTTTGCTTGTGTTGTTTAGGAGGTGACATGTCACTCCTAGGTGTAAACTCTAGGTTCAGTGCTCTGATGGCTATGGTCTTCCCTCTGATTGTGGAAGCATATGCCAAGATACAGCCTCCTCCGTGAGTAGGACCAGCCTCCTGGCCTTCACTGGACGTGTGGTATGAGTGATAAATATTTGATATATGAAGCCATTGAGATTTTTAGATTGTTTTTTGCACAGTAAACCTAGCCTGTCCTGACCGAGGCAAACTGCTGAGAAAAGTATATTATTCTGGATGTTGAGAGATTTGTGTTGTAGACTGATCGTTTTCTCTGTAACCCTGAGAAAATAATTTCTTTGGGCCACTGAGAGTACTTCTCTCTTTTTAAAAGTCCTCTCCCCAAGTTGGAATGATCCCCATGGCAATGGATTAGAGTTGAAGACATCAGTATGATTTCATGTTTAGCTTAATATAAGACAGATGTTACATACAGCAATATTTTTAGATATGTGCATGTAAACAGGTTATACTTACACATATAACTCCCTGCTCTGTAAGCTGGGAAGACCTAGAAGCAGTAAATACCCTGTTTCCCCACCCTCAGAAGCAACAAGTACATCTAACAGCCAGATTTGTATTTCTAATATCATTCTCCAATATTAGAAAGCAGGCCCCTTGGAGGAATGGGGTAGGGAATAGACAAGATGAAATTGAAGCATCTTTTACTGCCAGAAAGTAAGGAAAAGGAAAACACAACAATTCCACAATGCTGGGAGTATCAAAGGGACACAAAGGAACAAACAAATAACTCCCAATATCCAAAGCTGGAACATTTTGAGCAAAAAATACATAAAGTGATATTGGATTATAACCCAGAGTACAAAATAAATATCTGGACTTCCTGGGCAGTCTAGTGGTTAAGACTTCACCTTCCACTGCAGGGGGTGTGGGTTCCATCCCTGACTGGGGAACTAAGATCCCACATGCCGTGCAGTGCAGCCAAAAATAAATAAATTAATTTAAAAAACAAAACAAAATAAATATCCATAAGTCTATACTGATATGAATAAATGATTGAATAAATAAATAAATGTGGAAGAATAAACAAAGCTACAGTGCATGAGAATTCTAAATAATTTATGTAGACACACCATCCCTAAGGAGATGGCACATGACTCCTACCCCTTAAATGTGAACCTCACATAGTGACTTTCTTCCCAAGATTACGGATATGGAAAGGAGGAAAATAAGATAATTGCAGAGAAACCTGACAAACTCTATCTCAAGCCAGGTGATCAAGGCTTACATCAACAGTGATACGTCACATGGATAAGCATGTACCCTTGACATGATGTGATGAGAATGACACTTCACCTTCCCTCAAAATGAGAAAAATCAGGATAAAAATATCAGGCAGATCCCAATTAAGGGACAATCTACAGAATACCTAATCAGTATCCCTTAATATTGTCAAGGGCATCAAAATCAAGGAAAGTCTGAGAAACTGTCACAGCTAAGAGGAGCCTAAGGAGACATGAAGACTAAATGTAATGTCTTATCCTGGATGGAATCCTGGAACAGAAAAAGGGCATTAGGTTAAAAACTAAGAAAATCTAAATGAAATGTGGACTTGATCTAATAATAATGTATTCACATTGGTTAACTAACATACCACACTAATGTAAGATGTTAACAATAGTATTAGCTGGATGTGGAGTATATGGGAACCCTCTCTAGTATCTTCTCAATCTTTTTTGTAAATCTTAAGCTGCTCTAAATTTAAAAGTTTATTTTAAAAATACCATTTAAAATGCCAGAAAAAAAATGAGCTACTTACATGTTCAGGCTCTCCGGAAGCTACTAAACACTGCATTGACAGCTAAAATCTTTACTGAGATAAATTAAAGACCTAAATAATCTTAGTTATACCATGTTCATGGATTAAAGATTCAATATTGTTTTGATGTCAGTTCTCCAAATTGTTCCACAGGTTCATTGGGATCTAAATCAAGCACAACTTCTGCAGAAATTGACAAACTGTTTCTGAAATTAATATGAAAATGAAAATGACCTCGTGTATCCAAAACATCTTTAAAGAAGAGCAGTTTATGCCCAATGACTATCTGTTTCTTGATTTATTATAAAGCTACTCTACTCTATAAAAATACTATAAAGATAAGTAGAAAGAATGGAACAAAATAGAATAAAAAAGTAGACTGACTCGTAGATGATCAATTGATTTTTGACAAAGATGCAAAGGAAATTCAGTAGGTATAGTGTTCTTAATAAATAGTCCAAGAACAATTGTATTCAATATATCCAAATACCAAAAAAATAAAAAATGGACTTCAATCCATACCTCACACCACATGCAAAAGTAACTTAAAGTGTATCATAGTCCTAAATAAAACATAAATCTATAAAATACCTAGAAGTAAACATAGGAGAAAATCTTTGTCATCTGGGGTTAGACAATGTTTTCCTAGATACAACACCAAAAGCACAATCCATAAAATAAAAAATAAATACGACCCCATTAAAATTTAAAAAAAAAAAAAAACCTTCTCTCTGAAAGATATTGGTAAGGAAATAAAAAGGCAAGCCTTAGACTGGGCAAAGTATTTGCAAATGACATATCTGATAAAAGACTTGTTTCTACAGTATATAAATCACCCTCAAAACAATTATAAGAACATAAACAAATTGTTTTCAAAAGTGAAAAGATTTGAACAGGCATCTCAACAAAGGAGATATATGGATGGTAGATGTGTGCTGAGCAAGGTAACAGTGCTTAACATCATTAAACATTAGGGAAATTCAAACTAGAGCTACAGTAAGACTCCACTACACACCTATTAATGTCTAAAAGTAAAGATTGACCACCCAAGAGTTGATAAGGATGTGGGGCAATGGGAAATCTTTCATACAATGCTGGTGGAAATGGAAAAAAGGTACAACTTCTTTAAAAACAGTTCAGAATTTTTAAAAACGTTCAACAACCTACCCTATGATTTAGTCATTCTACTCGCAGGTATTTACCCTAAGAAAGAAAGAATATGTGCATTCAAAGGCTTGTACATGAACATTTATTGAAGCTTTATTTTTAATAGTACAAAATGGATTAAACCAAAATGTGCATCAACAGGCTAACAGATAAACTTTAATTGGTATCTGTTGTATTTTCATCGTATCCCTACAATGGACTACTACTTAGCAATAAAAAGGAATACAAAGTTATAAATACAATAACATTGATGAATGTCAACATAATCCTGCCCAATGAAAGAAGGCTGGTAAACTACAATCTGTGACCCCCCCTTTTATATTCCCTTGATATTTATATAAAGGTCAAACTAATCTGTAGTGGTAGAAAGCCATTCAGTGGTTGCCTGTGAACAGAGCAAAACGTGGAAATGGGATTACAAAGGACCACAAGGATTTTTTGTGTGGCTGGGTGTGTTCATTGTTTTGACTGTGGCACTGATGGTTTCCGTTGTCCAAAATCGATCTAATTATGTACCTTAAATACTGCATTTTATTATATGTCAATTGTTGCTCAATAAAGCTATTAAAAGCATATATTCTCATATATCACTTGTACAATAAAAAAATGCTCATAGTAGTTTTAGTCAAATGAGCCCCAGATAAAAAACAAATGCTCATTAACAGGAAAATGAAAAAAAAAGTCTTTATACAATAAAATGTATCACAGCAAGGAAAAGGAACAAACTTGATACAGGCAACACTAGAGATGAATCTCAAAAACATTCTACTGAGCTGAGGAAGCCAGACACAAAATTGCGTGATTTGATTTACATTGACTCCAAAAAAACCAGTAAAACCATTCATGATGAGAGAAATCAGAAAGTGATTTTTTTTCCCTAGGAGTTGAGGAAGATTGACCAGAAAGGGTGATGAGGAAACTCCCTGGGGTTTAGAAATGTTTCCACGTAGTTTTGAAGATGACATGCTATATGCAAAGCACATGGAGCTCTTGAGCTTAATTAGTATCTGTTGTATTTTAATCATACTGCAATAAAAATAACAAAAAACAACTATTCTTAGAGATGATGAGAGGAGATAGGTATATGGGTGGATGGATGGATGGACGGATAGATAGATGATGATAGATAGATAGATAGATAGATAAACAGCTTCCTTTTTAGCTAAGTGGGATGGAGGATCATTTAACAGAAAAAATGGCCATGTTCAAACATGCTCCAGATACCACTGAAGTATTGTTAAAAGCAAATGTATTTGTCCCCGTCTGTCAGGTACAATTAAAGTCAAAGAAAATGTATTTGCGTAGCCGTACAAGCAGGCAGTGTGCGCCATGGACCATCTGGCCTTCCTGGGTTCTGTAGTTATGGCAGACACACCCTCTACTTCCACCTCTGGGAATATCTTGCTCCTTGCCAACTGCTGAGAAAATGCCCAAGATAAAATCCATCAGTCCCTGGTTGTCAGTGGCGTGGGGGAGAGCTGTGGGCATAGTTATAGAGGTGAAGCTTGTCTTCACCCATTTCATTTCCTTTTTAAAATTTTATTTAAACATAGTTGATTTACAATGTGTTAGTTTCAGGTGTACAGCAAAGTGATTCAGATATATGTATGTATGTATATATACATATATTCTTTTTTAGATTCTTTTCCATTATAGGTTATTATAAGATCTTGGGTATAGTTCCCTGTGCTATACAGTAGGTCCTTGTTGGTTATCTATTTTATATATAGTAG
>NW_006785042.1:0-337 GCF_000442215.2 Lipotes vexillifer
TAGCTAGTGGGAAGCAGCTGCATAGCACAGGGAGATCAGCTCGGTGCTTTGTGACTGCCTAGACAGGTGGGATAGGGAGTGTGGGAGGGAGATGCAAGAGGGAGGGGATATGTGGATATACGTATACATATAGCTGATTCAGTTTCTTATACAGCAGAAACTAACACAACATTGTAAAGCAATTATATTCCAATAAAGATATTAAAAAATAAAAATAAAGGAATCCAAATTGGAAAAGAAGGAAAGCTGTCACTGTTTGCAGGTGACATGATACTATGTAGAGAATCCTAAAGATGCTACCAGAAAACTACCAGAGCTAATCAATGAATTTGGTAAA
>NW_006785043.1:0-202 GCF_000442215.2 Lipotes vexillifer
CTGAGAAGTGGGTAAAAGCCACACTCAGGGATGACCCAGGAGACCTTGGTTGAGACACTATGAGACCTTCCTGGAAAAGTTTCAACATGTTTTGCAGGTACTTGATGAAGGCATGACTCAGGCCACCCTCCCACCAATCCCTCCAGCGTTCTCTCCAGAGAAAGCTGCCCTACTCACCCTTGGGTCATGCAGTTACTCACTG
>NW_006785044.1:0-335 GCF_000442215.2 Lipotes vexillifer
TAAGCTCCTGCTATGAAGCAATACAAAGTACACAGCTTCATCCATGGAGTTCTCTTGCCAAAATCATTAACCTGGATTTCATCAACTCTTTAAACCCAACCCCGAGTTTATAAGAAATACAGAGGAGGGAGGAGCAGGTTAAGGGAAACCACAAGGAACTAACCAGACAGATTCATAATACGGGATTATTGTATGGGACCACTTTGTATGGGTCTGTTTTCTTCCAAAAGTCAATACTAAAGGAAGTGTGAATAGCAGCATTATTCATAATCGCCAGAAAGTGGAAACAGGTCAAAGGATGAAAAGATAAATAAAATGTGACATACCCATATAAT
>NW_006785045.1:0-11836 GCF_000442215.2 Lipotes vexillifer
GGCTATTGTAATACTGCTGCAATGCACATTTGCCTGCCTGTGTCTTTCCAATTCTGTCTTCTTATGTCATAGGCCCAGGAGTGGGCTTCCTGTATCATATGGTATCTCAGGGTTTACCTTTTAAAGGCACCACGATTCTGTTCTCATTAGTGGCTCTTTCCAAGTTACATCCCAGTTAAAGTTGAGGGTATGCATTTCTCCACAACAGCTTCAGCATTTATTGATTATAGTTTTCTTGCTGATGGATATTCTGACTGTTGTGAGCTGATACCTCTTTGTGGTTGAATTTGCATGTGACTCATAATCAGTTGAAATTGAGCTTTAAGGCATGTCCTTTTTATTTTTCAAACTGTGATTACAGCTTAGTTCTTCAAAGTGTTTTCTTAAAGTATGTGTCACATTTTGAAATTTATTGGCCATTACCTCCCTCAAGACATTTTGAGGGCAAGTTTCATTTACAACCCTGCATTACTTATTCACATGAAGTGACCATTAGCACAGGCTTTAAAGCTGCTTTTGCAGGTAACAGCCAGAGTGCGGCAGCCTTTTTTCATTCCCCATGCTGGTACTAGGGAAACAGACCTTCCGGCCAGTGGTCTTCCTCGGTTATAAATTAGAGTGGAATGTGCCCGGATAACCCCCAAAAGCTGATGTCTCCTTACTTTTGTTTGTTTTTTAAATTTAATTTATATTTTTATTGGAGTAATATTCCATTATGTATATGGACCACTTCTTGGTGCACTCCTCTGTTGATGGACATTTTCGCTGCTTCCAAGTGTTGGCTATATTAAGTATTGCTGGAGTGCAAGACTGCCAGCCTGTGACTTTTTGATTCTCATTTTCTCAGGTGATAGCCCCAGCAGTGGGTGTGACTGATTGACTAGTAGCTCAATGTTTACCTTCTCAAAGCACCTCCATTGTGTTTTCATTAGTGGCTCTTACCAGGTCCCCCTTAGAACTGAGGGTACGCATTTCTCCACAATCCCTTCAGCATTTATTGTTCGCAGCATTTTTGCCAATGGCCATTCTGACAGCTGTGACCTGATAGGTTTTTGTAATTTGGGTTTGCATGTCTTTAAAAATTCCTAAAATTCATCATTTTTCCACGCCTTTTTCTTTTCTGTTAAAAAAAAGTGTGAGTACAATATAGCTCTTGAAATTGTCTTCTTGGAATCTTGCCCTCTTTTGAATTTTTGGTCGATATTCGACCCCAGGATTTTTTTTGAGGGCATGTGTAATTACAGAACGGCAAGTTTGGTGAATATTTAGTGACCATTAGCACTGGGTTTAAAGTTGCTGTTGTGGGAAACGGCCACAAGGAGGCAGCATTTCTCCATTCCCAAATCTGGGTACTAGGGCAGCAGAGCCTTTCTGGAAGTCTTGTTGCTAGGTTGTAAGTTAGAATGGAATGTGCCGGGAGAAACGCCCATAAGTTTATGTCTCATTACTTCTTGGTTTTAAAAATTTTTTTAATCGGGGTAATGATTAGAATATTGTTTGTCCAGATGTACACAATCTGGTTCATTTGTACAATATGTATCACTATTCATGTTCAGATCCTCTTCCCATGTAAAATATTACAGTGTTCCGTAGACCTCCCTTGCTATATGGTTGGTCTTTTTAATATATGTTTATAATATGTACCTGTATACGTATGGTAACACTAATCTTAATTTATGCATTCTGCCCACCTTTCCTTTTAGATAAGCATACTTAATTTCTAAGTCTGTGAGTGTCTTTCTCTGTGGAAGTATGTTCATTTGTGTTAGTTATTAGATAACGCCTATAAGTGATATCATAGGATATAGGTCTTTTGATTTCTGACTTACCTCATGTTCTGTGATTATCTCCAAGTGCATCTATGATGCCTCAAATAGCAGTGTTTCATTGTTTCCCATGGCTAATATTCCATTGTTTACATGGACCACTTCTTCTTTACCCATTCATCTGTTGATGGACATTTAGGTTGCTTCCATGTCTTGGCTATTGTGAATAAGGCTGCAGTGCAGCTTTTGCAGCCCGGGTCTTCTCGATTCTGGTCTTATCAGGTGAGAGGCCCAGTGGTGTGACTGCTGCATTGAATGATACCTCAATTTTTACTTTTAAATGCAGCTCCTTTCTGTTCTCATTATTGGCTGTTACCACTTTACATCTCACCAGCAGCTAGAGGGTACAAAGTTCCCTAAAACCTCTTCAGTATTTATTGTTTGTAGACTTTTTGCTGATGGTCAGTCGACTGGTGTAAGTTGAAACCTTTTTGTAGATTAGATTTGCATGATTCTAATAATTCCTGAGGTTGAGCTTTTATCCATTTTCTTTTTTTTAAGACAGTGAGTAAAACGTACGTCTTCATACTATCCTCTTGAAAAATTTGCCTGTTTCGAATTTTTTTGGCCAGTCCCTACCTCAGCACAATTTTTGAGGGCAGGTGTCCTTTACAGCCTTGAGTCCTTGTGAATGTTAAGTGACCATTAGCTGTGGGTTTAAAGCCGCTCTTGCGGAAAACGGCCACAAGGCGGCAGCATTTCTACATTTCCAACTCTGGGTTTTTGGGCATCAGAGCTTTCCTGGAAATCGTGTTAGTAGGCTTCAAATTAGAGTGGAATGTGCCAGTGCAAACCCCCAAGAGCTTATATCTCCTTACTTGTTTGTTTTTTAAATTTAATTTTTATTAGGTATCAGAGCAAATTTGATAAAAATGTTGTTTCTCCTAGGTGTACAGAATCTGGTTCATCATATCAATGTATCTGGCTATGCATCTTTGGATCCTTTCCTGTGTAGGTTATTACAGAGTGTTGAGTAGACCTCTCTTGGTATTCCATAGGTATTTTGTGATTATATATTTCATATGTATTAGTACATGTCTGTTAAACACCATATCCTAATTCATACATTCCTTACACCTTTCCATTTGGTTAAACATAATTTTTTTTCTTAATCCATGATTTTCCTTCTCTTGGAAATAAGTTCATGAGTATCAATTTTTAGGTAACACCTATAAGTAATGTCATAGAATATCTGTCTTTCAGTTTATTTCTTCAAGTTGGGTGATTATCTCTAGGTCCTTATATGGTGGTGCAAACGGCACTGTTTCATTGTTTTCCATGGCTAATATTCCATTGTTTACATGGACCACTTCCTCTTTGTGCATTTTTCTATTGATGGACATTTTGGTTTCTTCCAAGTCTTGGCTATGTTAAATATTCCTGCAGTGCAAGATTGCCAGCCTGTGTCTTTTCCATTTTGCTCTGCTCAGGTGAGCAGAACAAAATGGAAAAGACATTATGTTCTCATTCATTATGTTCTCACTACTGGCTGTTACCAGTTTACATCCCCCCAGCAGCTAGAGGGGACACAGTTCTCTGAAACCCCTTCAGCATTTATTCTTTGTAGACTTTTTGCTGAAGAACATTCTGACAGCTGTGAGGTGAACATTTCTGTAATTGGATTTGCATGGCTTTATTAATTGCTGATATTGAGCATTTTTCAATTTCCTTTTAAAGAAAAAAAGACAAAATGTGCCTAAAATATGCCTCTTGAAATAGTCTTCTTGAAATTTTGACGTCTTTTGAATTTTCTGGTCGATTTACGACCCTAGGATTTTTTTTGATTGCAGGTGTCATTTAGAGGCCTGCAATTATTTTGAATATTAAGTGAACAGTAGCGCTGTTTTGTGAAACGGCCAGAAGGTGGCAGCACTTCTCCTTACCAAATCTGGTTACTAGGGCAACAGATCCATAATGGAAGTCGTGCTGTAGGTTGTAAATTAGAATGGAATGTGCCAGGAAAAGTCCCTTAAGATTATGTCTCATTACTTCTTCGTTTTTTAAATTTAATTTTTATTTTTTTATCACAGCAAATTAGATTACAATGTTTTATTTGTTCTAGGTGTGCAAGATGTGGTTCTTTCACACATATACATATATCTATTCTTCTTCAGATCCTTTTCCCATGTAGGTTATGACACAATATTGAGTAGGCTTCTCTTGGTATTCCGTAGGTCTTTGGTGATTATATATTTCACATGTGTTTGTATATCTCTGTTAAACCCAACATCGTAATGTATCCAATCCTCACACCTTTCCATTGGTGAACCATAAGTTTGTTCAATGAATCTGTGATTGCCTTTCTCTGTGGAAATATCTTCATTGGTATCAATTTTTAGGTAACACCCATAAGTGATGGGATAGGATATGTGTCTTTTGCTTTCTTACTTACTACATGTTGCATGATTACCTCTAGACTCCTCTATGGTCCTGCACATGGCATTGTTTTCCATGGCTAATATTCCATCTGTACATGTACCAGTTCTTCTTTGTCCACTCATCTCTTGATAGACGTTTTGGTTGCTTCCGTGTCTTGGCTACTGTAATACTTCTACAGTGCAGATTTGCCTGCCTGTGTCTTTCCAATTCTGTCTTCTTAGGATATAGCCTGAGGAGTGGGCCTCCTGGATCATATAGTAGCTCAAGGTTTACCTTTTTTTTTTTTTTTTTTTCCGGTACGCAGGCCTCTCACTGTTGTGGCCTCATCCCATTGCGGAGCACAGGCTTCGGACGCGCAGGCTCAATGGCCATGGCTCACGGGCCCAGCCGCTCCGCGTCACATGGGATCTTCCCAGACCAGGGCTCGAACCCGTGTCCCCTGCATCGGCAGACAGACTCTCAACCACTGCGCCACCAGCGAAGCCCAAGGTTTACCTTTTAAAGGCACCTCCATTCTGTTCCCATTAGTGGCTCTTACCAGGTTACGTCCCACTTAAAGTAGAGGGTATGCATTTCTCCTCAACCTCTTCAGCATTGATTGTTTGTAGTTTTTTTGCTGATGGTTATTCTGAGTGGTGTGAGCTGATACCTCTTTGTGGCTGGATTTGCATGTGTCTCATACTCCCTTGAAATTGAGCTTTCAGGCAGGTCCTTTTATTTTTCAAACTGTTATTACAGCTGACTTTCTCAAATTGTTTTCTTGAAGTATGTGCCACATTTTGAAATTTTTTGGCCTTTACCTGCATCAAGACATTTTAAGGGCAGGTTTCATTTGCAGCCCTTGCAGTACTTGTGCATATGCAGCGCCCATTAGCACAGATTTCAAAGCTGCTCTTGCAGGTATCGGCCAGAGGACAGCAGTATTTCTACGTTCCCCACTCTGGTACCAGGGAAACAGACCTCCCTGCCAGCAGTGTTCCTCAGTTATAAATTAGAGTGCAATGTGCCCTGATATACCCCCAAAAGCTTATGTCTCCATACTTATGTTTGTTTTTAAAATTTAATTTATATTTTTTAGTGGAGTAATATTCCATTGTGTACATGGACCACTTCTTTGTGCATTCCTCTGTTGATGGACATTTTCGTTGCTTCCAAGTGTTGGCTGTGGTAAACAGCCATGAGTGTAATAATTCCTGAGGTTGAGCTTTTATCAATTTTACTTTTTATTAAAAGACAATGAGTAAAATTTATGTCTTCATACTATCTTCTTGAAAAATTTGCCTGTTTTGAGTTTTTTTGGCCATTCCCTACCTCAGCACAATTTTTTAGGGCAGGTGTCCGTTAGAGCCCTGAGTCCTTGTGAATGTTTAAGTGAACATTAGCTGTGGGTTTAAAGCCGCTCTTGCGGAAGACAGCCACAAGGTGGCAGCATTTCTACATTTCCAACTCTGGGTTTTTGGGCAACAGAGCCTTCCTGGAAATCGTGTTAGTAGGCTTCAAATTAGAGTGGAATGTGCCAGTGCAAACCCCCAAGAGCTTAGATCTCCTTACTTGTTGTTTGTTTTTTAAATTTAATTTTTATTAGGTATCAGCAAATTTGATAAAAATGTTGTCTGGGTGCTTTGTGACCACCTAGAGGGGCGGGTTAGGGAGGGTGAGAGGGAGGGAGACACAAGAGGGAAGAGATATGGGAACATATGTATATGTATAACTGATTCACTTTGTTATAAAGCAGAAACTAACACACCACTGTAAAGCAATTATACTCCAATAAAGATGTAAAATAATACAAAATAAATTTTAAAAATTAAAGAAAATAAAAAATAAATAAACATTGCTCTAGTAACATCAAAAAAAATGTTGTGTCTCCTAGGTGTGCAGAATCTGGTTCATGATATCAATGTATCTGTCTATTCATCTTTGGATCCTTTCCCGTGTAGGTTATTACAGAGTGTTGAGTTGACCTCTCTTGGTATTCCATAGGTATTTTGTAATTATATATTTCATATGTGTTATACATGTCTGTTAACCCCCATATTGTAATTCATTCATTCCTTACACCTTTCCATTTGGTGAAACATAATTTTATTTTCTTAGTCCATGCTTTTCCTTCTCTTGGAAATAAGTTCATGGGTATCAATTTTTAGGTAACACCTAGAAGTGATGTCATAGGATATCTGTCTTTCAGTTTCTTTCTTACTTAACGTTGGGTGATTATCTCTAGGTCCTTATATGGTGGTGCAAATGGCACAGTTTATTTGTTTTCAATGGCTAATATTCCACTGTGTACATGGACCACTTCTTCTTTGTGCATTTTTCTGTTCATGGACATTTTGGTTTCTTCCAAGTCTTGGCTATGTTAAATGTTCCTGCAGTGCAGGATTGCCAGCCTGTGTCTTTTTCATTCTGTTCTGCTCAGGTGATAGGCGCATCAAAGGACGTGCCAGATCACATGGTAGCTCAATTTTTACCTTTAAATGCACCTCCATTATGTTCTCACTACTGACTGTTACCAGCTTACATCCCCCCAGCAATTAGAGGGTACACAGTTCTCTAAAACCCCTTCAGCATTTATTCTTTATAGACTTTTTGCTGATGGTCAGTTGACAAGTGTGAGTTGACGCCTTTTTGTAGATTAGAGATGCATGAGTCTAATAATTCCTGAGGTTGAGCTTCTATCCATTTTCCTTTTTTTAACGAGAGTAAGTCAAACTTACCTCTTCATAGTACCTTCTTGAAAATTTTGCCTTTTTTGAAAATTTTTGGCCATTTCTCACCTCAGAACATTTTTTGAGAGCAGGTGTCCGTTACAGCCCTTAGTCCTTGTGAATGTTAAGTGACCTTAGCTGTGGGTTTAAAGCTGCTCTTGTGGTAAACGGCCACAAGGCGGCAGCATTTCTACATTTCCAACTGTGGGTTTTTGGGCATCAGAGCTTTCCTGGAAAACCTGTTAGTAGGCTGGAAATTAGAGTGGAATGTGCCATGACACACCCCCAAGAGGTTATATCTCCTTACCTCTTGTTTGTTTTTTAAATTTAATTTTTATTTATTATCAAAGCAAATTTGATAAAAATGTGTTTTTCCTAGGTGTACAGAATGTGGTTCATTATACCTATGTATCTATGTATTTATCTTTGGTTTCTTTCCCGTGTAGGTTATTACAAAGTGGTGAGCTCAATTTTTAACTTTGAACGCACCGCCATTCTCTTCTCACTACTGGCTGTTACCATTTTATGTCCCACCAGCAGCTAGAGGGTACACAGTTCTCTAAAACCCTTTCAGAATTCATGTTTTGTAGGCTATTTTGCTGATGATCATTCTGACGGTGATAAGGTGAACGTTTTTGTAGATTGGATTTGCATGGCTTTATTAGTTTCTGATATTGAGCATTATTCCATGCATTTTTTTAAACAAAAAGACAAAATGCGCATTAAATATGCCTCTTGATATTGTCTTTTTGAAATGTTGACGTCTTTTGAATTTTCTGGTCGATTTAGGATCCCAGGAATTTTTTGAGCCCCGGTGTCCTTTACAGTCCTGCACATATTTTGAAAATTAAGTGACCATTAGCGCTTGGTTTAAAGCTGCTGTTGTATGAAACAGCCACAAGGCGGCAGCATTTCTCCCTTACCAAATCTGGTTACCAGGGCAACAGAGCCTTAATGGAAGTCCTGTTCTAGGTTGTAAATTACAATGGAATGTGCCAGGAAAAATTCCTTTAAGTTTATGTCTCATTATTTCTTATTCATATTTTTAATTTAATTTTTATTTTTTATCACAGCAAATTTGATTACAATGTTTGTTCTAGGTGTGCAAGATGTGGTTCTTTCACACATATACATATATCAATTCTTCGGATCCTTTTCCCATGTAGGTTATGACACAATGTTGAGTAGTCTTCCCTTGTTATTCCGTAGATCTTTTGTGATTATATATTTCACATGTGTTTGTATATCTCTGTTAACCCCAATATCGTAATGTATCCATCCTCACACCTTTCGATTTGGGGAACCATAAGTTTGTTTAATGAATCTGTGATTGCCTTTCTCTGTGGAAATATCTTCATTGGTATCAATTTTTAGGTAACACCTGTAAGTGATATCATATGATAGGTGTCTTTTGCTTTCTCAGTTACTACAAGTTGCGTGGTTACCTCTAGACTCATCTATGGTACTGCAAATGGCATTGTTTCATTTTTTTCCCCAGCTAATATTCCGTCTCTACATGTAACAGTTCTTCTTTGTCCACCCATCTGCTGATGGACTTTTTGGTTGCTTCCAGGTCTTGGCTATTGTAATACTGCTGCAGTGCAGATTTGCCTGCCTGTGTCTTTCCAATTTTGACTTCTTAGGTTATAAGCCCAGGAGTGGGCCTGCTGGATCATATAGTAGCTCAATGTTTACCTTTTAAAGGCACCTCCATTCTGTTCCGATTCGTGGCTCTTACCAGGATATGTCCCAATTCAAATTAAGGGTATGCATTTCTCCACAACCTCTTCAGCATTGATCGTTTGTAGTTTCTTTGCTGATAGTTATTCTGAGTGGTGTGAGCTGATACCTCTGTGTGGTTGGATTTGCATGTGTCTCATAATCCCTTGAAATTGAGCTTTCAGGCATGTCCTTTTATTTTTCAAACTGTTATGACAGTTTACTTCTTCAGGGGTTTTCTTGAAATATGTGCCACATTTTGAAATATTTTGGCCTTTACCTCCCTCAAGACATTATTAGGGCAGGTTTCCTTTACATCCCTGCAGTACTTGTTCATATGAAGTGACCGTTAGCACAGGTTTTAAAGCTGCTTTTGCAGGTAACGGCCAGAGGGCGGCAGCATTTCATAATTCTATGAAATATAATTAAACACACAATATACATTTTTTCTTTTAAATTTCCATTGTTATTTTTTAATGAACAATTATAATTCAAGTTCTTTGTAACAAATGAAATTTAAAAAGATTAAAGGAAAAGATAATATTTTACCACTTGCCATCCTTTCCCATTCCCTGAAACGACCAGCATTATGTGTAGCTTTCTCATTTTATCCAGGTGTTCTATACATCTGAAACATCATGTCTCTCACTGTAGAAAAACAGATTTAGCTCTCACACTTTTATAGGCTACAGAAGAGTCCATAGAACAGAAGTACCAAGTATTTCAGACTTAGCTTTTTGAGGGACACTCAGGTTACTTTCTGTTTTATTTTGTTGTTCTGCTAATTTGTTTCACCCCAGAAAAATACTTTTTAAAATACAAAAAAACAAAATTAAGTTACGGGTAAGGATTAGGGTTTAGGGTATGGGTTAGGGTATGGGTTAGGGTTAGGGTACAGGTTAGGGATAGGGTATGGTTTAGGGTTAGGGTACAGGTTAGGGTTAGGGTTAGTGTTAGGGTTAGGCTTAGGGTACGGGTTAGGGTACGGCTATGGGTTAGGGTACGGGTTAGGGTGTGGGTTAGGGTTAAGGTATGGGTGAGGGTTAGGGTTAGTGTATGGGTTAGGGTACAGCTACCGGTTAGGGTTAGGGTATGGGTTAGGCTACGGGTTACGGTTATCGTACGGGTTAGGGTTAGGGTACGGGTTAGGGTTAGTATACAGGTTAGGATTAGGGTACAAGTTAGGGTTAGAGTATGGGTTAGGGTGTGGGTTAGTCTTAGCGTACAGGTTAGGGGTAGGGTACAGGTTAGGCCTTGGGTCTGGGTTAGAGTATGGGTTAGGGTTAGGGTACAGGTTAGGGTACATTTATGGGTTAGCATTAGATTTAGGGTTAGGGTATGGGTTAGTGTTAGGGTATGGGTTAGGGTACGGGTTAGGGTTAGGGTTAGGGTAAGCGTTAGGGTTAGGGTATTTATTAAACCTCTCCCACTCTCCAGATATCACTTAGCACGTAAAGGAATATTATTTGGGGTCCAGCCATGGAGATGACTTTAGAGACTAGGATAAGACAAAGAACACACACATTATAAATAAATCACATTAGGATTTTGTTTTTAACCTGTACATTAAAACACAGGTGCTTAGGAAGTCTGATGGAGGCAGAAGAAATAAAGTGTAGTTTTATGGGAATAAAATCACAGATTTTCTGTTGAATACACAGATTTTGACTGATTAGAAAGTCAAGGAGGAATGCTTTTGTTCTGAATATATAAACCGTCTTCTAAGTTGTGCTGTTATTGGAAGTTAGAAATTTTTTGTTGTTGTTGTATTGCTTCGTGTTTTCATGATTATTATGCTTGCATCTCCCTTGTTAAACCTTTGATTTGAGGAAGAGTGCCATTACTGGTAATGAGTTTACAGAATTATTCTCAAAAACAGAAGGAAATGGTTCTCACCTAAATATTAAGAAATAATCTCTAAACTGGTGTACTAACAGAATTATGATTCAGGGATAATAAGTCTATGAAATGTAATTAAACACACAATGTATATTTTTCTTTTAAAGTTACATTGTTACTTTTTAAAAGTACAATTATAATTCAAGTTCTTTGTAACAAGTGAAATTTAAAAAGATTAAAGGAAAAGATAATATTTTACCACTTGCCAACCTTTCCCGCTCCCTGAAATGACCAGCATAATGTGTAGCATTCTTATTTTATCCAGGTGTTCTATACATCTGAAGCATCATGTTTCTCAGTGTAGAAAAACAGATTTAGCTCTCACACTTTTATAGGCTACAGAAGAGTCCATAGAACAGAAGTACCAAGTATTTCAGACTTAGCTTTTTGAGGGACACTCAGGTTACGTTCTGTTTTATTTTGTTGTTCTGTTAATTTGTTTAAACCCCAGAAAAATATATTTTTTAAATACAAAAAAAATTAAGTTAGGGGTAAGGATTAGGGTTTAGCATATGGGTTAGGGTAAGGGTATGGGTTAGGGTTACGGTACAGTATAGGGTATGCCTACGGGTTACAGTTAGGGTACGGGTTGGGGTATGTGTTAGTGTTAGAGTACACGTTAAGGTTATGGTATGGGTTAGTGTTAGGGTATGGTTTAGGGTTAGGGTTAGGGTATTTATTAAACGTCTCCCACTCTCCAGATATCATTTAGCACATAAAGGAATATTATTTGGGGTCCAGCCATGGAGAAGACCTTAGACACCAGGATAAGACAAAGAACACACACATTGTAAATAAATCACATTAGGATTTTGTTTTTAATGTGTACATTAAAACACAGGTGCTTAGGAAATCTAATGGAGGCAGAAGCAGTAAAGGGTAGTTTTATGGGAATAACATCACAGATTTTCTGTAGAATACACCGATTTTGACTGGTTAGAAAGTCAAGGAGGAATGCTTTTGTCTGAAGATATAAACCCTCTTATAAACTGAGCTGTTATTGCAAGTTAGAAAATTTTTGTTGCTGTTGTATTGCTTTGTGTTTTCATGATTATTCTGCTTGCATCCCCCTCATTAAACCTTTGATTTGGGGAAGAGTGTCATTACTGGAAATGAGTTTACAGAATTATTCTCAAAAACAGAAGGAGGGCTTCCCTGCTGGCGCAGTGGTTGGGAGTCCGCCTGCCGATGCAGGGGACACGGGTTCGTGCCCCGGTCCGGGAAGATCCCACATGCCGCGGAGCGGCTGGGCCCGTGAGCCATGGCCACTGAGCCTGCGCGTCCGGAGCCTGTGCTCTGCAACGG
>NW_006785045.1:11852-29056 GCF_000442215.2 Lipotes vexillifer
AAAAAAAAAAAAAAAAAAAAAAACAGAAGGAAATGGTTCTCACCTAAATATTAAGAAATAATCTCTATACTGGTGTACGAACAGAATTATGATTCAGGGATAATAATTTTATGAAATGTAATTAAACACACAAAATATATTTTCTTATTATAAATTTTCATTATTACTTTTTTTTTTTTTTTTTTTTTTGGTACGCGGGCCTCTCACTGGTGTGGCCTCTTGCGTTGCGGAGCACAGGCTCCAGACGCGCCGGCTCAGCAGCCATGGCTCACGGGCCCAGCTGCTCCATGGCATGTGGGAACTTCCCGGACCGGGGCACGAACCCATGTCCCCTGCATCTGCAGGCGGACTCTCAACCACTGCGCCACCAGGGAAGCCCTCATTTTTACTTTTTAAAAGTACAATTATAATTCAAGTTCTTTGTAAAAAGTGAAATTTAAAATAATTAAAGAAAAATAAAATATTTTACCACTTGCCATCCGTTCCCACTCCCTGAAACGACCAGCATAATGTGTAGCTTTCTCATTTTATCCAGGTGTTCCTTACATCTGGAACATCATGTTTCTCACTGTAGAAAAACAGATTTAGATCTCACACATTTTATAGGTTACCTAACAATCTATAGAACAGAAGTACCAAGTATTTCAGACTTAGCTTTTTGAGGGAGACTCAGGTTACTTTCTGTTTTATTTTGTGGTTCTGCTAATTTGTTTTAACCCCAGAAAAAATATTTTTTTAAATAAAAAAATAATAATTAAGTTAGGGTTAAGGATTAGGGTTTAGGGTACAGGTTAGGGTACAGGTTAGGATTAGGGTACAGGTTAGGGTACAGGTTAGGGTATGGCTATGGTTTAGGGTTAGGGTATGGGTTAGTGTACAGATTAGGGTTACGGTATGGGTTAGGGTACAGGTTATGGTACAGTTTAGAGTGTGGCTACGGGTTAGGGTTAGGGTACGGGTTAGTATGGTTTAGTGTTAGCGTACGGTTTAGGATTAGGGTACGGGTTAGGGTTAGGGTTAGCATTAGGGTTAGGGTTAGGGTTAGTGTACGGTTTAGGGTACAGGTTAGGGTACGGCTACGGGTTAGGGTTAAGGTACGATTTAGGGTATGGGTTAGTGTTAGGGTATGGTTTAGGATTAGGGTACAGGTTAAGTACGGGTTAGCGTACTTAAGGGTTAGTGTACAGTTTAGGGTATGGCTATTGTTTAGGGTTAGGGTAAGCTTTAGGGTTAGGATTAGTGTTTGGGCACGGGTACGGTTTAGGGTACTGGTTAGGGTACGGAAATGCGTTAGGGTTAGGGTACGTGTTAGGGTACTGGTTAGCGTTAGGGTACAGGTTAGGATTAGGGTACGGTTTAGGGTACAGATTAGGGTTACCGTTAGGGTTAGGGTACAGTTTAGGGTATGGCTCCGGATTATGGTGAGGTTATGGGGTAGGGTACGGGTTAGCATTAGGGTATGGGTTAGGGTATGGGTTAGTGTTAGCATACAGTTTATGGTATGGCTATGGGTTAGGGGTAGGGTATGGGTTAGGGTACAGGTTTGGGTTAGGGTAGGGTTTAGGGTAAAGGTTAGAGTACAGCTATGGGTTACGGTTAGGGTACGGGTTAGGGTTATGGTTAATGTATGGGTTATGGTTAGTGTACGAGTTAGGGTTAGGTTTTTATTAAACCTCTCCCACTCTCCAGATATCACTTAGCACATAAAGAAATATTATTTGGTGTCCAGCCATGGAGAAGACTTTAGACACTAGGATAAGACAAAGAACACACACATTATAAATAAATCACATTAAGATTTTGTTTTTAACCTGTACATTAAAACACTAGTGCTTAGGAAATCTAATGGAGGCAGAAGCAGTAAAGGGTAGTTTTATGGGAATAACATCACAGATTTTCTGTAGAATACACCGATTTTGACTGGTTAGAAAGTCAAGGCGGAATGCTTTTTTCCTGAAGATATAAACCCTCTTCTAAATTGAGCTGTTATTGGAAGTTAGAAATTTTTTGTTGCTATTGTATTGCTTTGTGTTTTCATGATTATTCTGCTTGCATCTCCCTGTTAAACCTTTAATTTGGGGAAGAGTGCCATTACTGGAAATGAGTTTACAGAATTATTCTCAAAAACAGAAGGAAATGGTTCTCACCTAAGTATTAAGAAATAATCTCTGTACTGGTGTACTAACAGAATTATGATTCAGGGATAATAATTCTATGAAATGTAATTAAATACACAATATATATATATTTTTTCTTTTAAATTTCCATTGTTACTTTTTTCAAGTACAATTATAATTCAAGTTCTTTGTAACAAGTGAAATTTAAAAAGATTAAAGGAAAAAATATTTTACCACTTGCCATCCTTTCCCACTCCCTGAAACGACCAGCATAATGTGTAGCCTTCTCATTTTAACCAGGTGTTCCTTACATCTGGAACATCATGTTTCTCACTGTAGTAAAACAGATTTAGCTCTCACACTTTTTTTTTTTTTTTTTTTTTTTTTTTTTTTTGTGGTACGCGGGCCTCTCACTGCTGTGGCCTCTCCAGCTGCGGAGCACAGGCACCGGACGCGCAGGCCCAGCAGCTGTGGCTCACGGGCCCAGCTGCTCCACGGCATGTGGGATCTTCCCGGAACAGGGCACGAACCCATGTTCCCTGCATCGGCAGGCGGACTCTCAACCACTGCGCCACCAGGGAAGCCCTAGCTCTCACACTTTTTATAGGCTACATAACAGTTGATAGAACTGAAGTACCAAGTATTTCATACTTAGCTTTTGGAGGGACACTCAGGTTAATTTGTTTTATTTTGTTGTTCTGCTAATTTGTTTTAACCCCAGGAAAATATTTTTTAAAATACAAAAAAAAATTAAGTTAGGGTTAAGGATTAGGGTTTAGGGTACGGGTTAGGGTACAGGTTAGGATTAGGGTACAGGTTAGGGTTAGGGTTAGCATTAGGGTTACAGTACAGGTGAGGGTATTGGTGAGGGTTAGGGTACCAGTTAGGGTTAGGGTACAGTTTACTGTACAGCTATGGGTTAGGGTTAGGGTACAGGTTAGGGTACGGGTTAAGGTACAGCTATGGTTTAGTGTTAATGTATGTGTTAGGGTAGGTGTTAGGGTTAGGGTACAGGTTAGGGTTAAGGTACGGGTTACGGTTAGGGTACAGTTTAGTGTACGGCTAAGGGTTAGGGTTAGGGTACGGGTTAGTGTTAGCATACGGGTTAGGATTAGGGTACAGGTTAGAGTACAGGTTAGGGTTAGGGTTCAGGTAGGGGTTAGGGTACGGCAACGTGTTAGGGTTAGGGTATGTGTTAGGGTAGGTTTTAGGGTTAGGGTACGTGCTAGGGTTAGGGTATGGGGTAGGGTTAGGGTAAGAGGGTTAGGGTTAGGGTACCAGTTAGTGTTAGGGTACAGGGTAGGGTACAGCCACGTGGTAGCGTTAGGGTATGGGTTAGGGTTAGGGTATGGGTAAGGATTAAGGTATGTGTTAGAGTACAGGTTAGGGTTAGGGTACGGATTTGAGTACGGGTTAGGGTTAGGGTATGCTTTAGGGTTAGGGTATTTATTAAGCCTCTCCCACTCTCCAGATATCACTTAGGACATAAAGGAATATTATTTGGGGTCTTGCCAAGGAGAAGACTTTAGACACTAGGTAAAGACAAAGAACACACACATTATAAATAAATCACATTAGGGTTTTGTTTTTAACATGTACATTAAAACACTAGTGTTTAGGAAATCTAATGCAGGCAGAAGCAGTTAAGGGTAGTTTTGTGGGAATAACATCACAGATTTTCTGTAGAATACACAGATTTTGACTGGTTTGAAAGTCAAGGAGGAATGCTTTTGTTTTGAATATATAAACCCTCTTCTAAATTGAGCTGTTATTGGAAGTTAGAAATTTTTTGTTGCTGTTCTATTGCTTTGTGTTTTCATGATTATTCTGCCTGCATCTCCCTTGTTAAACCTTTGATTTGAGGAAGAGTGCCATTACTGGAAATGAGTTTACAGAATTATTCTCAAAAACAGAAGGAAATGGTTCTCACCTAAATATTAAGAAATAATTTCTATACTGGTATACTAATAGGATTATGATTCAGGGACAATAATTCTATGAAATGTAATTAAACACACAATGTATAATTTTTTCTTCTAAATTTCCATTGTTACTTTTTTTTTTTTTTTTTGCGGTACAGGGGCCTCTCCCTGTTGTGGCCTCTCCCGTTGCAGAGCACAGGCTCTGGATGCGCAGGCTCAGCAGCCATGGCTCACGGGCCCAGCTGCTCCATGGCATGTGGGATCTTCCCGGACTGGGGCACGAACCCATGTCCCCTGCATTGGCAGGCAGACTCTCAACCACTGCACCACCAGGGAAGCCCATGGTTTTCTGAATCTATGTGTGTCCTTCTCTTGGAAATTATTTCATGGGTATCAATTTTTAGGTAACACCTATAAGTGATGTCATAAGATATCTGTCTTGGGGTTTCTTTCCTACTTCAATTTGGGTGATTATTTTTAGATCCTTCTATGGTGGTGCCAACGGCACTGTTCCATGCTTTTCCATGGCTAATATTCCATTGTGTACATGGACCACTTCTTCTTGGTGTATTTTTCTGTTGATGGACATTTTGGTTTCTTCCAAGTCTTGGCTATGGTACATGTTGCTGCAGTGCAGGATTGTCAGCCTGTGTCATTTTGATTCTGGTCTACTCAGGTGCTAGGCCCATCAATGGGCCTACCAGATCACATGGTAGCTCAATTTTTACCTTTAAACGCACCTCCATTCTGTTCTCACTACTGGCTGTTACCAGGTTACATTCCACCAGCAGCTAGAGGTTACGCAGTTCTCTAAAACCCCTTCAGCATTTATTCTTTGTAGACTTTTTTGCTGATGAACATTCTGATGGCTGTGAGGTGAACGTTTTTGTAGAGTGGATTTGCATGGCTTTATTAATTCCTGATGTTGAGCATTTTTCCATGCCCTTTCTTTTTAAAAATAAAGAAGAAAGAAAAAGAGAAGACAAAATGTGCCTATAATATGCCTCTTGAAATTGTCGTTTGAAAATGTGTACGTCTTTGGAGTTTTTTGCTCGATTTACGACCCAAGGATTTGTTTTGAGGGCAGGTATCATTTACAGACCTGCAATTATTTTGAATATCAGGTGACCATTAGCGCTGGGTTTAAAGATGCTGTTTTGAGAAACGGCCACAAGGCGGCAGCAGTTCTCCTTTACCAAATCTGGTTTACTAGGGCAACAGAGCCTCAATGGAAGTCGTGTTCTAGGTTGCAAATTAGAGTGGAATGTGCCAGGAGAAAGCCCCTTAAGTTTATGTCTCACTACTTCTTTTTTGTTTTCTTAATTTAATTTTTATTTTTTATCACAGCAACTTTGATTACAATGTTTTGCTTGTTCTAGGTGTGCGAGATGTGGTTCTTTTACACATATACGTATATCTATTCTTCTTCGGATCCTTTTCCCATGTAGGTTATGACACAATGTTGCGTAGTCTTCTCTTGGTATTCCGTAGGTCTTTGGTGATTATATATTTCACCTGTGTTTGTATATCTCTGTTAAACCCAATATTCTAATGTATACAATCCTCACACCTTTCCATTGGTGAACCATAAGTTTGTTTAATGAATCTGTGGTTCCCTTTCTCTGTGGAAATATCTTCACTGGTATCAATTTTTAGGTAACACCTGTAAGTGATATCATAGGATATGTGTCTTTCACTTTCTGACTTACTACAAGTTGCGTGATTACCTCTAGACTCATCTATGGCACTGCAAATGGCATTGGCCATGGCCGCTGAGCCTGCGCGTCCAGAGCCTGTGCTCCACAACGGGAGAGGCCACAACAGTGAGAGGCCCGCGTACCACAAAAAAAAAAAAAAAATTTTTTTTTGACTTATGAGATGACTTACTAACATGGCTGCAGTTGGAGGCCTCCGTTTTTTGCCACATGGATCTCTCCTTAGGGTTGCTTGAGTGTCCTCATGACATGGCAGCTGGCTTACCCCAGGATGAGTGATCTAGCAGAAAACAAATCAAAAGCTGCAATGTCTTTTATGACCCACCATTGGAAGCTGCACTTTGTCATTTCTGCAATGTCTTAATAGTTAAACACTCAGCCCTTTTCAAGTGCGAGGGGCCACACAGGTGCATGAAGATTGGGAGATAATTATGGGCTGATTAGGGCTATCTTGGAGGCTGGCTACCAAAGTGGCTGACTAGCCAAAGACTGAATTTTGTTTTCTTCACATCTGGAGAGAAAACGGTCAGTGAATCCCATTGGTGGTCTTTGAGATGTATGAAAGTTACCTCTTGCTCTCACCTCCAGCCGTGTGGCTGAAGGGTCTTGGTGCTCCATCCAGGTGTCAGCCTGTGCCCCTGAGGTGGGAGAGCCAAATTCAGGACACTGGTGTACCAGACACTTCCGGCACCATGAAATATCAAAAGGCAAAAGCTCTCCCAGAGATCTCCATCTCAATGCTAAAACCCAGCTCCCCTCAAAGACCAGCAAGCTCCTGTGGTGGACACCCTATGGCAAACAACCAGCAAGAAAGGAACACAGCCCCACTCATTATCACAGAGGCTGCCTAAAATCACAATAAGGTCACAGACACCCCAAAACCCACAACCGGATGCAGACCTGCCCACCAGAAAGAAAAGATCCAGCCCAACCCACCAGAACACAGGCACTAGTACCCTCCACCAGGAAGCTTACACAACCCGCTGAACCAAACTTTGCCAATGGGGGAAGGCACCAAAAACAACGGGACACTACAAACCAACAGCCTGCAAAAAGGAGGCCCCAAACACAGTAAGTTAAGCAAAATGAGAAGACAGAGAAACACACAGCAGATGAAGGTGCAAGGTAAAACCCCACCATACCAAACAAATGAAGAGGAAATAGGCAATCTACCTGAAAAAGAATTCAGAGTAATGATAGTAAAGATGATCCCAAATCTTGAAACTAGAATGGAGAAGATACAAGAAACGTTTAACAAGGACCTAGAGGAACAAAAAAGCAAACACTGATGAACAACACAATAAGTGTAATTAAAATTTTTCCAGAAGGAAACAATACCAGAATAACTGAGGCAGAAGAATGGATAAATGACCCAGAAGATAAAATAGTGGAAATAACTATTGCAGAGCAGAATGAAGAAAAAAGAATGAAAAGAATTGAGGACAATCTGAGACACCTCTGGGACAACATTAAAACGCAACAACATTCGAATTATAGGGGTCCCAGAAGAAGAAGAGAAAAAGAAAGGGACTGAGAAAGTATTTGAAAAGATTATAGTTGAAAACGTTGCTAATATGGGAAAGGAAAGAGTTAATCAAGTCCAGGAAACTCAGAGAGTACCAAACAGGATAAATCCAAGGAGAAATATGCCAAGACACATATTAATCAAACTATAAAAAATTAAATACAAAGAAAAATTATTAAAAGCAGCAAGGGAAAAACAACAAATAACATACAAGGGAATCCCCATAAGGCTAACAGCTGATCTTTCAACAGAAACTGTGCAAGCCAGAAGGAACTGGTGGGACATATTTAAAGTGATAAAAGGGGAAAACCTACAACCAGGATTACTCTACCAAGCAAGGATCTCATTCAGATTTGACAGAGAAATTAAAAACTTTACAGACAAGCAAAAGCTAAGAGAATTCAGCACCAACAAACCAGTTGTACAACAAATGCTAAAGGAACTTCTCTAGGCAGAAAACACAGAGAAGGAAAATACCTACAATAACAAACCCCAAACAATTAAGAAAATGATTATAGGAACATACATATTGATAATTACCTTAAATGTAAATGGATTAAATGCTCTTGACAAAAAACTTTTGACGAAATTAAACACCCATTTATGATAAAAACCCTCCAGAAAGTAGGCATAGAGGGAACTTTCATCAAAACAATACAGGCCATATATGACCAACCCACAGACAACATCGTTCTCAATAGTGAAAACTTGAAACCATTTCCACCAAGATCAGGAACAAGACAAGGTTGCCCACTCTCACCACTAAAATTCAACACAGTTTTGGAAGTTTTAGCCACAGGAATAAGAGAAGAAAAAGGAATCCAAATCGGAAAAGAAGAAGTTAAGCTCTCACTGTTTGCAGAAGACATGATACTATACATAGAGAATCCTAAAGAGGCTACCAGAAAACTACTAGAGCTAATCAATGAATTTGGTACAGAATACAACATTAATGCACAGATATCTCTTTCATTCCTATACACTAAAGAAGAAAAATTTGAAACAGAACTTATGGAAACACTCCCACTTACCACTGCAACAAAAAAATAAAATACCTAGGAATAAACCTACCTAAGGAGACAAAAGACCTGTACTCAGAAAAGTATAAGACACTGATGGAAGAAATCATGGAAGAAATCAAACATGACACAAAAAGCTGGAGAGATATACCATGTTCTTGGATTGGAAGAACCAACATTGTGAAAATGACTATACTACCCAAAGCAATCTGCAGATTCAATGCAATCCCTATCAAACAACTGATGGCATTTTTCAGAGAAACAGAACAAAAAATTTCACAATTTGTATGGAAACACAGAAGACCCCGAATAGACAAATCAATCTTGAGAAGAAAAACAGAGCTGGAGGAATCAGGCTCCCTGACTTCAGACTATACTATGAAGCTGCAGTAATCAAGACAGTACAGTACTGGCACAAAAACAGAAAGACAGATCAATGGAACAGGAGAGAAAGCCCAGAGATAAACCCACGCACATATGGTCACCTCATTTTTGATAAAGGAGGCAAGAATATACAATGGAGAAAAGAGAGCCTCTTCAATAAGTGGTGCTGGGAAAACTGGGCAGCTACAAAAAGAATGAAATTAGAAGACACCCTAACACCATACAAAAATATAAACTCAAAATGGACTAAAACCTAAATGTAAGGCCAGACACTATAAAAGTCTTAGAGGAAAACATAAGCAGAACACTCTATGACATCAATCACAGCAAGATCCTTTTTGACCCACCTCCTAGAGAAATGGAAATAAAAACAAAAATTTAAAAATGGGACCTAATGAAACTTAAAAGCTTTTGCACAGCAAAAGGAAAACAAAAACAAGACAAAAAGACAACACTCAGAATAGGGGAAAGTATTTGTCAATGAAGCAACTGACAAAGGATTAATCTCCAAACTTTACAAGAAGCTTATGCAGCTCAGTATCCAAAAAACAAACAACTCAATCCATAAATGGGCAGAAGAACTGCATAGATGTTTCTCTAAAGAAGATATACAGATTTCCAACAAATGCATGAAAGAATGCTCAACATCACTAATTATTAGAGAAATGCAAATCAAAACTACAATGAGGTATCATGTTACACAGATAAGAATGGCCATCATCAAAAAAATCTACAAACTATAAATGCTGCAGAGGTGTGGAGAAAAGGGAACCCTCTTGCCCTGTTGGTGGGAATGTAAACTGATACAGCCACTATGGAGAACAGTATGGAGGTTCCCTAAAAATCTAAAAATAGAACTACCATATGACCCAGAAATCCTGCTACTGGGCATATACGTTGAGAAACCATAACTCAAAAACTGTCATGTTCCACAATGTTCATTGCTGCTCTATTTACAATAGCCCAGACATGGAAGCCACCTAAGTGTCCATCAACCAATGAATGGATAAAGAAGATGTCGCACATCTTCAATATACAATGGAACATTACTTAGCCATAAAAAGAAATGGAGTTATTTTTAGTGAGGTGGATGGACCTAGAGTCTGTCATACAGAATGAAGTAAGTCAGAAAGAGAAAAACAAATACTGTATGTTAACACATTTATATGGAATCTAAAAAAAATGAAAAGAAAACGCTGTGAAGAACCTAGCAGCAGGACAGGAATAAAGATGCAGACATAGAGAATGGGCTTGAGGACACGGATAGGGGGAAGGGTAAGCTGGGATGAAGTGAGTGAGTGGCATGGACTTATATATACTACCAAATGTAAAATAGATAGCTAGTGGGAAACAGCCGCATAGCACAGGGAAATCTGCTTGGTGCTTTGTCACCACCTAGAGAGGTGGGACAGGGAGGGTGGGAGGGAGATGCAAGAGGGAGGAGATATGTGGATATATGTATATGTATAACTGATTTACTTTGTTATAAAGCAGAAACTAACACACCATTGTACAGCAATTAGACTCCAATAAAGACATTTAAAATAAATAATTTATGTAAAAAAAATTAAATCATTTAAATAAATAAAAGACAGCACACAATAACATGGTAACTCTAAACCTAAGTTTTTTTCAGTACTATAATAAATGTAAATGGATTAATATCTCCTATTAAAGTGTAATTTTTTATATTATGTGCAACTAAATTGTTTTCAACAATATACAGGTAAAATAAAAGAATAAAATTAAAAAGGAGAATACATTCCATGGATTTAAAAACAATAAAACAATTAGCATATAGTATGCATCTTAGATAAAGTAGTCTTTATTTTTTTTTATTATTATTTTTTTAACATCTTTATTGGGGTATAATTGCTTTACAATGGTGTGTTACTTTCTGTTTTATAACAGAGTGAATCATTTATACATATACATATGTTCCCATATCTCTTCCCGATTGCGTCTCCCTCCCTCCCACCCTCCCTATCCCACCCCTCCAGACAGCCACAAAGAACCGAGCCGGTTTCCCTGTGCCATGCGGCTGCTTCCCACTGGCTATCTACCTGAAGTTTGTTAGTATATATATGTCCACGTCTCTCTCTCGCCCTATCACACCTCACCCTTCCCTCTCCCCATATCCTCAAGTCTGTTCTCCAGTAGGTCTGTGTCTTTATTCCTGTTTTACCCCTAGGTTCTTCATAACATTTTTTTCCCTTAAATTCCATATATATGTGTTAGCATACGGTATTTGTCCTTCTCTTTCTGACTTACTTCACTCTGTATGACAGACTCTAGGTCTATCCACCTCATTACAAATAGCTCAATTTCGTTTCTTTTTATGGCTGAGTAATATTCCATTGTATATATGTGCCACATCTTCTTTATCCATTCATCCGACGATGGGCACTTAGGTTGTTTCCATCTCCGGGCTATTGTAAATAGAGCTGCAATGAACATTTTGGTACATGACTCTTTCTGAATTCTGGTTTCCTCAGGGTATATACCTAGTAGTGGGATTGCTGGGTCATATGGTAGTTCTATTTGTAGTTTTTTAAGGAACCTCCATACTGTTCTCCATAGTGGCTGAACCAATTCACATTCCCACCAGCAGTGCAAGAGTGTTCCCTTTTCTCCACACCCTCTCCAGCATTTATTGTTTCTAGATTTTTTGATGATGGCCATTCTGACTGGTGTGAGATGATATCTCATTGTAGTTTTGATTTGCATTTCTCTAATGATTAATGATGTTGAGCATTCTTTCATGTGTTTGTTGGCAGTCTGTATATCTTCTTTGGAGAAATGTCTATTTAGGTCTTCTGCCCATTTTTGGATTGGGTTGTTTATTTTTTTGTTATTGAGCTGCATGAGCTGCCTGTAAATTTTAGAGATTAATCCTTTGTCAGTTGATTCATTTGCAAATATTTTCTCCCATTCTGAGGGCTGTCTTTTGGTCTTGTTTATGGTTTCCTTTGCTGTGCAAAAGCTTTGAAGTTTCATTAGGTCCCATTTGTTTATTTTTGTTTTTATCTCCATTACTCTAGGAGATGGGTCAAGAAGGATCTTGCTGTGATTTATGTCATAGAGTGTTCTGCCTATGTTTTCCTCTAAGAGTTTGATAGTTTCTGGCCTTACATTTAGGTCTTTAATCCATTTTGAGCTTATTTTTGTGTATGGTGTTAGGGAGTGATCTAATCTCATACTTTTACATGTACCTATCCAATTTTCCCAGCACCACTTATTGAAGAGGCTGTCCTTTCTCCACTGTATATTCCTGCCACCTTTATCAAAGATAAGGTGACCATATGTGCATGGGTTTATCTCTGGGCTTTCTATCCTATTCCATTGATCTATCTTTCTGTTTTTGTGCCAGTACCATACTGTCTTGATTACTGTAGCTTTGTAGTATAGTCTGAAGTCAGGCAGCCTGATTCCTCCAGCTCCATTTTTTGTTCTCAAGATTGCTTTGGCTATTCGGGGTCTTTTGTGTTTCCATACAAATTGTGAAATTTTTTGTTCTAGTTCTGTGAAAAATGCCAGTGGTAGTTTGATAGGGATTGCATTGAATCTATAGATTGCTTTGGGAAGTAGAGTCATTTTCACAATGTTGATTCTTCCAATCCAAGAACATGGTATATCTCTCCATCTGTTTGTATCATCTTTAATTTCTTTCATCAGTGTCTTATAATTTTCTGCATACAGGTCTTTTGTCTCCTTAGGTAGGTTTATTCCTAGATATTTTATTCTTTTTGTTGCAATGGTAAATGGGAGTGTTTTCTTGATTTCACTTTCAGATTTTTCATCATTAGTATATAGGAATGCCAGAGATTTCTGTGCATTAATTTTGTATCCTGCTACTTTACCAAATTCATTGATTAGCTCTAGTAGTTTTCTGGTAGCATCTTTAGGATTCTCTATGTAGAGTATCATGTCATCTGCAAACAGTGACAGCTTTACTTCTTCTTTTCCGATTTGGATTCCTTTTATTTCCTTTTCTTCTCTGATTGCTGTGGCTAAAACTTCCAAAACTATGTTGAATAAGAGTGGTGAGAGTGGGCAACCTTGTCTTGTTCCTGACCTTAGTGGAAATGCTTTCAGTTTTTCGCCATTGAGGATGATGTTGGCTGTGGGCTTGTCATATACGGCCTTTATTATATTGAGGAAAGTTCCCTCTACACCTACTTTCTGCAGGGTTTTTATCATAAATGGGTGTTGAATTTTGTCAAAAGCTTTCTCTGCATCTATTGAGATGATCATATGGTTTTTCTCCTTCAATTTGTTAATATGGTTAATCACATTGATAGATTTGCGTATATTGAAGAATCCTTGCATTCCTGGAATAAACCCCACTTGATCATGGTGTATGATCCTTTTAATGTGCTGTTGGATTCTGTTTGCTAGTATTTTGTTGAGGATTTTTGCATCTATGTTCATCAGTGATATTGGCCTGTAGTTTTCTTTCTTTGTGACATCCTTGTCTGGTTTTGGTATCAAGGTGATGGTGGCCTCGTAGAATGAGTTTGGGAGTGTTCCTCCCTCTGCTATATTTTGGAAGAGTTTGAGAAGAATAGGTGTTAGCTCTTCTCTAAATGTTTGATAGAATTCGCCTGTGAAGCCATCTGGTCCTGGGCTTTTGTTTGTTGGAAGATTTTTAATCACAGTTTCAATTTCAGTGTTTGTGATTGGTCTGTTCATATTTTCTATTTCTTCCTGATTCAGTCTTGGCAGTTTGTGCATTTCTAAGAATTTGTCCATTTCTTCCAGATTGTCCATTTTATTGGCATAGAGTTGCTTGTAGTAATCCCTCATGATTTTTTGTATTTCTGCAGTGTCAGTTGTTACTTCTCCTTTTTCATTTCTGATTCTATTGATTTGAGTCTTCTCCCTTATTTTCTTGATGAGTCTGGCTAATGGTTTATCAATTTTGTTAATCTTCTCAAAGAACCAGCTTTTAGTTTTATTGATCTTTGCTATTGTTTCCTTCATTTCTTTTTCATTTATTTCTGATCTGATTTTTATGATTTCTTTCCTTCTGCTAACTCTGGGGTTTTTTTGTTCTTCTTTCTCTAATTGCTTGAGGTGCAAGGTTAGGTTGTTTATTCGAGATGTTTCCTGCTTCTTAAGGTGGGCTTGTATTGCTATAAACTTCCCTCTTAGAACTGCTTTTGCTGCATCCCATAGGTTTTGGGTCGTTGTATCTCCATTGTCATTTGTTTCTAGGTATTTTTTAATTTCCTCTTTGATTTCTTCAGTGATCACTTCGTTACTAAGTAGTGTATTGTTTAGCCTCCATGTGTTTGTATTTTTTACTGCTCTTTTCCTATAATTGATATCTAATCTCATGGCGTTGTGGTCGGAAAAGATACTTGATATAATTTCAATTTTCTTAAATTTACCAAGGCTTGATTTGTGACCCAAGATATGATCTATCCTGGAGAATGTTCCATGAGCACTTGAGAAAAATGTGTATTCTGTTGTTTTTGGATGGAGTGTCCTATAAATATCAATTAAGTCCATCCTGTTTAATGTATCATTTAAAGCTTGTGTTTCCTTATTTATTTTCATTTTGGATGATCTGTCCATTGGTGAAAGTGGGGTGTTGAAGTCCCCTACTATGAATGTGTTACTGTCGATTTCCCCTTTTATGGCTGCTAGTTTTTGCCTTATGTATTGAGGTGCTCCTATGTTGGGTGCATAAATATTTACAATTGTTATATCTTCTTCTTGGATCGATCCCTTAATCATTATGTAGTGTCCTTCTTTGTCTCTTCTGATAGTCCTTATTTTAAAGTCTATTTTGTCTGATATGAGAATTGCTACTCCAGCTTTCTTTTGGTTTCCATTTGCATGGAATATCTTTTTCCATCCCCTTACTTTCAGTCTGTATGTGTCTCTAGGTCTGAAGTGGGTCTCTTGTAGACAGCATATATATGGGTCTTGTTTTTGTATCCATTCAGCCAATCTGTGTCTTTTGGTGGGAGCATTTAGTCCATTTACATTTAAGGTAATTATCGATATGTATGTTCCTATTCCCATTTTCTAAATTGTTTTGGGTTCGTTATTATAGGACTTTTCCTTCTCTTGTGTTTTTGTCTAGAGAAGTTCCTTTAGCATTTGTTGTAAAGCTGGTTTGGTGGTGCTGAACTCTCTCAGCTTTTGCTTGTCTGTAAAGGTTTTAATTTCTCCATCAAATCTGAATGAGATCCTTGCTGGGTAGAGTAATCTTGGTTGCAGGTTTTTCTCCTTCATCACTTTCAGTATGTCCTGCCACTCCCTTCTGGCTTGTAGAGTTTCTGCTGAGAGATCAGCTGTTAACCTTATGGGGATTCCCTTGTGTGTTATTTGTTGTTTTTCCCTTGCTGCTTTTAATATGCTTTCTTTGTATTTAGTTTTTGACAGTTTGATTAATATGTGTCTTGGCGTATTTCTCCTTGAATTTATCCTGTATGGGACTCTCTGTGCTTCCTGGACTTGATTAACGATTTCCTTTCCCATATTAGGGAAGTTTTCAACTATAATCTCTTCAAATATTTTCTCAGTCCCTTTCTTTTTCTCTTCTTCTTCTGGAACCCCTATAATTCGAATGTTGGTGCGTTTAATGTTGTCCCAGAGGTCTCTGAGACTG
The DNA here is from genome assembly GCF_000442215.2 of Lipotes vexillifer. NCBI lineage: Eukaryota > Metazoa > Chordata > Mammalia > Artiodactyla > Lipotidae > Lipotes > Lipotes vexillifer. The sequence continues at coordinate 27,157 of NW_006785045.1, forward strand.
TCCTCAGTTCTTTTCATTCTTTTTTCTTTATTCTGCTCTGCAGTAGTTATTTCCACTATTTTATCTTCCAGGTCACTTATCCGTTCTTCTGCCTCATTTATTCTGCTATTGATCCCATCTAGAGTATTTTTCATTTCATTTATTGTGTTGTTCATCATTGTCTGTTTCATCTTTATTTCTTCTAGGTCCTTGTTAACTGCTTCTTGCATTTTGTCCATTCTATTTCCAAGATTTTGGATCATCTTTACTATCATTATTCTGAACTCTTTTTCAGGTAGACTGCCTATTTCCTCTTCATTTGTTAGGTCTGGTGCATTTTTATCTTGCTCCTTCATCTGCTGTGTGTTTTTCTGTCTTCTCATTTTGCTTATCTTACTGTGTTTGGGTTCACCTTTTTGCAGGCTGCAAGTTTGTAGTTCCCGTTGTTTTTGATGTCTGTCTACAGTGGCTAAGGTTGGTTCAGTGGGTTGTGTAGGCTTCCTGGTGGAGGGGACTAGTGCCTATGTTGTGGTGTATGAGGCTAGATCTTGTCTCTCTAGTGGGCAGGTCCACGTCTGGTGGTGTGTTTTGGGGTGTCTGTGGACTTATTATGATTTTAGGCAGCCTCTCTGCTAGTGGGTGGGGTTGTGTTCCTGTCTTGCTATTTGGTTGGCATAGGTTGTCCAGCAGTGTAGCTTGCTGGTCGTTGAGTGAAGCTGGTGTTGAGATGGAGATCTCTGGGAGATTTTTGCCGTTTGATATTATGTGGGGCTGGGAGGTCTCTTGTGTACCAGTGTCCTAAAGTTGGCTCTCCCACCTCAGAGGCAGAGTCCTGACTCCTGGCTGGAGCAGCAAGAGCCTTTCCTCCACTCCGCTCAGAATAAAAGGGAGAGAAAATAGAGAGAAATAGTAGAAGTAGTAAGAAAGCAAGCAAGCAAGAAAGAATGAAACAAAGAAAGAAAGGAGGGAAGGAAAGAAGGAAGGAAGGAAGGAAGGAAGGAGGGAGGGAAGGAAGAACGAAAAGAAAGAAGAAAAGAAGGAAAGAAGGTAAGAAGGAAAGAAAGGAGGGAGCGAGGGAGGAAGGAATGAAGGAAGGAAGGAGGGAAGGAAGGAAAAAATACAGAAAGAAAGAAGATACAGTAAAGTAAAATAAAGTATAATAAATTTATTGAATTTTAAAAAGTAATTATTTAGAGAAAAAAAAAAGGGATGGATAGAACCTTAGGACAAATGGTGGAAGCACAGCTATACAGACAAAATCTTACATAGAAGCATACATATACATCCTCACAAAAAGATGTAAAGGGGAAAAAATCATAAAACTTGCTCTCCAAGTCCACCTCCTCAATTTGGGATGATTCGTTGTCTAAAGGAGGGAAGGAAGGAAAGAAAGATAGAAAGAAGGTAAAGTATAATAGAGTTCTTTAAATTAAAATTGATTATTAAGAAAAAAAAAATGGACGGATAGAACGCTAGGACAAATGGTGGAAGCAAAGCTATACAAACAAGATCTCACACAAGCATACACATACACATTCACAGAAAGAGGAAAAGGGGAAAAAAATCATAGATCTTGCTCTAGAAGTCCACCTCCTCAATTTGGGATGATTCGCTGTCTATTCATGTATTCCACAGATGCAGGGTACATCAAGTTGATTGTGTAGCTTTAATCCGCTGTTTCTGAGGCTGCTGGGAGAGATTTCCCTTTCTCTTCTTTGTTCTCACAGCTCACAGGGGCTCAGCTTTCGATTTGGCCCTGCCTCTGCGTGTAGGTCGCTGGAGGGCGTCTGTTTTTTGCTCAGACAGGTCGGGGTTAAAGGAGCCGCTGACTCGGGGGCTCTGGCGCACTCAGGCCGGGGGGGAGGGAGGGGCACGGAGTGCGGGGCGGGCCTGCGGCGGCAGAAGTCGGCGTGACGTTGCA
>NW_006785045.1:29681-45627 GCF_000442215.2 Lipotes vexillifer
CCCTGTTGCTGTGCTCTCCTCCGCGGCTCCGAAGCTCCCCGCTCCGCCTCCCGCAGTCTCTGCCCGCGAAGGGGCTTCTAGGGTGTGGAGACCTTTCCCCCTTCACAGCTCCCTCCCACTGGTGCAGGTGCCGTCCCTATTCTATTGTCTCTGTTTTTAATATATTTTTTCTTTTGCCCTACCCAGATACGTGGGGAGTTTCTTGCCTTTTGGGAGGTCTGAGGTCTTCTGCCAGCATTCAGTAGGTGTTCTGTAGGAGTTGTTCCACATGTAGATGTATTTCTGGTGTATCTGTGGGGAGGAAGGTGATCTCCGCGTCTTACTCCTCCCCCATCTTTCCCCCTTCCTAAAGTAGTCTTTAAGTTCAGAACAGTTTGTCCTTATTATAATTAGTATTATTATCCCAATTTCTTAAATAATATTTCAATACTTTTTCTATATGAAAAAATATTTTACTACTTTTTTCTTTGCTTTCTTGTGGTCTAATACATGACAAATATTTAGGTGCTAATACAATCTAAAAATGTATGTTGTTTTCTTACAGCCGACAAAAAGTGAATCAAGAAGAAATAGATAGCTTGAACAGACTGATCACTAAAAGTGAAATCGAATCTGTAATTTTAAAAAACTCCCTACCAATAAAAGTCCAGGATTAGAAGGTTTCACAGGCAAATTCTACCAAATATACAAAGAAGAACTTACACTGATTCTTCTCAAATGCTTCCAAAATATTGAAGAGTAAGGAATACTTCCAAAGACATTCTATGAAGTCACCATCATCCTGCTATCAAAACCATAGGTGGGGGACTTCCCTGATGGCACAGTGGTTAAGAATCCGCCTGCCAATGCAGGATACACGGGTTTGAGCCCTGGTCCGTGAAGATCACATATGCTCGTTAGCAACTAAGCCTGTGCGCCACAACTGCTGAGCCTGCGCTCTTGAGCTTGGGAGCCACAACTACTGAGCCTGAGAGCCACAACTACTGAATCTCGTGTGCCTAGAGACCATGCTCAGCAACAGAGAAGCCACCAAAATGAGAAGCCTGTGCACCACAACGAAGAGTAGCCCTCGCTCACCACAACTAGAGAAAGCCCACACACAGCAACAAACACCCAATGCAGCCAAACATAAATAAATAAATGTATTAAAAACAAACAAACAAACAAAAAAAAAACAGATGGGGACTTTTCTGGCAGTCCAGCAGTTACGATTTCGCCTTCCAGTGCAGGGGGGGCAGGTTCAATCCCTGGTCGGGGAGGTAAGATCCCATATACCTCAGAAACAAGAAACCAAAACATAAAACAGAAGCAATATTGTAACAAATTCAATAAAGACTTAAAAAAAAAACACACAGAGGGCTTCCCTGGTGGCGCAGTGGTTGAGAGTCTGCCTGCCAATGCAGGGGACGCGGGTTCGTGCCCCGGTCCGGGAGGATTCCACGTGCCGCAGAGTGGCAGGGCCCATGAGCTATGGCCGCTGAGCCTGCGTGTCCGGAGCCTGTGCTCCACCACGGGAGAGGCCACAACAGTGAGAGGCCCGTGTACCACACACACACAAAAACACCACACAGAGAAAGACACTACCAAAAAATAAAATTACAGACCAATATCTTTGATAAATATAGATCCAACAATTCTCAACAGAATATTAGAAAACCAAATCTGACAACACATAACAAGATCATACACCATGACCAAATTTGATTCACCCCACGGTCACAAAGTTGTTTCAACATATGCAAATCAATCAAAGAGATACACCCCATCAACAAAGGAAAAGCAAAAAAATGATCATCTCAATAGATGCTGAAAAAAGCATTTGAAAAACCTCAACAGCCATTCATGGTAAAAAGCGCTTACCAAAGGGGGTATAGAGGGAACATATCTCAACATAATAAAAGCTATTTATGACAAACCCACAGCCAATATAATACTCAATGTTCATAAGCTGAAAGCCTTCCTGCTAAAATATGGAACAAGACAAGGATGCCCACTCTCACCTCTTCTCTTCAACATAGTATTGGAAGTCCTAGCCACAACAGCCTCTCACTGTTGTGGCCTCTCCCATTTGCGGAGCACAGGCTCCGGACGCGCAGGCTCAGTGGCCATGGCTCACGGGCCCAGCCGCTCCGCGGCATGTCTCACCTCTTCTCTTCAACATAGTATTGGAAGTCCTAGCCACAACAGTCAGACAAGAAAAAGAAATAAATTCTAACCAAATTGAAAGGGAAGAGGTAAAATTGACACTATATGTAGATGACATGATAATACATATAAAGGAAACCCTAAGAATTCCACAAAGAACAACTAGAACTGATAAACAAATTCACCAAAGTAGCAGGATACAAGATTGACATACATAAATTGGTTGCACTTCTTTCTTTTTTTTAAAATTTATTTTGGCTGCATTGGGTCTTCATTGCTGCGCATGGGCTTTCTCTAGTTGTGGCCTGTGTGGGCTACTCTTCCTTGTGGTGCGCAAGCTTCTCATTGCAGTGGCTTCTCTTCTTGCAGAGCACAGGCACTAGGCAGGCGGGCTTCAGTAGTTGTGGCACATGGGCTCAGTAGTTGTGGCTCACAGGCTCTAGAGTGCAGGCTAAGTAGTTGTGGTGCACAGGTTTAGTTGATCCACAGCATGTGGGATCTTCCTGGACCAAGGCTCGAACCCATGTCCCCTGTATTGGCAACCATGGAGCCACCAGGGAGGTCCCTGGTTGCATTTCCTTACACTAACAATGAAATATCAGGAAGTGAATGTAAAGAAGCTATCCCTTTTAAAATGGCATCAAAAAAATAAAATACCAAGGAGGTGAAAGACTTATAAGCTGAGAACTACAAAACATTAATAAAGTAAACTGAAGATGATTCAAAGAAATGGAAAGACATCCCACGCTCTTGGACAGCAAGATATAATAGTGTTAAATTGGCCATACTACCCAGGGCAATCTACAGGTTTAATGTGATCCCTATCAAATTACCCATGACATTTTCCCCAGAACTAGAACAAATAATCCTAAAATGTATATGGAACCATAAAAGCCAGAATTTTCAACACAATTCTGAAGAAAAAGAACAAATCAGGAGGCATAACCCTCCCTGACTTCAGACAATACTACAAAGTTACAGTAAGCAAAACCGCAAGGTATTGGCACTGAAGGAGATATATAGATCAATGGACTAGAATAGAGAGCCCAGAAATAAACCCACACATCTATGGTCAATTAACCTTCGAAAAAGAAGGCAAGAATATACAAAGGGAAAAAGACAGTCTCTTCAGCAAGTGGTGTTTTGAAAATTGGACAGCCGTATGCAAATCAGTGAAGTGAGAACATACCCTCACACCATACACAATAAACTCAAAACGGCTTATATGCTTAAATAGAAGATAGGAAACCTTAAAACTCCTAGAAGAGAACATAAGCAAAACATTTTCTGACATAAATCATACCAAAGTTTTCCTAGGTAGATCTCCTAGGGCCGTACAAATACAGTAAGTCACCTACATATGAACCTTCAAGTTGCAAACTTTCAAAGATGCAAACCTCCATTCACATGTCTAGTCATGTTAGTTAGTTCACGTGTCTGGCTGGCATATATTGTCATGTGTGTGCATCCTCTATAAGTGGTTGTGCTTTTGTGTAGTTTGCAGTACTGTGTAGAGTAGAGTACCATTATTTCAAGCCCAAGATGTCTGGAGGCAAGCGTAAAAGCAGCGGTGATGTAGCTAGTACTGCTAAGAAGCACCACGAGATAATGACGGAAACAAAATTGAAAATAATTGAAAGAGTGGAGTGAGGCAGAAAGATGTTAGACATCGCTCATTTTTATAACATGAATCATTCAATCATTAGCATGATTCTAAAAACAAGGACAAGATCATGGAACATGTGAAGTCTGCCGTGCCGATGATGTTGACAAAATATTGAAGAAGCATGGAAAAGTGATGGAGATGCAGAAACTTCTCAGTGTATGGATGTAGGATCAATGTCCTGCTCAGCTTAATGCTGATTCAAGAGAGAGCTAAAAAGCCTTTATGAAGACTTGAAGAAGAAACATGGCAAGGAATCAGAGGGCACATCTTTTAATGCCAGCCATGGCTGGTTTCATCGGTTCAAGGCTAGAGCCAACTTTCACAATGCAAAAGTAAGTGGACACATATATATGGAATCTAGAAAAATGGTACTGACGAACCTAGTGGCAGGGCAGGATTACAGACACAGATGTAGAGAACGGACTTAAGGACACGGGGGGGAAGGGGAGACGGGTATGTAGTGAGAGAGTAGCACTGACTTATATACACTACCAATTGTAAAATAGCTAGTGGTAAGCTGCCGCATAGTATAGGGAGATCAGCTCGGTGCTTTGTGTCCCCCTAGAGGGGTGGGATAGGTAAGGTGGAGGGAGGCTCAAGAGCAGGGGATATGGGGAATATATATATACATAGAGCTGATTCACTTTGTTTTAAAGCAGAAACTAACACGATGTTATAAAGCAATTATACTCCAATAAATGTATATTAAAAAACCCCACAACATTGTAAATCAACTACACTTGAAAATATTTTTTTAATGCAAAAATTTTTTTAAATTAATTTGATTGTGTGTGCGTACCACAGGTTCAATATATAAATTATGTCAAATTGATTACATTGTTTTTCAAAATAAAGAATTTTTGATATTTTACATCAGCTTCATAATATAAATGCAGAAAAACTATATTATTTTTTTTGTAAAGTTCAGAAGTAGCCATTTTGCTCATTCTGTATACTATAAACCACTAATTTTATTAAAAACGGATTCGTGACCTCTTCCTTCCAAAGAAATATTTCTCCACTCACACAGGTTTAATAGAAGGTTCCACCATGAACTGACTTGCCACCTTAGAGACAAGAGATTTGCATTCTGAAATCTCTTGCAAAAATGTCCAATTAGCATCCTAGCATTACAGAAAAGAAATGCTTTTTATACAGATCTCAAATTCCAGGCAGCATTACTCAAGACATCATGTATTTTTAAATTATCAACACTCACCTGAGGTCTTTAAAAATCAACAAAAACATAATTTTGTGTTCCCTTTCATTTATTCTGGTTCTAAGTGGTCATTCTAAACGAAAGTATTTGAGTATGTTAATGTCACCGTATAACATCATATTTCAAATGACTACCGTCTCTCCAAAGATGAAATATGAGGAACTCATAATTAGGCTCTCCAAAGATTTATTCTCTGAATCTGTATTAGCCTTCTGCTGAACTCCACACTGTTCATTATTCTCTGAGAATATTCTTTTTCTTGTATGGCCGTCTCACATGTTGTTTCATTTCATGTAGCTTTTTCCTACAATTTTATGCCTAATTTATTTCTGAGAAAATGCTTTATTTCAGGTTGATAATTATAGACACAAAGACTTCTCTATAATTCCCTGAGAGTTTCAGGAACTCCTTCTTCTTTTTTTAATACCTAGATTCTGAAGCTCTCCACAAAGCATTACTAAAATTGCATTTACATAAGTATCTACATATTAATCACACATTAATGCATTTAAAATTGTATTATGCTTTATTGCTAATTTTGGAGCACAAATGTAGCTGTCTTATTTACCATCCTCTTGGAAATCACTTTAATATTTGCACTTAGGACTTGAAAGAGAATGGATAAATAAAAACCTGAAGAATATGCAAATACAATTTGTATATTTCTCATAAAATTAGGTGATTATCTACTTTATCCAGAAAAAAGAAGAGCCCAGATACTCTGCAGGCATGATACTGGAGAATGTGTGGTCTTCCAGCAGGAAAACGTGCAGTAATCCATATGGCAGAGTTTACCTGTGACCAACTGGGGTTAGTGACCTAGGCATTCCTTACATGCAACATACCAGGAGAGGAAAAAGGGAATTTGTCAGTTGTGGCAATAAGTATAATGAAGTTTTGTAGCAGGTCATGCTCATATATTCAACACAGGTACAATCAAAATTATACTCAATTCTGGTAAATCTAAGTCTGTATCTTTTACCTTGTCTTTAACTATGAAATGTCAGAACTGACTTACAAAAATACAAAGTGTTTTTTGTTTGTTTGTTTAATTACGGTCATGGTGAGTAAGACATAGCTCAAAACATCTAATGTGACAGTGATTCTCTCATCAGGAAACACAGTTTCTACTTCCTTGTTTATTCTCCACATCCTGTAGTAAGTAAAGTTTCAATGAAAGATAAATCTACATGGCAAAAAGAAAAGAAAACCTACATGTGTTGATAAGATAATTTTGACAGGTTTTATCATGTATGTCAGTGTTTCTGGGGATGGACGCAAGCCAGAGCTCCCTACTCGCATATTTTCACTGATGTCATTCCCCTTGATTCTCAATTTGAAAGTGGATAAAAATGTTTTCTATGTTTTCTTCTTTAAGAAATTAAATAAAGAATGCTGCCTAGACATGATCCTCTAATGATTTTCAGTCAGTGGTCATCAACAGAGGAAAAGCACAGAATCTCATCCCTACAGAAGGATGACATTCAGTCAGGTAAGAAAATTCTCACTGAAATCTTAGCTTCATATTTAACATGCAATCAAAGGCTTTCATAGGTTCTGCATCACTCTGCACTCAGCCCTACCGTATGGGATTGGCTCTGAGAATCTCACATCAGATGACTGACAAACATGTCATAGTACACTGATCTGGTACCAGATCCTGCCTCTCTTAATGAACTCCCGCAGGGACATTGGAATATTCTAGGATATTTCCTGGAGCCCTCTACTCTATACAGGTACACTTCCATTGCCAACAGTATATATAAAATGGAATCAATATTGTATAACCTCCTGCTTAAGCTTAACTACAAGGTACTAACTCTTCTCATAAAGAAGCAATAACTCTCCATTGTTTGAAGCACACTGAGGACTCAGACAGCTGGACACTGAGGGTGTAGTCTCCTCACTCGAATTCTGTACCTGCATCACAGAGCAATGAAATATTCCCAAAGAATTATTAAGGATGAGGTGGGGAACCGAAATAAGAAAGATGAATCCATAGTCTGCCCTACCATCTGTTCTGTGGGATATTACCACCATCATGGCCCAATGACCTTCCCACTTTTCTCTGGGCCTCCCTACTTTCCACCTCCATCCTCTCATTATATTTTACCTACACTTGGAAACAACTCTAGTTTTTCCACTTACCTTTATCAACAAGTAATCCAAATAGCAACTGCGTATATAACTCCTTAGAAATCAAAGGTGTGACTCAGTAATCCATGAACTTCAAAGTCCAAAGTTTTCCTAATTCACTTTATTATTTTTTTTCTACTTTCCATGTACTCACACTCTCAGGACCTCCACTGTTCTCAAGTTCGTCTTCCCTCCAAAATCTGTCAACCTAGACATAGACTTAAGTACCAGCCTCTAATTATCTCATACGGAATCTAGTTTTTAAAAAAGCCTCAGCAAAACTTTTGGACTTTGTTAAAGACTCTTTAAGATAACTCACGGGAGATAGCAGTACACCCATAGATATCTATTTAATACACCCTCAGAGTAATTTTTATTTTTTTTATAAAGTCTCTTCTGGTCAATGAAGACTCTCGCCTCTTCTTCTTCAAAATATGCAGTGTCTCACCCTTTTGACTACTCTCTGCTCTATCCCAGGTCCACTTCCTTTCCTGGTATTGCATTCTTTCCCAATTTTTTATGTTGGTAAAATAAAATAACATAAAATATAACATGTTAATTATTATAAAGTGCACCGTTCAGTGATATTAAATACATTCATATTATTGGGCAACCAATATCACCATTTACTTTCTAATTCTTTTCTATCTTTTAAAACTATAACTTAATATCCTTTAAACATAACTTTCCTTTTCGTTCTATAACCACATGAAAAGCATCATTACCCTCTCAATTTCTATGGTGTTGACTACACTAAGTACCCCATATAGTTGAAATAAGTAGTTGTATTGTTATGACTCATTAAACGTCACAAAAATGGCATTTTTGGTAGCTACATTTCCTCAAGATCCCTCCACGTTTTAGCATACTCCTAGATCTTTTCCTTCTTAAGACTGAATAATATTGTATTATATGGGTATACCACATTTTGTTTATTCAGGAACTAGTGGATGAACACTTAGGTTGCTTTCATATTTTAGCTATTGTAATTATTACTGCTATAAACATTGGAGTACAAATATTTCTTTAAGACCCTGATTTCAATTCCTCTGGGTATCCCTCATAGTACAATTCCTGGATCATGTAGTAATTCTATTTTTCAATATCTGAAAAATTGCCATACTGTTTTGCAAAGCAGCTGTATCATTCTACATTCCCACTGACATAGCACAATGCTTCCAACTCCCTCACATCCTCACGAATACTTGTTTTCTGCTTGTGTATGTGTCTGTGTTTGTGTGCGTATGCATGCACACAAATATATAAACATGCATTTAGTGATACAGAGCATCTTTTCAAGTGCTTAGTCATTTGTACATCTTTTTGAAGAACCATCTATTCAAGTCTTTTATCCATTTTTGAATCAGGATGCTTGCTTTTTGTTGAGTTGTAGGAGTTCTCTCTATATTATGAATAGAAATCTCTTGTCAGATATATGGCTTTCAAATATTTTCTCCCATCTTGTGGGTTGCCATTTTATTCTGTTTACATTTCTTTGATGCACATTTTTTTTAATTATGTACTGAAAATTGTTTATTTTTTGGTTAGCTGTGCCTTTGTTATTCCTTCATTTCATATTGAGGAAACACTGCCAACTCCAATGTCATGAAGCTCTTGTCGTGTGTCTTCTTCAAAGACTTTTTATTTTATTAGGCAGTATATTTAGTTTCTTAATACATTTTCATTAATTTTTGCCTATGATGTTAGGTAAGGGTCCATCTTCCTTCTTTTGCATGTTGACAACAAGACCTCTCAGCACCATTTGTTGAATATACTATCCTTCCTACTTTGAAAAGTCTTGGCAACTTGTCAAAAATCATTTGGCCATATATCAGGGTTTATTTGTGGGTGCTCTATTCTATTCCACTGGTCTTGAATAAGGGAGGAAATAGTATAACGTATCCAGGTTGATGAAGAACATAAAGAAAAACCAGTACTGAGAATTAGTAGGGCCATATAAATGAGCAGGGAGTAAAGGACAGTGTGAGAGAAGATCCTGTATTTGCAAGTTCAGGGAAATATGATCATGCTAAAACCACTAAAAACCTGACTGAACAATACAGTAAATTTTTTGCAAGAAACATAACACTTACCCATCTCTGGGAAATATAGTATGGGCATAAAGATAAACTACACACAAATATATTAAAAAGGGAAGGGTTTTCATGGTGTGAGAATATTGTTGGATTTGAAATACAATTTACTTCTGTTCTACCATTGTCTCTAAAATTTATCAAAGTGTATATACAAGCAATTCCAATTCCAGTAATGTTCTTGACAGGTTTATATATGAACTTCAGCAGACCAGTAAATGTATATTCATAGTAGGACTGTTCCATAAACCAAAAACCATAAAACAAAAACTGGAAAGTCTATAGTTCACTTTGTCAACACACATACAGATGGAATGATGGTTAACGGTCCAAAAACAGAAGGTGAGCATGGGTGCAAGAGGTTAATCCCCAGGCTGGGGTGGGGTGCAGAGTTTGAGGGTAACACAGGTAGAAAAAGCTTTTGTCCTATCCTTGATTTTTGAGGTATGGAAATTCACAGGTCACTACCTTCATTTCAAAATGAATGAATGCACTATTCAATTTTTTAAAACAGGTGAAGTGAACATGAGTGATATAAATTTCAAACTGCCACAAATCAAATAAGATACTAAGAAAAATTAAATAATATGATTTAAGAATGAAGCAGAGAGATGGTCCTAGATGGTAGCATAGAAAGACCCAGAGCTTGATGCCTCTCATGGACACACCAAAGTCACAAATATTTACAGAATAGCAATTGATGAAAAGGCCGGGACCTACCATAAAAGATGTAGGTCCTTATGTCTTCCTTATGTCTTTACAGCTAAAGACATAAGGAAGGCACCACAACAAGACATGAAGGAAGGGGAAAAGTCTCAATATACTCAAGACCCATACCACCAGGTGCGTGGTCAACACGTGGGAGAATAATTACAATTTCTGAGGTGTTCCCAGGTAGCAAGGGGTATGAACCCAACATCAGGCTCCCAAGCCCAGGGATCCTGTGCTGGGAAGAAGAGTTCCTAGAAAGTTGGGCTTTGAAGACCAGTAGTGCTTATTTTCCAGAGATCCAGAGGGTTGTGAGAAATAGAGATTCCACTCTTAAAGGATGCTCACAAAATCCCACATGATCCGAGAATCAGAACATAAGCAGGAATTTGAAAGCATCCTGAGTCATACCTACCTCCTGACCTTGGAGAGTCTCCCAGAGAGGCAAGAGGCAACTACAGCACACCCTCAGGGACATAGACACTGGCAGAATCCATTTTGGGGAGTTTCTTCTACCTCGTGGCCACTGGTAGCAGCAAACATAATTTCAGAATCCTCCCTCCAGCTTATCAGCCACAAGACCGAGCCCCACCCATTTCCACCAGAATATAGACACAAGCACTAGGGGGCTGCAGGCCAAGCAGCTAACTGAGAAGGGGCACAGCCACACCCACCAGCCAACAGGTGCCTTCAGACCCTCTCAACACACAGCTGCCCCTGGATATGGCCCAGCCACCAAAAGCCCCAGGACCAGCCTCCACATGTCAGGGCACAGGCATTAGATCCAAGACCCCCAGGACTCCTCAGACAGAGACCCTGGATCCCATCTCCACCCACCAGTGGGCAGGCACCAGCCTCAGAATCCCTGGCCCCTCTGACAAGTGAGCCTGCTCTGGCCTTGGAATCAGCCTCACCTCTCCGCAGGTGATTACTGCACCAGGACTGGATGGAGCTTGGACCTACCCAACAGCAAACCTGCTCTAGCAGTGGGATCAGCTTCATACACCAACAGGCACACACCAGCTCGAGGAATACCACAGCCCAGCAGCCAGTGTAACCAGGCCACTCACTTGCAGGCCAGAAGCAGCTATGGACTCAGCTGGATCCTGACCCTGCCCATCAGAATGCCAACACAAGATTACGGATACCGCAGACCCTGCAGATAGCTGTGTCAGGGACAGCGATCCAACACCAACTCTGAGAATCCTGGGCCCCACCGCCAGAACTCAGGACCTGTGTCTTCCTCCCAGTAGTGAACATGGCCCCAGGACCAGTGACTGGGCACTAGCCCTTATATCACCTGAACTGCAACTCTACCCATAAGTGAACCAGCACTAGATTTGATGTCTCCCAGCATTGTGCAGCCAGCTGCCTTATGATTTAGTCCCAGCAAGCAACACAAACAGCCTCCATACAAGGCAGAGCCTGGCAAACATGCAGTCTGGTGGCAGCCAAGCCTACCAGACAACCCACAGTAGTTAGCCCACCACAACAGAACAGCCCAAGCAGTCCACAAAGGGGGTACAACTTGAACATATAGTTCTAGTGACCAGGGGACAGTGGGCTGCTGGGACACATTGGACATCTCCTACAAAAGGCCACTTCTCCAAGGTCAGGAAATGTAACAAACCTACTACATACATAGCAATAAAAACAGTAAGTTAAGAAAAATGACATGACACAGAAACATGATCCAAATGAAGGAACAAAATAAGAACTCAGAAGAAGATCTAAGTGAAGTGGAGATAACAAATTTACTCAAGAAAGAGTTCAAGGTGATGACTATAAAGATGATCAAAGAACTCAGGAGAAGAATGGACAACCAGAGCAAGAAGTTAGAAGCTTTTTAAAAGGGTTATACTCCTAAGAACAACCAAACAGAGATGAGGAATACAATAAATACAATAATACAATAAACAACCAAACAGAAATGAGGAATACAAAATGAAAATTACACTAAAAGGAAACTACTGTAGACTCAGTGATACAGAGAAATGGATCAGAAAACTAAAGGACAGAGTACTGGCCATCACTGAAGATGAACAGTAAAACAATAGAATAAAATGAAATGAGGAAAGTTGAACAGACTTGTGAACAACATCAAGTGTACTAACATTTGCATTATACTGGTCCCAGTAGCAAAAAGGAAAGAGAAAGGGGTGTAAAACATACCTGAAGACATAAAAGCTGACAACTTCCCTAACCTGGGAAAGAAGACAGACATCCATGTCCAGTAAACACAGTAAGGCCAAAACAGGATCAACCCGAGAGGACCACACCAAGATTCATTGTAATTAAAATAGCAAAAAAATAAAGGTAAAAAGACCCTATTAGGGCTTCCCTGGTGGTGCAGTGGTTGAGAGTCCGCCTGCCGATGCAGGGTACATGGGTTCGTGCCCCAGTCCAGGAAGATCCCACATGCCGCGGAGCAGCTAAGCCCGTGAGCCATGGCCGCTGGGCCTGTGCGTCCGGAGCCTGTGCTCTGCAACAGGAGAGGCCACAACAGTGAGAAGCCCCCGTACCGAAAAAAAGAAAAAAAGAGGAAAACAAAAAGACACTATTAACAGGAGCAAAGGAAAAGCATCAAGTTACATACATGGGAACTTGCATAAAGTTATCAGCGGACTTTTCAGGATAACCTCTGCATGCCAGAAGGGAGTGGCATGGTATATTCAAACTCATGAAAGGGAAAATCCTATAACCAAAAATACTCTACCCAGAAAGGCTCTCCTTCAGATTTGATGGAGAGATCTAAAGTTTCTAAAGCAAAACTAAGAGTTCAGCATCGCCAAACCAGCTTTATGAGATATCTTAAAGGGGCTATTCTAAGTGGAAAAAAAAAGGCCTCGACTGAATCATAAACATTAGGAAAGGAAACTTACTAAAGGAAAAACCTCATTGGTTAAGGCAAATATTCAATAAAGGTAGTAAATCAACCATGTACACAGCTAGTAGGAAGGATGAAAGAAAACACTAATAAAATCATCTATATTCACAATAAGAAGTTAAGGGACACACAAAACAAGTAGATATAAAATATAAGGTCAAATACAGTAATTGTAGGGGAGGAGAGTAAAAATGCAGGGTTGTTAGCGTCCATTTGAAATTAAGAGCTCAGCACTTAATAATCACACACACACACACACACACACACACACACACACACACACACACACAAACTGAAAGAAATCCAAACATAATATTAAAGATAGTCCTCACATCACAGATGAAGGGAATAAAAGGGGAAGAAAGGAACACTGAAGAAATTAATTAGGGATTCTAAAAATACCCAGAGAGAAATGAAAATGAACACACAATGATCCAAAACCTATAGGACACAGCCAATGCAGTTCACAGGGGGAAGTTATAGTGATACAAGCTTATTCTTAGGAAACAAGAAAAATATCAAATGAACAGCCTAACATTACACCTGAAGGAATTAGAAAAAGAAGAAAAAACAAAACTATAAGCTGTCAGAAAGAAACATTAAGAAAACAATACCATATGCAATTACACAAAAAGAATAAGGTACCTAGGAACAAACACACCTAAGCAGGTAAAAGACATGTACTCAGAAATCTATCAGCCATTGGTGAAAGAAGTTGAAGGCAACATTAAAAGATGGGAAAATATAGCAGGTGCGTGGATGGGAAGAATTAATACTGTTAAAATAACCATACTACCAAAGACAATCTACAGATTTAATGTAATCCCTATCAGAATACCAAAGCATTTTCACAGAACTTGAAAAAGTAATTTTAAAATTTGTATAGAAACACAAAGACCCCAAATAGCCAAAACAATCTTGAGAAAGAACAGAGCTGGAGGCAGCACACACCTTGACTTCAGACTACACTACAAAGCTACAGTAATCAAAGAGAATAGTACTGGAGAAAAAACAGACATAAAGATCACTGGAATAGAATAGAGAGCCCAGAAATAAACCCACACACTTATATTTAATTGATTTACGACAAAGCAGGCAATAAGGAGAAAAAAATGTCTCTTCAATAAGTGGTACTGGGAAAATGGGTCAGCTACATGGAAAAGAATAAAATTACAATATTTTAGCACACCATATATAAAATAAACACAAAACTGAATAAAGACCTAAATGTAAGACCAGAAACCATAAAACCCCTAGAGGAAAATATAGAACATTCTTGAACATAAATGATAGCAACAGTTTTAGGTTCAGTCTACTAAGGCAAATGAAACAAAGCCAAAAATAAACAAATGGGACTTCACTAAACTTAAAAGATTTTGCATAGCAAAGGAAACCAAAGACAATATGAAAAGACAACGTGCTGAAAGAGCAAAAATATTTGCACATGGTAAGAAGTTAACACAAAAAGAGTACCAATCAAGGGTTAATATCTAAAATATAGAAACAGCACATACAACTCAATATCAAAAAACACCCAAAATCTTTTTTAAAAAAGTGAGAAGACCTAAATAGACATTCTCCAAGGAAAAAATACAGATAGACAGCCAGAATCACAAGGATGTTAAACATAGCTAATCGGCAGTAAAATGCACATCAAAAGTGTGAGATACCACCTCACTCTTGTCAGAATGGCTATCATCAAAAAGATCACAAATAAAAAAGGTTAGTGAGGATGTGGTGAAAAGGAAACTCTTGTACACTGTTGATGTGAATGTGAATTAGTGCAGCTACTGTGGAAAGCAGAATGGAGGTTCCACAAAAAACTAAAAATAGAACTACCATAATATCCATCAATTTCACTCTTGGTATATATCAGAAGAAAACAAAAACACTATTTCAAAAAAATAACTGCACCCCAAAGTTCAAAACAGTGTTATTTGCCATAGACAAGATATAGAGTCAACTAAGTGTTCATCAATAGGTTAGGGGATAAAAAATATTTTTTATGATGACTTCAAGAAAAAATGAAATTTTGCCATTTGCAAGAACATGGATGGACTTAGAGGGTATTATGCTTAGTAAAATAAGTCGCAGAGAAAATAAGCCTGTTATGATATCATTTACACATGGCATCTAAACAACTGAATACAACAACAACAACACAACAGACTCACAGATTAAAGAACAGACTAGTGGTTACCAGCAGGGAGAGACAGGGTGGAGGAGCAAAATAGTGGTAGGAGATTCTGAGGAACAATCCACTATGTATAAAATCAATAATCTATAGTGATGTACTGTATAGCATGGGGAATGGAGCCACTCTTTTTTTTTTTTTTTGTGGTACGCGGGCCTCTCACTGTTGGGGCCTCTCCCACTGCGGAGCACAGGCTCCGGACGCGCAGGTCCAGTGACCATGACTCACGGGCCCAGCCGCTCTACGGCATGTGGCATCTTCCCGGACTGGGGCCCGAACCCATGCCCCCTGCATCGGCAGGCAGACTCTCAACCACTGTGCCACCAGGGAAGCCTGAGCCACTCTTTTATAATAAGTATAAGTGGAGAAGAACCTAAACATTTATGAATCACTATGTTGTACCTCTGAGACTGATATAATAATATAAATTAACTATAGATCAATAAAATATAAAGAAACAATAAAGGGGAGACAGATTATTAGATAGAAATCAATTAAATAAACACAAGTTATGGAAATCAAGAAAATAAAAAACAACATGTAAAAAATAACATTGGCATTTAAAGTGTTCAATCTATTCATTTAGAAGAAATCATTTAAGTGGTAAAAAATGTTACCCATTCTCACAATTTTGTATATCTAGGGAAAATTATTAACTACAAAAATATGTTACAAATATTCACTCAAAAAGAAATAGAAATTTGGATTAACCAATTTTAGTGTAGAAATTTAATATTAAAGACTCGATCTAAAATTGACTTGAATAAGTTCTGTCAACGTTGAACACGTTCTGTTAGCCACTTCTAGTCACTTTGTGATGTAAAATCTTTTAAATCATAAAAACCAGCCTTTCTACATTATTCCATTAGACATACATAAAAGTTAAAAGAAATGAGAA
>NW_006785046.1:0-475 GCF_000442215.2 Lipotes vexillifer
TTCGTGCCATTGAAGCCAAGCGGCCCGTTGGCATGATTGAGACGCTGGTTGAGCGTGGGGCCGATATCCATTGCATTGCCGCTGGCAATCAAAACACCTTGTGTTGGTCCACCGCAGAAGACAGTGCGGACGTGACAGAATTGCTTATTGATATGGGCGTGGATCTTAACCGTCCAACTCTGTCCGGTAAAACACCATTGGCGTGTGCGTTAGCCTATCAACATTACGAGATGGCTGAGATTTTGCTGTCTGCCGGTGCGGATGCATCCATTCTTGATGTGAACGGTGCCAACGCACTGCACCACCTTTTTTCCAGCAACGGCGTTGCCAAGGACCGCAGCGAACTGGCACGCAAGGTGATGGACAACGGGGCGGATATCAACGCCCAAGACCGATACGGCAACACGCCCTTGCACAACGCTGCCTCCCTCAAATCGGAGTGGGGAGTTCGTGTTTTACTGGACAACGGCGCAGA
>NW_006785047.1:0-463 GCF_000442215.2 Lipotes vexillifer
GCAATTAGAGAAAGAAGAACAAACAAAACCCAAAGTTAGTAGAAGGAAAGAAATCATAAAGATAAGAGGAGAAATAAATGAAATGGAAACAAAGAAAACAATAGCAAAGGTCAATAAAACTAAAAGCTGGTTCTTTGAGAAGATAAATAAATTGATAAACCTTTATCCAGACTCATCAAGAAAAAGAGGGAGAGGACTCAAATGAATAAAATTAGAAAAGATAAAGGAGAAGTTACAAGAGACACCGCAGAAATACAAAGCAACATGAGACTACTACAAGCACCTCTATGCCAATAAAATGAACAACTTGGAATCAATGGACAAATTCTTAGAAAGGTTGAACCTTCCAAAACTGAACCAGGAAGAAACAGAAAATATGAACAGACTAATCACAAGTAAGGAACTTGAAACTGTGATTAAAAATCTTCCAACAAACAAAAGTCCAGGACCAGATGGCTTCACA
>NW_006785048.1:0-2858 GCF_000442215.2 Lipotes vexillifer
AAAGTAAACGTTCAAGATGCCTCATAATACTAGTACATCTCTTACGTGCTCAATGGATATTGATGGAGGCATGGTAAAGCAGACAAATATAACTGCTTTCAAATGAAAGGGGCAGGTTGACATTAGAAATGAGAGAATATGTAGTGAGCAAGTTAAGCAGTATTTGAAAATATCCCCTGAACTGAGGAACATAACTGCTGATCTTTTTATGTAACTTACCCCTTCAGTACATGCTAGTCTATGATGATATAAGACAAATGAGATTTTCTGCTATTCTAAACTTCAAATTAAAAAACAAAACAAAAACAACTCATTCTATGAAAGAGAAATTGTTACAGTAGTTTTTCAATCTGTAGCAGAACATAAGCTATGGGCACTGTTAATAAGTATTCTGTGGTAAAATGGCTGAACAGTTGGTGACTTGATTTGGGGAGTTTTCTGGTCACTTTCTGCCCCTTTTAAAGACTGACAGTGCACTTGACCTTGGTAAAGGCTCTAAGAGATCCTATGGTAGCAAACCTGTTGGAATTGTGTAACCAATCATTGTCCCACCCTTTTGTTCTGAAAGTATTTTCCCCTGCAATGCATATAAAATTTATCAGTATTCTTTTACTTTGGGAAATACAATGATGAATAAGATTCATTATGACTCTACTAAAAGATTCTCTCAGGAAACTTGTATTTAGCTTTGCTCTATAACTAACCACATAAACAACCAAATACTATGCATATCAAACTTTTTGTTATGAAAAGATGAGTTTGTCACCATCAGAACTTAATTTGGAATTATTTTTAATTGGAGCTATATTGTCACCTCTTCTGTTGATGAGCCAGAAAATGTGTAATTGATCACATACTCGTGTGATCTTGCAAGGTGAGGCAAACTTCAAAAAGATAATTTCATATTTTAAAATTTTCACAGCAAGTCTGAATGTTATTCAATGTGTTTGTCTTTATTTACATTTGTAAAAGAAGGAAAGAAAGAAGATAAAAAATTGTCAACACTTAAGAAATTATAGCCCATGTTGGTTGTACCATTTTTGTACTCTTTGCCATGAGGAAGTCATTAAAAATTCTTGTATTTGAAGTGGTATTGAGCACATTAGTTTACAAAATCTTTAAGTCAGGAAAGTCTATGAGAATGTGATTTTATTCTTAATCTGGTATTACTGGCTTCTTGCCTCGATCATCTGAATTATAATACCTGTCATCTCCCTGTTTCTCTTTGCCACCAGAGGGAGATGAAAAGTCACATGTAGGGCCCAGCATTGATTGTCAGTGTTAATGTTTGGTAATATTCAGCTGTCTCTCAGGGAGCTTTATTATCACATTATTTCTAGACACTGATAAGGCAAAGCATGTTGCTACTGGGAAGTGTTACTGTGATCTCCAGCTTCATTCATGTGACCAGAAGAACATTATTTTATGCAATTCAGTTCATCGTAACCCCAGAGAAGAGTAGAATTTATAGCATCGTCAAAGCTGATGTTTGACAAGGAAGATCTTTACCTCATAATAAATGAGTTGACTCTCTCAATTTTGGACAGATGTCTTACCCAAACACTACAGTTTGCATATTTTAACTTCACAGACAACCAAAAGTGTCTTGTGTTTTTCAATTTAAGTGACAGGTTTTCCAGAGGGTCTGACCTGCCCAGACTTAAGTTAAAAGATAAGGGAATTCCCTGGTGGCTTAGTGGTTAAGAATCCACCTGCCAGTGCAGGGGACACAGGTTTGAGCCCTGGTTCGGGAAGATCCCACATGCCTTGGAGCAACTAAGCCCATGTGCTACAACTACTGAAGCCTGCATGCCTAGAGCCCATGCTCCACAACAAGAGAAGCCACCTTAATGAGAGGCCTGCGCACAGCAACGAAGAGTAGCCCCCTCTCGCTGCAACTAAAAAGAAAGCCCGTGCGCAGCAACAAAGACCCAATGCAGCCAAAAATGAATAAATAAATTTATTTTAAAAAATAATTAAAATATAAAAAATCCTTTGTATTTATCAGCTCTTATTTTTACTTATAAATATACTTGATGGAAATTTACTGAATTTTTGTGGGTGTTACCTTTTTTAGCCCCCCCACTTTATATATATTACAGACATATCAGCAAGGCTATAGATTATTGATATAATTTCTTTATTTCTCTTGCCCAACATTCTTAAATAAAGAATATAAAGATCTTAAGTCTAGTAAATCATGGCAGTATACGCTGACTCCAAAAAATGGACAAGAAGAAACAGATGATTTGCTGTATGTCAAGTAAAATGCCTTACTTGTTTTCGAAAATTTTGCTTTTTAAATGTGCTTTGATTAAACAATAATGCCATAGGAAAACTTGAAAAATAGATTAGTTTATTAACATTATTGTATCTTATTATCCTAGAAATTTTACTTAAAAACAGAATAATAAAGTTCAAATACTTTTTCCCTATATCCCACTGTTATTTAGCCCAGTTTCTTGGCATTTTGAATAATATGAAAGTTTGTAACTAAATGGAAAGATACAAAATACTTTTTGGAGTCTGGTGAAGTGCAAATTATTATGAAAACAAAATAAATGTAAGGTTTTTTCCAGAATATTAATTTCTTTGAAATTATCGTAAATTTTTATATTGCACCTTGCTTTAGCAGTATAGCTCATTGTGTGCTAATTTGCTTGGGGCTCGCTGTTGTATGGGAGCCAACTCTGACTTGAGGTTTGTGTGTGTGTGTTTCTACATTTCTTTTTAACTGTGTGGCTAATGTTCATGTTCATATACATTTGCATGCAAGCAAGTTTGGAAATGCTCTTTTTTTTGTTAGGTAGGCTCAAATATATAGGCTATGTTTTTTTTTTTTTTTTTTTTTTTTCCGT
>NW_006785049.1:0-342 GCF_000442215.2 Lipotes vexillifer
TTTTGGCCAACCAAGCAAGCTTCCAACGGAAATCTATGCTACAATGAACTCTCACTTCCCCCCCCACCCCCCGGCAAAAAGGCCATCTTAAAAAAGTGTAAAATCCAGAAAGGCAGGAGAGGCCAGGGAGAACAGGGAGCGTTGTTATGCTAATGGGCGGGATGTAAATTGCCAACAGCCACCCTGGAGAAACGTATGGTATTTCCTGAAACATCAAAAAACAAGGTACATAGCCTCGGGCACTAGGCTTAGTGAAACAAAAATCAAAAAGACAGAGCCAACCCAAAGATTGGGGCTGCCTTCTTTACAGGAACCTCGTCCACTGTACAAGTTACATACCCA
>NW_006785050.1:0-202 GCF_000442215.2 Lipotes vexillifer
GGTGATGGACAGCATGTACCCCTCTTGTGATGCAGGTGAAGATACCATTCCCTTCCTGGAGGGCCAGATATATTGGTGGTGAGACTGGCCAAAAGCGATATAATGTACACTCTTAAGCAATACAAAGAAGTTCACTGTCTACCTAGAAAATGGGAAAGGTTTCCCCTAAGATGGAAGAAGAATCTGTTGCCAAGCAGCAAAT
>NW_006785051.1:0-397 GCF_000442215.2 Lipotes vexillifer
CAAAAAAAAAAGGGGGGGGGAATTCTAAATGCCAGAAGTGAAGAATGCACTGAGCACTAGACAGAGGTAAATAAGATGATACAGCAACAGTTCTTTGAAATTATTGAAATAGTGATGGTTTGAGTACTGTGCTTTCAGGCCTACAAAATTCCTCTAGAGTAGATTCTGTCAAAGGCCTTTAGTATTAGTGGTAAGGGAACTAACTAAATCTGCCACCAGAGAAAATTAAGCTTGCCTTTGTCATAAATCTGTGTGGGGCAACAATTCTCACAAGAAATCAAAAGAGTAGCCCTGCAACTTTGATGTGTTTGAACATGAATTTACACTATGCTCCTAATATGGGGATATCCTAAGCTGAGAAAGTAGCAATTAAAAAATGATCCTGGTGTCATGAAAA
>NW_006785052.1:0-1963 GCF_000442215.2 Lipotes vexillifer
GCTGGGCCCGTGAGCCATGGCCGCTGAGCCTGCGCGTCCGGAGCCTGTGCTCCGCAACGGGACGGGCCACAACAGTGAGAGGCCCGCGTACCGCCAAAAAAAAAAAAAGTTTACTACATATTTTTACACATAATCCTCACAACAGATGAGAAAACTGAGGCTTGGATAGTTTAAGGTCTTTGTCCATGGATGCACAGATAGCAAAGGGTCACATCAGAGATCAGGATTCACATTTACATCTTCTCCCTCTGAATTTAGTGCTTTTTATGTTTCAACAAGCTGCTTCCCAAAGTGCTTCAAATAGTCAAAGAAATTCTCAGGAGACTGTTGCTTTAAACCACATGCTGGAGGGGTTGATCCCACTGCATCCGTGTTGAGGCTCATGCAGAATGGGATGCGGCTCACTCAGGCTGATACTGGCCAGTGAGCCCCTGATGGCCTGGGGAGAGGTGAGGGTTGACCCAAAGTTGGGAGCTACTGTCTCAGATCTCCTCTTCTCTAGGAGGTTGACATTACGCAGGTTTGAAACGTGCTAGGAAAACTAGCAAGGGAAAGAAATGATTTTAATTAAATAAAATTTTTAAAAGCACTTGGTTTTTAAGTACTCCAACTGTCATGCAATGGTTTATTGAGATTTCATCTACGTTACAAATGGTTTCCAAATCAGCTGGAATTATTCTCAGATATGCCAAAGTTGGTTTTTACACATCACTTTGTCCTTTTATGTTTCTGCAGCACAACTCCATCTAAGTCTTAGAGTATTAGTACGACTGCGTTTTACTCTGAAATCTTTATGATCTTCAAATTGAAAGACTCTTGATCTTCTTTTCTAATCTCTGAACACTGTAACTCAATAAGACAATAATTTTTACACAATGGTTCTGGTGTGTCCCTCCCTACCCTCCGTCCCCCTTTCTGGTTTCCACTGTCTACCCTGCTGACGAGATAGCTCTTCAGCCTTATTTACTAAAGGTTTACCAAGTGCCTATTTTTCCAAAAGCTGCTCCCCATTGATGAGACAACATATATTTGTCTGAGATAGGATTAAAAGATTACATAACTGATTGCTGTGTCAATCACCCAAAGAATGTATGAACCTTCTTATGATGCAAAAATATAAGTGCTAGGGGAACATGGGTAACAAGGGTATGTTTTGTCATTCACTCTTTAAACCAAAGCACTGTATTATAGTTAATATCTGAAATTTGCCAACTGTACTAAACTTTCATGTCTATAATCTGTGACAAAGGTAATGAAGGGTAGTTATCTAACTTTAAATTTAGACCCTTTAAAATAAGAGAATTCAGAATCAGAAGAACAAAAGAAATCTGAGAGATTATAGAGCCGTTGTCCAAAAACGCTCCAAACGTAGAAGTGACAAGCCTTCTTTAAAAGTGCCTTTTGTCCAACTGGAGGGAAATAAGTTTGTGATCCAATGAATTCTAGCGAATAAATGGCTTGACCTAAACCAGAATGTGAAACTAAAATATTCCTATGACAAGCTAGTACACTGAACTGAGGGTTCATTATAATTATCAATAAGATGCTTAGGAAAGAGTTGTAACTCTCTTTGATTTTAAAGAATTTTTATAAAAATATTTCAAACAAAGAGTAATCTGTCATTTAATTATGCTGTCCTGATTGCATTGCTGAGGGACACAAATACTGGTCTTGCCAAGCTTTGTATCCCCAGTGCCCTAAGTAATGACTAGCCCATCAAAAGCATTCAATAGATATTTGATCTTTGAGCAAACAAATGAATGAATGACAGGGAACTGAAACAAAATAAAACTATTCTGAAAAATACAGTTTGGAATCTTAAGGATGTAATTTCGGTTTCATTGAAGTTCTGTATTGTTTTCACTAAACAAGAATTATGTGGTCTGCTAATAAATAATTCACTTCTTTTTTTTTTTTTTTAACATCTTTATTGGGGTATAATTGCTTTACAATGGTGTGTTAG
>NW_006785053.1:0-251 GCF_000442215.2 Lipotes vexillifer
TTACATTTAGGTCTTTAATCCATTTTGAGTTTATTTTTCTGTATGGTGTTAAGGAGTGTTCTAATTTTATTATTTTACATGTAGCTGCCCAGTTTTCCCAGCACCACTTATTGAAGAGGCTGTCATTGCTCCACTGGCCTCCTTTGTCATAGATTAAGTGATCATAGGTGTGTGGGTTTACCTCTGATCTTTCTATCCTATTCCATTGATCTATATTTCTGTTTTTGTGCCACTACCATACTGTCTTGATT
>NW_006785054.1:0-231 GCF_000442215.2 Lipotes vexillifer
GGCTATGAGATTAGAAATCAATTACAGGGGAAAAAACGTAAAAAACACAAACACATGGAGGCTGAATAATACGTTACTAAATAACCAAGACATCACTGAAGAAATCAAAGAGGAAATAAAAAAATACCTAGACACAAATGACAAAACACGACGATCCAAAACCTATGAAATGCAGCAAAAGCAGCTCTAAGAGGGAAGTTTATAGCTATACAAGCCTACCTCAAGAAACAA
>NW_006785056.1:0-425 GCF_000442215.2 Lipotes vexillifer
CCCTCTTGCACTGTTGGTGGGAATGTAAATTGATACAGCCACTATGGAGAACAATATGAAAGTTCCTTAAAAAACTAAAAATAGAGCTACCATACAACCCAGCAATCCCACTACTGGACAAATACCCTGAGAAAACCATAATTCAAAAGGAGTCACATACCACAATGTTCATTGCAGTTCTATTTACAATAGCCAGGACGTGGAAACAACCTAAGTGTCCGTCGACAGCTGAGTTGGTAAAGAAGATATGGCACATATATACAATGGAATATTAATCAACCATAAAAAGAAACAAAATTGAGTTACTTGTAGTAAGGTGGATGGACCTGGAGACTTTCATACAGAGTGAAGTTAGTCAGAAAGAGAAAAACGAATACTGTATGCTAACACATATATGGAATCTAAAAAAAAAAAAAAAAAAAAAA
>NW_006785057.1:0-361 GCF_000442215.2 Lipotes vexillifer
CCGTATGATGTTTCTTTTTCCCTGTGACCTATTTCACTTGGAATCATCGTACCTAAATCCAATGACTAAGATTCTACGGGCCAAATGACCTTGATTTCATTGCTGACTGATATTCCATGGCACGTAAGTGCCGCAACTTGACGATCCATTTTTTCCTTTCGTGGGTATTTAACTTGTCCAGTGGACGAGGTTCCTGTAAAGAGGGCAGCCCCAAACTTTGGGGTGGCTCTGTCTTTTTGATTTCTGTTTCCTAAGCCCTAGTGCCCGAGGCTATGTACCTTGTTTTTTCGATGTTTCAGGAAATACCATACGTTTCTCCAGGGTGGCTGTTGGCAATTTACATCCCGCCCATCAGCATAAC
>NW_006785057.1:500-849 GCF_000442215.2 Lipotes vexillifer
TGCGTTTTTTCCTGAATATATTCAGGAAAAAACGCATACGCCCTTTTTGGCCAAGGGCATCCTGGTCGGCATTCTGCCTATTTTCATAGGCTTTAAATACAATTCCAAACCACCTCCTGAAATCGGTTTCCTGCAATTCTGCCTCACTTTCAAGTTCTCTTCGCAGACTAACTTCAGTATATTTTTGGAAGAAAGCTGTCATCTATAACTCTGCAGGTTTGTGAAATACAATGGCCCTGAGCTTCTTTCTTACCCACGGTTTCTTGTGAGCTGGCCGCCATCCCGTAGGATTGCTTCAGACCCTAGTCTGGTTTAGGCACGGCATGCTGAGGCTTTGGTTCATTCTTCT
>NW_006785058.1:0-202 GCF_000442215.2 Lipotes vexillifer
CGGGATCCAGGGACAAATTCCCAGGGAGAACACACGGCGGGCCTCAGGCTGGTGCAACGTCACACCGACCTCTGCCGCTGCAGGACCGCCCCGCACTCCGTGCCCCTCCCTCCCCCCCGGCCTGAGTGCGCCAGAGCCTCCGAATCAGCGGCTCCTTTAACCCCGACCTGTCTGAGCAAAAAACAGACGCCCTCCAGCGACC
>NW_006785059.1:0-21309 GCF_000442215.2 Lipotes vexillifer
GGGACACGGGTTCGAGCCCTGGTCTGGGAAGATCCCACATGCCGAGGAGCAACTAAGCCCATGAGCCACAACTACTGAGCCTGTGCTCTAGAGCTCGCGAGTCACAACTGCTGAAGCCTGCACACCTAGAGCCCATGGTCTGCAACAAGAGAAGCCACTGCAACAAGAAGCCCATACACCGCAATGAAGAGTAGCCCCCACTCGCCACAACCAGGGAGAAAGCCTGTGTGCAGCAACAAAGACCCAATGCAGCCAATTAATTATTTTTAAAAAAGATTCAAGCTTAAGAAACAAGAAAAAGAAATCAATCCAAAGCAAACAGAAGGAAGGAAATAATAAATTTAAGATCAGAAATCAATAAATTTGAAAATAGAAAAATGATACAGAACAATCAATGTAGCCTTTGCAAGAAATGTAAAAGAAATTCTTTAGGAAGAAAATTACATAAGTCAGAAACTCGGATCTACAAAAAGAAATGAAGAGTATTAAAAAATGAATAAATGAAGGGGAAAAGCAGTTGTCCATACATGTGTGGG
Source organism: Lipotes vexillifer (assembly GCF_000442215.2). Taxonomy (NCBI): domain Eukaryota; kingdom Metazoa; phylum Chordata; class Mammalia; order Artiodactyla; family Lipotidae; genus Lipotes; species Lipotes vexillifer. Next base: position 537 of record NW_006785059.1, read on the forward strand.
TCCAGTTCTTTAATCTCTATTCTGTTCTATTGATCTGTCCATCTATCTTGACGCCAGCACCACATAGACTTGATAACTGTAGCATTATGATGTCTTAAAATTAGGTAGTGTTAATACTCCAAATTTGATCTTCTTTTTCAAAGTTGTTTGGCTATTCTAGGTCCTTTACATTTCTATTTGAATTTTAGAATCAGCTTATCAACGTCTACCCCCCCAAAAAAAAACCTGCTAAGATTTTAATTTGGATTGCGTTGAACCTATAAATAAATTTGGAAAGAAGTGGTATCTTACCAATATTGAGGCTTCCAACCCATGAACATGGTATGTCTCTCCATGTATTTAGTTCTTGAATTTCTCACAGCAATGTTTTGAAGTTTTCAGTATACAAGTTGTGGTTGGCAGAGTTCAAAAATAGCCCTGAGATTAGCACCTCCTGTATATGTGCCCTGTATAGTTTCCTCCCTTTAAGTGTGGAATTTCACTCCTGTAATTAGATTATTAATCAGTTGATTCTGAGTGAATGAAAAGGGGAATTATTTGGGATGGGCCTGACTTAATTAGGGGAGTTTGTAAAAGAGGATGAAACACCAGAGAGATAGTCTCCTACAGGCCTCAAAGAAGATAAAAGGTTCCATGAGTTCTACCTCTGCAAGGAACTGAATTCTGCCTGTAAGCTGAATGAGCTTGTAACAGCATCAGATGAGACCACAGTTCCAGCTGACGTCTTGATTGCAAGCTTTGTGGAACCTAAGTAGAGTATTCAGCTAAGCTGTGTCCAGACTCCACAAAAACTGTGAGATAATAAACGAACTAGTGCTTTTCCAGGCTAAAAAAAAAAATCAATGAAACAAAATCTGATTCTTTAAAAAGTGAGGTGGGGATCAAGCCTACACACTAGTTTTCTTGTGGGGAGAGAGGTGGGGAGGAAGATGTAGAAAGAGCATTTCTTGACTCTGGGTTCTGTCACTAACTTTGGTAAGTCTTCTTACCAAGAAATTTTGGATCAAAATTTCTTAATTTCTCAAATATTCGCTTTGCCTACCTTTTTTTTTTTTTTTTTTTTAAAAAACAAATGAGTCCTTCTATTTCTTAAGACAGCCCAGCCGCTCCACGGCATGTGGGATCTTCCCGGACTGGGGCATGAACCCGTGTCCCCTGCATCAGCAGGCGGACTCTCAACAACTGCGCCACCAGGGAAGCCCCTGCCTACCTTTTAAGATGAGATAATGTCAATGGTTTGTACAGTAATACTTTACAAATCCAAGGCATTATTAATGTCTATTATTAATATGCTTACACATAATAAAGAGAAGTGTGAGGAATAAGGTTATCAAAATTAGCCTCTGTTTGGAGGGTGGCACAGATTTCTCTCTTTAATTGCATAAATTATCACATTGAATTCAAAACTAACTCCCAAGTATGCTTTGGTGATTTTTTTCTCATCCATATAAGAAAATACTGAAACAAAGTCATACAGTACTATTTACCATAAAATCATGCTCCGAATTGGACACTATTGAAATCAATTCGGCAGCCACCCTGAAATAAGAAGTAAAGAGTTGAGACCCTTGTGACAATGAAGGTAAAGGTTTCAGTGAGGCCCTCGCTTCCTGGCCTCCAGAGTTTAAAATATCTTTATCTCCACAGTTCAAAGGAAAGAGAGTTTTACTTTTCTTCCTTTTCAGTAGTGGCTGGTGATATCTGAAACTGTAAACACAAACACAGAGTATCTCCTGGGACCGGGGGTCATGGAGTGCTAGGCTTTGTCAAGAGAGAAGCACTTCAGAAGAAACCAGGAGATTGGTAGATTCTGTTTGAGATGACAGTGAGGCAGTCGAGGAGGAGACTGCTGATGGGGACACAGGTCCCAGGAAGGTCAGGGATAAAAGAGGAGATTTGTATGCCATCTGCACAGAAAAGTTTTGCTTAGTAAAAGACGACAAATGAGCAGTGTTTGCACTAACACCCATCAAGACTTACACAGAAATAAAGCACACAGTCTGTAGCAAATATAACTTATCTAAAGCCTGGGCTACTATCAACAGTGTACTCTGATAGGAGAGATGACTCATGCGTATGTATTACAATTGGAAATGTCACCTTTTCTAACAAGCCCAACATTCAGGATTGTATAATTCATCACTAAATATTGAGTTAAAATTCAATTTTTTTATGGAAGTTCCCAGTTCTGCTTGGTAATTATAATAGAGTCAAAAATGAAATAAACTGTATTTTAAAAATCATAATAGAGTCTTCTTAGCATCCTTAAAGATTACTCATGAACTTTGAAGCAGATTGGTAAACTTTAAAGAAATAATTAAGACACTGCTTTTTCTCTCTGTGTTCTACTCTTCTTTGTTTGAGAGAATTAAGCCTGTTTGTCATGAGTTGGCGATGCCTGTAGTCAACACATCACTTAGCTTCAACTAATAACTTGTGGCCAATCTTTTTTTTATCTTTTGAAGTTTACTTTTTAGAAAGCTTATTATGAACCTTTACAAACACAGAGGAGATAGAATGACATATAAGTTACCTTGGTATAATTGTATCAGATATTTTGCTATTTTGCCTTTCTTTTTTCCTAAAGTATTTTAAGGTAAATGTAGACATAAATGACATTCCACTCTAAATATTTCAGTGAGCCACTGTAAAAAATAAGAACAAGTTTCCCACATAACCACAAAACCTTTGTCATAACAGCAATATCTACGTTTTGGCTGAAGTCTTTTAAGGTAAATTGGAGACATTATATTATTTCATCTCCAAATATTGCAGCGTGCATCTCTAAATAATAAGACATTTTGCCACACAACAACAGTACCATTCTCCCTCTTCACAAAACTAATGAAGACCCTATATTATCTAATAACCAGTCATGGCCAATCTTTTTCATCCACTGCCTCACTCACTGTCTTCCCCATCCCATGCTACTCCTCCTTTATTTTGATGCCCATCCAAGATTTTTTATCATGCCATCTGCAAATATCTGTGTTTACTTCAAAAAAAAAAAAAAGCAAAAAAAGCAATACCAATATCATGGGTAAAAATTAACAATAATTTCTTAATATTATCAAATAGTCAACATTCAAATTTCCCTGATTGCCTCATATTTGTATTTTTGCAGTGTGCTGATTGAATCTGAATCCAAATAAGATCTATACTTAGTAATTGGTTTACTTATTTTAAGTCTCTTTTATTTCCCCCATCTCTTTTTCTTTCTTGCAATTTTTGTTGAATAAATTAGGTTGTAAGTCCATAATATTTTCCACAGTCTAGGTTTTGCTAATTATATCTCATGAAGTTGTTTAACTGTCCCTTGTATTTCTTGTAATTGTTCCTTTGTCCCCTGTATTTCCTGTAAATTGGTAATTAAAGCTAAACTTTTGATCATATTCAGTTTCGATTTTTTGGCAATACTTCTTAATAGGTGGTGTTGTGGGCATCCATTAGAAAGCCAAAAAAGGCTGATATTTTCTTTTTTGGGTGTTGTTAGTAGTCACTGATGATCATTGTCAGGATCCAGTATTTCATTAGACGTTGCAAAATAGTACTGTTATAATTCTATCATTCCTTCTTCAATTACTAGCTAATATGCTTCTCTAAGGAAGAACTTCCCCTTATCAATTATTTTATTATCATGATGTGCCTTCCATGTAGAAAAGGCAAGAAAAAGCAAGATTTTCCCCCATTATATTCTAATTTTCAAAATACCTGTTTGGTCTTTAATACGTCCAAAAGAGAGCCAAAGGTGGCCAATGAGCTTTACTTTTTTTAAATCAGAAAGAGCACATGGATTAAATACACATAATTGTTTTCATCCATTGCAACCGTTATTCTTATTGAAATTATCCTTCTTTAAGTAGTTCTTGTGTCCTTTTGAGAAGCCCACAGTAGTCTTTGAAAGCGCCCTTGATTCTTAGTATAATAGGATGTTCTAGGCTTATCTTGTACATTTTCTGCTGTGGTATCAGCTATTTTCCCAAGGAGCCCTGGTTCCTTTCAATGGAAAATAGTATTTAAAGACCACAACTTGGACACCAGGGATACTCATTGCTACTGGTCTTTGTTTTTAGATCTTTTCAGTGTTCAAAGCTTGCTAGATAGATTTTTTAAAGATAAAGAACAACACGAGTTTTTACTGATATTTCCATTTCAAATTCAGGAATACAAAGTTTTTACTTAATCTCATCTATATTATTATATCTTTACCTCCTTTTTTATGCCAAAAATCCTGATTCCAAACACCACCAACATAAATACTCATTTGCTTTATCCCACACTAACATACAATAATGTCAAAATTACAACACCAACATTACCAAGATATTTTTACAGTTCTTTCTGTCCTTAGCATATATCCCTCTAGGAATGTAAAATCAAATTACTGTGTTTAATTGAAATCGTATGGAACAGTTCCTCTGTGCATGGTTACGCCAAAACCTTGTTATGTAGTTTGTTTCAGCTGTTTCACATTGCTTTTTTTTTATTTTTAAGGATTGCTTTTTAAATTCAGTTTTGTATTATAATTATGTAGAATAATTATATGTTTTCAAATTCAAATCTACAAAGCAAGGTATATTCAGAGAAACCTCACTTCTATCCCTTCCCTTCCATCTTGTTTTCTTGTTTCCTGCCCCCCTTCCCCATTGGTAACCTTTTCCTTAAAATTTTTAGGTTTATCCTTCTTTTTTAATATAATAAACATTATATATGAATATATAAATTCATAATCCTCTTTCTTAAATAACACATACATGTTTCTCCACCTTGCTTTCTTCACATAAAAAAATATGCTAGGAACCACTCCTAGCAGTATAAGAGATATTACTCATTCCTTTTTATTGCTACATAGCACTCCTTTGTGTAGATGTATGACACTTTTTCAATCCCCCATTGATGGAATTTGGATTGTTTCCAATCTTTTGCTACAGTGTGTTGTAATGAATGGTCTTGTATATATGTCTTCCTATAGTTTTTGCCTTTTTATCTTTGGAATAGATTCATAGAAGTGGGATTAGTAATTGAGAAGATAAATGCAGATGTAATTTTGTTAGAAATGACCAAATTCTCCTGCACAGGTACTAGTTTGCATCCCCTCCAGCAATGTATGAGGGCAGGAGCATGTGCTTTATGTGGTAAAAATTCGTGCTAATTTTAGAGAGAAGAGGAAAGGAAGACAAGTAACCTCAAATTGGGCTTTATAGTTGGAAAATAATCCCCCTTGTTCTTTCCTGCAATCCAGTTAGTTTAATTCTTGCTGTTGGCAGTCTCTGGGCATTACCCACAATGCCAATAAATTGCTCCTTTTGGTTCTGTACACAGAGAGCAGTGGAAACTAATTATTTCAAGGGGCTGGAATTGGCCCACCTTAGACCTTCCCAGTGGGACAGGATGTGATACTAGCTGCACAAGCTGCACACAACTTTGATGGCCAGACTCCGACAGGGCAGAAGCCTAGCAGGCATGCTCTTAGAACGATCATACTAGATAATGGGAGCTACAGATACACACAGGCAATAAAATAATCTGCTTTGAATGTGCTCGTCTTTATGTCACTCCACGGCTGGGAAACCTACTCGGGATCTTTCCCATCTGTTTTGTCAAATTCAGGCTTGTCTGCCCTGTGTCCAGGCCCTCCAAACAAATCAGCCTCCGGTCTGTTCTCCCCTGCGTGGCTCCTCTGCTCTTGCCAAGCTAACCTGCTTGCCATTCCTTACATTTGTAAAGACGTTTTTCTGCCTCTGCGCATGTGAGTACAGCATTTCCTATTCTAGAACTGAGCCCTCACATTTGGCCAGTCCACTCCATTCTCCTCCCCGCAAAACCAGCCAGTGCCAGACTCCACCAGAACCCATTCTCTCCTCAGCAGTTGTTTCATGAACTGCTAGTCGCTTGAGGACTGATGTTTTCCTACACCCACAAGAAGCTCTAAAACAATCAGCATCTTATTCTGCATGTGGCATGGGATTAATACATGTTGGAAGCCTGACTACCTAGAGTTTAAGTGTATGGCCAAATACACATCAGTCTTGGAGTTAAATCTAAAACTGGAGAATTGGATTCGTCATTCTCTGTGGAAAGAGTAGCAAATGAAACATCCTCATTCACACACACAGGAGAGCATTTCTCCACACACTATGAAGCCAGAATGAAAACACTGGGCTATGGAAAGCTCCCTAAACAAATCACCGCTAGGAAAAATAATAAATCTCACCATGAACACAACAAATGCACTGAATTGAGCACCATCTAGTTCATATATTTAAAAAAGGAAAATTCAAAACTGTATAACCAACATAATGAATAATCTTCAAGGAAAATTTATTTACATACATAAGGTTTACATTTACACATACTTATAAAACTATATAGATATAGACGCTAGCAGTATTTCTGAATGGAATGCTTACAGGTTTTTAATTTTTTCCTTATTTACCCTTTTTCTGTATACAGTACAGCTTTACAGTAAGCATGCATTACTTTCATGATAAGAAAAAAACCTAAAACATAAAATATTTACCTGAAAAACAGTACAGCCTTTGTTTGTCAAATACACTTCAGATACATAGATATAATGTGGAAATTTGAACTTGATCAGAATCTAACACATCCAAAGGAGGAAAGGGGGCTTTGGAAGTGAAAGATTCTTAAAACAACTCAAAAGCAATCACTGTTTTAATCTTGAGCCAATATTTGAATAGGCATTATTTATAGTCATAATTTTTGAAGATCAAAGCAGCCTTCCCTTCCCCCTTGTCAAAACAAAGAGAAGAGATGAACTTGCTGAATCCGCATTTTAAATGCACACAGAGAATGAGCACATGGTGTCTTACCTCATCTGTAAGGGCAGAAACAGAGGCACAATATCAGTCTTTAATCTCCTGCCTCAATGCTAAGGAGGCGTATTGCCATGCACACCCATGCAAAAGCAACTGAATGATTCCAGTGTGTTTCTACAAGAAAGAAAAGGACTTTGGGGATAAATACATTTCAGAAATGGGCCTTTTTGAGGGCTAGTTCTGAAGCTGATAAGGGGGGAATAGTGGGAGGCAGTGGAAATTACAGGGGTTTCAGTACTGTAGTCAGGTGCTTTTTAATGAGTTGCCCTAGGCAAACATACCTAATCAGTCTCCACTATTCATTCTGCTACTGCCCACATCTTTGCAAATTGCTTCTCATTTTTATGCCTTAATAAGCTAGAAGCTCTGGAAACCTTTTTCCATTTTTAATTTTTCAAAACCTACCTAGCCATATGTCATTTCTAAAGACAACCCCTTCTTGTTTGGGTTGTTGGCTCCTTTAGCAAGAACAGAAACAGCTCAGGGGCCATCCCAGTCTTTCCCTTCTCCTCCTTCCACTGTATTCCATTTCCTGTTCATCTAAATGGATACCTAGAAAACTTGATGGGTGACTGAAAAGTAGTCATATTTCCTCCTTCTCATGAAAAGATAAAATGCTATCTAAACCTGAACCTTACTTCCTCCCACCTCTGCCCCAATACATTTGGGCTGCATCTATTCCTAAAGACAATGACTAACACAGTGGTAACCTGGAACTTTTTAAGGTTCTAAGAAACTGCTCCCTCTCTATCTCTCATTCTCAATCTATCATTACATTAGACAGCTATTGCTACAATAATTCTGTGTAACAAACAAGCCCCAAATATAATAAAACCACATGCATTTATTTCTTGCTCCGTCTGTGAGTTGGCTATGCTCTGCTGGGAATAGCTGGGATTTACTCCAAACTGTGGGTTGGGTTTGGGTATACTCCCCAAGTCTCCTCATTCTAGGACCAGCACCTACTCCAAGCATGCCCTTCTCATGCAGATGACAGACATAAGAGACCAAGCCAAACATACAAGCACATTTAAAGTTTGTGCACATGTCTGTATTAGTTTGATAGGGCTGCCATAACAAAATGCCACAAACTAGGTGACTTAAAACAAAAGAAATTTATTCTCTCACAGTTCTGGACGCTAGAAGTCCAAAATCAAGGTGTTGGCAAGGCTATACTCCCTCTGATGGCTCTAGGGAAGAATACTTCCTCGCCTCTTCCTGGCTTCTGGTGGCTCCTGGCAATCTGGATGTTCCTTGGCTTATAGCTGCATCACTCTAATCTCTGCCTCCATCATCACATGGCCTTCTTCCTTGTGTGCATTTCTGTAACCAAACCTCCCTTTCCTTTCTCTTATAAAGGCATCAGTCATTGGATTTAGGGCCCGCCCTAATCCAGTACAACCTTACCTTAACTTGATTACATCTCCAACGACCCTACTTCCAATAAGGTCACATTTACAGGTTCCAGGTGGACATGAATTTAGGAGAGACACTATCTGACCCACTATAATGCCACATCTGCTACCAATCCTTTGGTCAAAGCAAATCACATGGCCAAGTCCAAAAAGCAATGAGGTGGAGAAGTACACTCTGCATATTCAAATGAGGAGTACCACAAGTCATATGGCAAAGTGAGTGATTGTATCATTCTATTACAGGGTGGGAACAAAGAGTTGGAAACAATAATCCAACCTACCAGAGTTATCAGTACATGATGCTTCTGCAAATATTTTACACGACCATGTCTTATTTTCCAGTTGAAGAGGGTGATAATCTATCAGAGGAGAAAATAACATTATTCTATCAATTTATTTTGGTACACAAAGTGTAAGTCAGGCACTTTGTTAAGCTCTCTGCAAAGAATGACAAGTGTTTCACTCTGGCATGACAATGATAGAAAATCCAAGAGTTCCTCTGATGTACCTCCTCCACTCAGCCAATTCCATATCTTAAGATCTGCTTCTTGATGTACCCCACTCCTGGTAACAAACTCAGTAACAGTTAGGGTTCTTTAAGCTGCATAAAATTGAAAATTCAACCTAAACTATCTTTAACAATAATGAAGTATATTGGCTACCAAAACTGAATTCTAGCAGAAGAGGCTTCAGGGTTAGTTGATCAAGGAGATCATCAAAAACACATGTTAACTTCCATCTTTCCATTCTGACACCTATCAGCTTCATCCCAAGGCTGATTGCCCTCATGGCTATAGGATGCCCCCTATAGGAACTAGGGCTAAATGGCTACTCATTCATATCCAGTGAGAGGCCGACTTCCTGTAACTATGCTTCATAACAAGGAAGTTGCATTTCCAAACACTCTCAGAAAAGTTCTTTTTGTTTCTCACTGGATCAAATTGATTTGGGTCAGACTATCTTTAAACCAGGGCAGAAATAACCAGATTGGACTCCAAGGGCAGGGGTCAACCAGCTTCCCCTGAGGCATATGGACCATGTCTGGGAGTAAATGACACCTGGATAAAATAAAGATTTAGTTAGGAATCGAAAAGGAGGGGGTGGTTGCTAAGATGACAACCAACACTTCCCGCTACAATTGGTTCAGATTCTGGGAGGTGGGTACCTTAGGGGGAAGATACAATCATTCTGCTCACCAGAGAAGAATATTCCCACTAGAACATAATACATTGGCATTCCATTTATACATCTGTCTCTTGTGATTTGTGTACTTCAGTCAACTCCCATATATTAGAACCATGTCTGACAAACGTAAGGGCCAAACCCAATCATTGGACCAGATTACAACACTCAGGTTAGGCTTCTACTCACCATTATGCCCTCTTCAGTCCACAAGACCATGAATTAACTTAATCGGAATAAGAAGAAAAAGAAAAAATCATGATTGTGTAATATGCATTAACAAACTGCAGCTACAAATATGCAGCCACAGAATGAGAGAGTGATTCAAAAGCCAACACTGATAGCTATTTCTCATGTGTTTTGCTTATTCTATCAGTAACTTCTTTATATTTAACTTAAGTTTCTTATCCTCCACTTTAAACTTATTTCCTCTTGCTACTTTGAAAAAACACTTGAAAGTGTTGTCAAACAGAATACATATTGTCATCTGTATCACATATGTACAAAAGCTCCCACTGAAGAGAAAACGATTCAGTTTCCCATCAATAAATGGGCTCTCAAAATCCCTTCCAAGCCTGAAAGCCTATGAAACAGTGTTACCTTGATTATTAGCACAAGTAAACCTGAAATATCCTAGAGTATAAATGTCAAACATTGAGCCTGTAGGCCAGCTTCAGCCTGCATAAGGTCATCATTCAACGACACAACCTCATTATAAACGGCTTTACTTCAGTTGGCATATTTCTCTTGTGAAATATTAGTTCAGCCCACCAGGATTTTTATCAGGGGAAATTTGTCCATGAGTAAATGTGACTTGACACTATTTTCCTGAGGAAATAAAATGGCATTTTTGAAAATGTAAGATTAATGCACTAAATGATTATTATTTACCCCAAACTAAGCCCTTGGAAGTTCCAGAAAAACTGATTCATCAACTGTCAGAAGCTGCAAAATACTGATGGCACCATCCACATTGCAGCTCAGTGCTGTGTGTGTGTGTGTGTGTGTGTGTGTGTGTGTGTGTGTGTGTGTGTGTCTTAAACAGCAGAGTCCTCCAAACAAACCAAACTTGCACATTGAACAACATGGTATTCTAGTCCTGAATTTCTCAATCTGCTTTTCATACACTGTTACTCATAGTTTTTCCTGAGACTCTTCTAAGTTAAGGCAGCCTTTTTCAAGAACCAATTCAAATTGAAGATTGATTTTTGCATGATGTCATCAAAAGGTGATGTCACTTTCTTTTCTCTCCCTTGTCTCAAGAAAAATGGATACTAACGTTGGACTTATTTCACCCGTAACACACAAACAGACAATCTCTACAGACAATGTCAGCCAACCTGAAGTTTCCAATTAAACTGTCAGTGGAACCCTGAATAAACTTTGAGGGACAGGCTTCCTAACTCCCATGGGAAATTATGCAAATTTTCAATTCTCTTCTAGACAATACTATAGTGATTGTTTTTTCACATTCATACTAAAATATAGCCTTTTACTTTATTTAAAGGGAGCCAATCAAAATTTCTAGGTAAAAATTCAAAGGAGGTTTCTGCTTATGATAAAACTCAAACCTTATCCCTGAAGTCTTTAGTTATAAGCAGTGTCTCTTTTTATCAACATATTTGGCTATGTCAAGATCAGGTGAACTTTTCCTGGAGAGAATTATCCACACCCATAAACTACAGTGAGCCCTAGAACTATGGGAGAGAAGCTTCCTCCTTTTCTCACCAAAGCCTGTATTAGTCACCTACTGCTGAAATAAAGCTATGCAAGCAAACTCACCCAAACTCAGTGGCTTAAAACAATAAGCATATATTTCTGACTCACAGGTCTGTGGATTGTCTGTGGTTGTGCTGGACTTTGCTGAGATTAGCTGGCCTTGGCTCCAGGCTATGAGTTAGATCAGGTTATTTCATGTGTCTCCTACTTATGGGATCAGTGTTTACACAGGCCATATTTTTCTTGTGGCAGTAACAGAAGCCCAAGAGGGACCAACAGAAACATGCAATACCTCTTAAGGCCTTGGCTCAGAACTGGCACATTGAAACTTCTGCTCACATTTCCTCGGCCAAAGCAAGTCACATGGCAAAGATGAACATGAACAGGATGGTGAAATGTACTCTCATAGTGGACCATGAAAAGTGTGGGGAGGGAAGGAAGAATTGTAAGCAAATACAATCTACCAAGATAAAGGGCTCTACCCCAGAGGGCCCAACATAAGCTTTCCGGTCACTTGTATGCAAACTTTTATGAATGTAACCAAAATGTCCACCAACAGATGAATAGATAAACAAAATGCAGTATATATGTACAATGGAATATTATTCAGCCTTGAGGAAGGAAGGGAAGAAGGGAGTTCTGATACAGTTCTTCAGAGGAAGGGAGTTCTGATACATGTTACAACATGGATGAACCTTGACAACATTCTGCTAAGTTAAAGAAGCCAGACACAAAAGGACAAATATTACATGATTCTATTTGTATGAGTTTCCTAGAATAGGAAAATTCATAGAGACAGGAAGTAAAATGGTGGTTGCCAGGGGAGAGGGGAGAATGGAGAGTTATTGTTCAATGGGTACAGAGTTTCTGGTTAGGATGATGAAAAAGCTCTTGAGATAGGTAGTGGTGATGTCTGCACAACAATGTGAATGTAGTCAATACCAATAAACTGTACACATAAAAATGGTTAAAATGGTAATTTTATGTTATGTATATTTCACCACAAAAAAAAAGAAGAATGTGAATAAGAGGAATTAACATATCTGTGGCAGCAAACAATAAGCTCACACCTGGACTGGTCCATTTTATCCTCACAACCATCTTGGTGTAGGATTCATTCTCCACTCAGGAAGAGATCACATGCTGAAGAGGCCACTTGAAGGAATAGCCAAACCACAGAAAGAAACCCAGGGACTTCCCTGGTGGCACAGTGGTTAAGAATCCACCTACCAGGGACTTCCCTGGTGGCGCAGTGGTTAAGAATCCACCTGCCAATGCAGGGGACATGGGTTCGAGCCCTGGTCCGGAAAGATCCCACATGCCGCGGAGCAACTAAACCCGTGCACCACAACTACTGAGCCTGCGCTCTAGAGCCCGCGAGCCACAACTACTGAAGCTCGTGCGCCTAGAGCCTGTGCTTCGCAACAAGAGAAGCCACCGCAATGAGAAGCCCGCGCACCGCAACGAAGTGTAGCCCTCGCTCGCCACAACTAGAGAAAGCCCGCGTGCAGCAAGGAAGACCCAACGTAGCCAAAAATTTAAAAAATAAATAAATAAATTTATTTTTAAAAAAAGAAAGAAAGAAAGAAGCCCACATCTGTCCCTTCACACCAGAGTGAAAAAGGTCAGAGTTGGCAACGACTTTGAATTAAGGTGTTCTTTAGTAGCACTCAGCCTATAATTACACACCTAAGACATTCAGTGCCACCTTTGCCAATAAGGTTACATTCCCTCAAGTGGTGTATGCTAACAGACACCAGGTTGCCCTACATAACTCTAAGATGTTACTATTTTAAATCTGGTTTTAAATGTACTATGTTACTAGAGTCTTAAAGAGGAATTTTACCTGAGGTATAATAAGTTGAACAAAATTAATTCTAAGGATTATTTTTCAAGTCACCAAGAAATTGGCATTTTCTTTAAAAAAGGAAGACTTCTGTTGAATTTTTCCCTCTTACTTCAGTACTGAGGTTATTAGCAAGCATTCTGTATTACCTTTTAGATCTCAACCTCACTGTGCTGCCAAAAGCATCTTCGATACAGGAATAATGTCAGTGCTTGATGTTCTTGGGGCTGGTTCTGTAGATACTGCTCTACTTAAAGGGCTGCTGTTTAATCCTGAGACACTATAATTCAGGACAGAAAGTGTAACTCCACATGTAATGATAATTTTCTACAGCCCTCTGCCACAGCTAGCACAAAGGAAATGGAAGAAATTCTTATGGAAAGGGGAAGTAAGAAAGGAGAGGAAGAGTACCTGGATTTCCATGTGAGCTTGTGCCTCATTCAGCCATCACTTGAAAGGTTTCTGCTACGAGACAGCAGGGCAATCTTTCTATTCTCTGTCCGTTTCATAACAAACACTGATGAAACTTTAAGCTAATTCCTAAATACACTGTACTGCAGGTCTGCAAATTGAATGAGTGTTTCATCATTCAGTTATACAAAGCAATATGTGAACAGATACCTGAATAACACAAGAGCCAGTAGAAATCATAAATGTATTTTGACACTATCTTATGAATGCCTGGAATAGATTTTATTTAGTATATGATATAAAAGAGTGCCTTTCTTCATTAGAGAGAGAGGTGCTGGCACTGATATCTTGATGCACTGTTAAATGCTCTCTGCTTTCCTTACCTTCCATCTCCATCCTTCTCTATTCAGATTGGAGCATGAACCCTTAAGAGATCCTGGGGTTTCCTCTCCATAATGACAATCAACAAATTCCAGATATTTCTATAGCTGTATTCAACACTATAGTTCAAATGTAAATGCCACAGGGCAACACAGAAGTTGTATAGAGGAGGACAGGATAGTAATAACAATAGCATTTATTGACTGCTTACTATGTCAGGTACTGTTCTAAGTGCTTTAAAGCTATTAAGTCACTGAATCTTCACAATACCCTTATGGGGTAGATACTACTCTTATCCCGATTGTACAAACAAAGAAACCAAGGTACAGAGAGGTTAGGTAGCTTGCCTAAGGCCACAGAGCTCCTAAGCCACACAGGTGAAATGGAAACTCAGGCAGTCTGGAGCACTGTTCTAACCTTCACACCACAATTCCTGTCTAAGGAGCAACGTATTCTATAACCCTCCCATCCTGTCTGTGTAGCCATGAAGCACAGTTTCATCCAATGGAAGGAATCATTATACAGTCAGCATTCTTAAAGCAATAATTCCTGTTACCCATTACATCACATCAGCACTTTACAATGAATACACACACACACACACACACACACACACACACACACACACACACACATAAAACTCTTCATCACCCATGAAATGTAGGGGAAATCCATGACAACATTAGTAACTCGATTTGTGGTCAACTTCCTTAAGAACATGGCCATCCCTTCTGGATATTAACAGAAATGGAAAGAAAACACTGAAAAGGGAGCTATGGTTTCTTTTCTTAATGTTTCCATGAAACCTTTAAAATTCTCTTTCAATTCACAGTCTCAGATGAAACATGAATATGAAAAATATCCATTTGATTTCTTCCATAGTCAATAATTCATTTGATTCACTGAAAATAGAGAAAGCTGGAATGGTTGAATAAAGGATAAATAATTTCATAAAATAACTTTTCATATTTTCTTTTTTTTTTTTTTTTTTTTTTGCGGTACGCGGGCCTCTCACTGCTGTGGCCTCTCCCGTTGCGGAGCACAGGCTCCGGACGCGCAGGCTCAGCGGCCACGGCTCACGGGCCTAGCCACTCCGCGGCATGTGGGATCTTCCCAGACCGGGGCACGAACCCGTGTCCCCTGCATCAGCAGGCGGACTCTCAACCACTGCGCCACCAGGGAAGCCCCATAAAATAACTTTTAACCATTAAACAGAGCCTATACTTAAAACATATAAATGACCAGTAGATTATATTTCTATGAGACTTCAAAATTCCCACTAATTTTGAATTTGTATTACTCAACTTCAAATTGTAATCTATGTGAAACTGTTTCAGTGTTATCATTATGTTTTAAGTAAAGTTTATATTTTCATTTTTACATTTAAGGACAAGAAAATATATGTGTATATTTTAATAAAATTTAACTGGAAAGATCCTTTACAATCATAATATTAATATTTATTCATATAACAGTAACTGAAATTTAGTGAGCATTAATGTGTCAGTCATTGGACTAAACTCTTTCTGTACATGATTTGCCTATACTTTGCATAACAGTCTTTTGAAGGAGGCATTATTATCTTGATTTTATAGATGGAGAAACAAAGTATTTGAAAAGTTGAGTCATTTTCTCAAAGGTCTTTGCAATCACATCATGGAAAGAGCCAGGATTCAAGTCCATGTCTGATGTCTCCAAAGACCCAGATATTAAATACTATGTTATACAACCTCAGAAGCCATAAGAGAAAGACATGATTGATTTATCTAAAAATTAAATATTTCTGCATACTACCAAAAATCATTAACAAAATAAAAACAGAAACCACAAACTGAAAATAAAAATACCTGAAACATATATGTGAAAGAATCAATGTCCTTAACATATAAAAGGATTCACACAAATCAATAAAAAAATAAGCAAAAGAAAAAAAAAGTTCATATGGCAAATATATTCATGGAAAGCTTTTACACCTAAAACAAAAAGTATAAATTATACTGATTTAAAACTTTTATCTCATAAGGTTACCAAAGATTCCAAGGATTGATATACCAAGTATTGTTAAGGATATAAAGAAATAAGCATGCTCAAATACTGCTAGAATAATATGTGGAACTATAAACATAACAGAAACACACAATTTACCAAGATCTAGTTTACAGTTTTAGCATGTCATTTAAAAACTATACTTCATGTGAAAAAAGCAAATTATGTCATACACACACACACAGTATGATTCTGAATTTCGAGAGAGAGGAGAAAAGCTATTTTTTAGCATAGAAAAATTCTGAAAGGCTCTACATCAAAATGTTAATGAAAGTTGCTTATTTTGGGGTTAATGGGATTATACATGATTTTATTTTTATTTTATTGTATCTTTCAATATTATGTAAATTTTTAAAATATTATGAACTAATTTTATAATTACACACACACACACACACACACACACACACACACACACACAGAGCAGCCAATCAATATAGCTACTGAGGCAAACATTCTTAATGGTAGCCACTCTTGGATACTGAGGCAAACATTCTTAATGGTAGCCACTCTTGGAGCTGTCAGTTCAAACCTATTCCACTCTCTTTCTTGCCCTGATGTTTTGGGTGGCAATGTGCCCAGTCCCAGGGATGAAAAATGATGGGCCTATGCCAACCATGGAAATCTCATTCCCCTTTGCTAGTAATTGGTCTAAGGATAGTCACATGACCCAGTTCCAAAGAATGAGACATAGAGGAAGTTTGTTGATAGCCTCAGGTTAAGATTTCTCCCTAATAAAGAGAATGGCAAATACAGAAAGCACTTGAGTTACTCATACCTCCCCTACTTGCTTTCATGCTTGGAATGCTGTTTATGAGGATGAGATATTTAGAGCTGCAGCAGCCATCTGGGGACCAGGAGAGATGTCACTGACACATTGAAGAGGCAGAATGGAGAAGACAGGACTCAGCTCAGGTGTTTGGTGATGTATGTGAGCCACTGAAACAATTCTGGAAGTGCTAACTTCCGAGTTTTGTATTATGGAGATTAGTTAAATGTCCTTATTTTTTAATACTCTGTTGGTGGGGCATTTTATTGCTTGCAACCAAGGATATCCTGTTTCAATAGTTCATATAAAATGAAGATATATAAACATGTAGGTTTTAACTACATAAATACATAAAGATACATACATAGATCCCATTACTTCCTGTTTTCTGAAGAGTCTTAGTCTTATGCCATCCCTTTCATATATAAAACCTCTTCCTCTCAACTGGATACTTCTCATCAGCTTTAAGTTCTCTGCATCATCCAAAACCTCCTTTAGCTGCATTTCGCACTTCATACTCTGTCCACTTCAAAGCCAGGCTCTTTAAAAATGCTTCTTCTATCCGCCTGCCAATGCAGGGGACATGGGTTCGAGCCCTGGTCCAGGAAGACCCCACATGCCACAGAGCAACTAAGCCCTTGTGCCACAACTACTGAGCCTGCGCTCTAGAGTCCGTGAGCCACAACTACTGAAGCCCACGCACCTAGAGCCCGTGTTCTGCAAAGAAGAGTAGCCCCCGCTCACCGCAACTAGAGAAAGCCTGCATGCGGCAATGAAGACCCAACACAGCCATAAATAAATAAATAAATAAATTTTTTTAAATGCTTCTTCTACCCAACATCTCCATTTTCTCAGCTCCTACCCCTCAACCCACTCCAATCCACCTACATTCATCACTTCACCAAAACAGTATTTGCCAATTTACTTGTGAACTATGACCTTAATGTTATCAAATCCAATTTAACTTCTTCAGTTTTCTTCACCAGTCCCTCTTTATTGAAATACTCTGTTCCCTTGGTTTCTAGTCTTCTTTCTATATTTGGGTTTTTTGTTTTTGTTTTGTGGAGTTTTTTAACGCCTCTGGTCTTTCTCAGCTTCCTCTGCCATCTCATAAGCTCATCCTCCCCTATAGCGCACTAAATGCTGGTATTCTTCAAGGCTTATTCCTAGACCCTTTACTCCTCCCACTTTATATTCTCTTTTATTAATGTCTTTGGCATCCATTGTTATTTATGTGCAGATAACCCATAGTATCTCACACCCATATATCCAATTATTATTGGATAATTATTTTTAATTATCTCAAAGGCATCTCAAGCTCAGCATCTGTACTTGGGGTCTTCCTGCTCAAATCTGGACTTTTTCCCATATTCCCTGTCTCAATGATTGGTACCAACATCGATCCAGCTATATAATCCTGAAATCTAAGAGTAATCCTTGATACCTGCATTTGTCACCACCCCCAAACATAATTCATCATTAAGTTCTATTTTTACCTCCTAAATATTTCTAAAATTTAGTCACATCTTTTTATCTCTACCACTACCGTTCTAACTAAACTATTATCTACTCTCAGCTGAACTGTGTAATAAATTCCCAACTGATCTCCCTTCCATTCATTCTTGAATCTCCTCAATTTGTCTCCACACTGTAACTAGTATAACCTTCCTTTAAACTCAATTCTGCTTATATCACCACCTTGCTTAAAACTCCTTTGTAACTTGTTCTTAGGATGAAGAATAAAAGCCTTAACTTGACCTGCAAGGCCCTAAATGGTATGGTTCTTATCCTCTACAGCCTTGATTCCCACCACACTTTTGGTTGTGTGTTATGTGGTAGGTTGAATTACTGATCCCAATTCTTCATTCCTCTATAATAGACATCCACACCCTTACCAAGTCCTCATGGTGAGAGGAGTGATCTTCCCTGTCCCTTGATTTTGGGCTTGTTCGTGTGATTTGTTTTGGCCAGTAGAATGATAGCAGATATGATGAAAGCAAAGGCTCACCATGTGCTTTCATGGTTTGGTTGACTCTCTTTTTCTCTCCAGTGATCCACCATGAGAAAAGCATCCCCCAGGTAGCTGCTTTCCCTTTAAGCCTGATATCAGAATCAATACATAAAAAGTAGACCTAAGCTTAATCCACACCCTAAAGCAGAGTGACCTCTGCCAGTTCATGGACCCGCAATCTAAAGCACAGCTGCCCCAGCTGATCTGCAGAATTGTGATCATAAGTGCTTATTGTTGTGTGCCATTGAGTTTTGGGGTGATCTATTATGGAGCATTACTGTGACAATAGCTGGCTGATGCATCAGCAAAAGCATCCTAACTGTTGCAGACATTAAATAATCATATAATTGAATATAATTTTTCCTCACTAGATTACAAGGTCCAGAGGGCAGCAATTGTGTCTGTTTTTGTTCTCCATTATATCCCAGCACCCAGCCCAGGAGATTGCAAAATAAATATTTATTGACTGAATATTATTAATGAGAAAGAAAGGCTGAAATAATGTACTCCCAAAATGTTAAAATCAGAGGATAGGATAATAAGTAATGTTTATATCTTCATTCTTTTCTATATTATAATACTTTACTGTGATAATGCTTTTGTTTAATAATCATGAATTGCTTTTAAAATCAGGAATAAAAGCAAAAAAAAAAAAAAGCTATTTCCACTAAGAAGAAAATATATAATTACTTGGAAAGAAATACTAACATGGGTCAAAAAAGAAGTCATTTGCATGAGTTAAATCTACATATAGTTCCAAATTCAGGTGGCAGTAAATTTATACAAAGGAGATGAATATTTAGGTGTCAGGAGAGTAAATAATGTCTTGGTTAGCACCAAGATTTAAGAACATGGCTGAGACATGCTGCGCTTTGCTTTGCTTTGCTTTACTTCCTGGGATCAGAGAGAAATGTCTGAGGTAAGCCAATAAAAGGCACAGAAATTTAGGGAGACTGGACCAAATGGAAATGGCTGGTAAGCTACTTGTTATTGATGGAATCTCTCCCTCACCCTCATTTTATAAATTTATAGTGAAAGTTTCCTGAGGACATCTCTCCAGCCACATCTCCTTACCTTCCATCTCCCTCCATTTCCAATCTCCCTTCTCTCTGCCTTCACCCCACCCTCTAAGGTAGGAACCTTGCTCTCTTCTCAGGATCCTTCAGACCCCTCCTGGTTTCACTTGGTTCCTTTGATGACTGGATCTCATGTTTCAAGGATGCAGCAATCAAAAGCAAGGAACTAGAAGGCAGACAGCCACACGGATCATTCTTTAAAATATAGCATTGGATGAAACCTAAAAACTAAGAAAAAATTCAATGTATTGTAGAAGATAGCTTATATAAATTTAAAATGTATACATTCACATGTATCTATTAGGTTAAGTTACATATATAAGGACATGTATTAAACATTTGAAAGGGTACCTAATGGGAGAGAAGATTAGGTGTGGGCATATAGAATAAATGGTAGAAGAAAGGAAGGAAGAACAAAATGAGAGGGCACATTTGTAAAAAACAGAAAAGATTTCACTCCAAATGTTTTAAATGAAGGGGTGTTAATGAAGGGACTACCTACAGCAGTGTGGGAAGAGTGAAAGTTTAAAAAAAAAAAGGACAGCGAAGGTGTATTGGTTTTCTATTGCTGCTATAACAAACTGCCATAAATTTAGTGGCTTAAAACAACATAAATTTATTATCTTACATTTCTGTAGGTTACTGGCATAGATCTGGCTAAAATCAATGTGTCATCAAGGCAGCAATCCTTCTGGAGTCATAAAAGGAGAATTTGTTTCCATGCCCTTTCCAGCTTCTAAAGGTTGCCCACATTCCCCAGCTCATGGCCCCCTTTCTCCATCTTCAAAACCAGCAGCATCTAATCTCTTAGACCCTACTCCCATTGTCACATCTCTTTCTGACCACAGCTGCTTTTAAGGACCCAGGTCATTAGACAGGATCTTTCACTCTATGAACTGCTAATTTAACTATGAGCTGGATTCTGTTATGAATCTCTCTCTAAGAGGTATTGTTTCTAAGACCATTACTCCCTATCCTCTGATCTTTTTTTTTTTTTTTTTTTTTTTGCGGTACGCGGGCCTCTCACTGCTGTGGCCTCTCCCGTTGGGGAGCACAGGCTCCGGACGCGCAGGCCCAG
>NW_006785059.1:21520-23732 GCF_000442215.2 Lipotes vexillifer
GATGCTTGAGAAAGAAATGAAGGGATGAATGAATGATTCAAGGGATGGGGTCATTTTTTTTTTTTAGTTTTGCATACGCGGGCCTCTCACTGCTGTGGCCTCTCCCCTTGAGGAGCACAGGCTCCAGACGCGCAGGTTCAGCGGCTATGGCTCACGGGCCCAGCCGCTCTGCGGATCCTCACGGACCGGGGCACAAACCCACGTCCCCTGCATCGGCAGGTGGACTCCCAACCACTGCGCCACCAGGGAAGCCCCTGATCTTGTTATTTTTAGAGGACACTTGGCCCCCTTTGATATCCACTTCATCTTATATAGGCTATAAATTCCTCCTTAGGCACAGTTCCTGTCTGGTTTTGAAGCTCTGCAAAATCTCATCATAGCTAGCTAGAAAGTAAAATTTGACAGACATTGCCAAAAAAAGCAAAAACTCTTCCTGTTGTATACACCATAGGTCTAAGACCATTCTCAGAGCCACTTTAGCTTCACTCAAAGGCTCTGAGGGTTTGGAACAATTCCCACATGCAGAACAGTGACTCTGAGCGGCATCCAGCCTGCAACAGCTGGTTCTGAGATTTTTATACATCCAAAGGCTAGGAAACTCAAAATCAAGACCAGGTTAAGGCTGGGATGGGGCAGGGGTGGGAGGAGGAAGAAATAGGGCATCCACTCTGCATGCTGAAATCTGAAAGAAAACAGAACAAAGAGCCAGAAGATCTTAGTTCCAGCTCAGCCTTAGACAAACTTGAGCAAGTCTAGTAATTAGTAACTGGCTTATTGGTTTATATCAGGGTGTCTACCGTTCAGCCCATAGAGTAGATTGCATTTATTTTGATTGAGCCTTTACAATGCACCAGGAACTGTAAAAAGCCTGTTTAATCCTTCTCAATAAACATGAAGTCATTTCTATTGTTATCTCTGCTTCAAAGATGAGGGAGAATTTGAGAGTTTAAGTGACTGAGGTCCAAATTAACACAGCTAAGTGATGGAGGCAGAATCCTCAAACCCCGGAGCCTAAGGGTTTAACCATTATACAATAAAGGCAATCCAGTTGACCCTGGGAAAGATTCCTCCTGAGTTTTTAGTGGAAAAAAAATAATCAACAAAGAAAGAAAGAAAAATCCAATGCCTAAATTAGTTTGCTCACATAAACAACAGACTAACGTTCCACAAGTAAAGAATTTTTCAAGTTTGATCTAATATGGAAAAACTGAGTTCAACTGCCACAGAAATGGCACTGGTAATAAAGGAATTATTAGAATGTTATATTTATTTTTTTTGGAATGCCTTTATTGAAGTATAATTTAATAGCATAAAATTCACTTATTTTTAATGTACAATTCAATAGTTTTTAGTAAATTTACAGAGTTGTGCAGCCATCACCACTATTTAATTCCAGAACAGTTCATTATCCCAATTATACCAATTAGCAGGCACTCCCAATTCCCCAGCCCACCCAACCCCCACCACTGGCAACCACTAATCTGCTTTCTGCCTGGACATTTCATATAAATGGAATCATACAATATGTGGTCTTTTACTTCTATTGTCTTTCATTTAGCATAATGTTTTTCAAGCTCAGTCATGAGGGAGCATGTATTAGTACCTCATTCCTTTTTATTGCCCCATAGTATTCTACTGTATGGATAGACCATATTTTGTTTATCCATTCAGCAGTTGATGGACATTTGGGTGGTTTCCCTGATGGCTAATCATGTTGAGCAGTTTTTCATGTGTTCATTGGCTGTTTGTATAAGTATCTATTCATATCCCTTGCTCATTTTAAAACTGGGTTATTATTTTTACTGTTGAGCTGCAAGAGTGCTTTATATATTCTAGATAAAATTCCTTTATTAGATATAGGATTTGAAAATATTCTCCCAGTCTATCACTTGCCTTTTCATTTTCTTAATGGTGCCTTTTGAAGCACAGCGTTCTTACTTTAAGGAAGTCTGATCTAAGGTCATAAAGATTTACTCCTCTGCCTTCTTTTAAGACTTTTGTAGTTTTAGCTCTTATAGTTAGGTCTGCAATCAAGTTTGAGTTGATTTTTGTGTATGATGTGAGGTAAGGGTCTAAATTCGTTCTTTTGCAAGTGGCTATCCAGTTGTCCTTATACCATTTCTTTGATCTAAATATCTGTCCTTACGCCAGTACCACAGTGTCTTGACTACTCTAGCTTTGCACTAAGTTTTTTTTTTTTTTTTTTTTTTGC
>NW_006785059.1:23961-25565 GCF_000442215.2 Lipotes vexillifer
CTGCATCGGCAGGCGGACTCTCAACCACTGCGCCACCAGGGAAGCCCTGCACTAAGTTTTGAAATCACGAAGTATAAGTTCTCCAACTTTGCCCTTCCTTCTCAAGACTGTTTTGGCTATTCTGAGTCCCTTGCATTTCTATATAAATTTCAGGATCAGGTTGTCAATTTCGGCAAAAAAACAGCAAGCTGGAATTTTGAGAGGGATTGCATTGAATTTATGTCAGTTTGGGGAGAATTGCCATCTTAATAATACTGAGTCTTCCAATCTATAAACATGCAATGTCTCTCCATTTATTAAGATACTCTTTCATTTCTATAGGCAATGTTTTATAGTTTTCAGTGTTGAATTCTTGCTCTTTTGTTACATTTATTTCTAAGTATTTTCTTCTTTTTTATGCTATTGTGAATGAGATTGTTTTCTTAATTTAATCTTTTGGATCGTTTACTGCTAGTAAATAGAAATACAATTAATTTTTGTATATTGATGGTATATCCTATGACCTTGCTTAAGTTGTTTGTTAATTCTAACAGTAGCTTTTGTGCATATTTTAGCATTTTCTATATACCGAATTGTGCTGCCTGCTAATTAGGATAGTTTTACTTATGCCTTTTCAATCCGGATGCCTTTTACCTCTTTTTCTTGCCTTACTGCAATAAGCCTTCAAGTACATGTTGAATAGGAGGTGGTAAGAGAAGAGGAAAAACTTGCCTTGTTCCCAGTCTTTAGGGGAAAGCATTTAGTCTTGCACCATTAAGTAGGATGTTAGTTGTAGGGTATTTGTACAGCCTCTTTATATGGCTGAGGAAGTTTCCTTGTATTTCCAACTTGTTGAGAATTTTTATCATGAATGGATGTTGGATTTTGTCAAATGTTTCTTCTGCATCTTTTGAGAAAATCGTGGTTACAATTATTTTCTTTTTCCTTTTGATTGAAAATAGAAGGTAGGTGCATGGCTTTCACTGCAACATTTGTAAGAAGAATTTATACTATTAAATTTGCAAATAAGAGGTTCACTGCATAAGAGATGGAGTAACTTATCAAAAATCATTAATTCATTCATATCAGTGTCCTTACTGAACAGCTATTTGACAGATAAGTGAATATATGCCACTGAGCAAATCTCTTTAACAAACATATATAATCCAGGCATCCAAATTAATTCCACAGATTACTTTTTTTTCTTATCAAAAATTCCACAGGGGTGGGGGGGAGGCTGCCTTGGCTGTTTAGTCAAGGAAGTACAAGTTTTCACACTGAAACTGATTGAGCAAATTGACATTAAAACTGCATTTATTTTGTATAGATTCCATTGAGTTCAGTGTAGTTTAGCAGACTTTAAAAATTAGAGGCCTTGGGCTTCCCTGGTGGCGCAGTGGTTGAGAGTCCGCCTGCCGATGCAGGGGACATGGGTTCGTGCCCAGGTCTGGGAGGATCCCACATGTCGCGGAGCAGCTGGGCCCGTGAGCCATGGCCGCTGAGCCTGAGCGTCCGGAGCCTTATTCTCACTGGTGTCAGGATTTAAGTAGCAAAAAGTAAAAAACAAACAAACAAACAAAATTATAGACCTATTGGGGCTTCCCTGGTGGTGCAGTGGTTGAGAG
>NW_006785059.1:25986-99754 GCF_000442215.2 Lipotes vexillifer
CTCCCAACCACTGCACCACCAGGGAAGCCCTCATTCACTTTTATGCTTTAAATTTCTACAACTTTCTTTGAAAGGCAAGCCTCACAATGTATCTGAATTATTAAGCATCTGTCCTATAAGAGTGGCTCCGTTTCAAGAGGAACTATTTAGGCTGGACATGAACTATGCTCCCTTAAAAAGATATGCAGTCCCTGGAATTTGAAGATGTGTATTATTTCCAGGATTAAACTGAAATTTCCAACCACGTGGCCATACCCTTGCTCCATATGACTTTGAAAAATGCATTATATTTCATAAAAGTATAATAGCAAAGATGAGAATTACCAGTCATGCAATCATTCAACAAAAATTTACTGATCACCTACTATGAACCAAGCACTGTGATAGGCACCAGAAATACAATGGTAGGCAAAACAGAAACAACCCTTAAGAAGCTTACATATTAACAAGGGAGACAGATACTAAATAACTGCATAAATAATTACAATTACAATCATACATGATAAGTGCTATAGAGGAAACATTCAGGGTACTCTCAGAGAGAATAATCAGGGGGACCCAACCTAGTCTGGAGAGGTGAGGGACATACTCCCTGAAGAACAACAGGCAGTTATGTTGAAATCTAAAGTACAGGGGTCTGTCTGGAATACTCTTCCCCTTCCTTCCATCTGACTTAACACTTCCATTCCCCTCTTTGCTCCTTGCTAAGAAGTGTAAAGGTCATGAGATAGAAGGAGTGTGGTTCTTTCGGAGTTGAGAGAAGGCCACTATGGCTGAAACTACTAAGCCTGAGTTTTGAGAAACTCCAAAAGGTAAAGATAAGGAAGAAAAAGAGGAGCCAGGAAAAGTCACCAAGAAGGAGTGATCAAGACAATCTGGTGTCATAGAAAGCAAGGGAGTAGAATATTTCAAGAAGGAAGAATGATAGGCTGTACTGAATGCTACTGAGAGGTCAATTAAGATAGGACTGAAAAGTAGTCATTGTGTTTAGCAATATGGAGGACATTATGACCTTATCAAAAGCAGTTTTGGTAGATGGTAATCAGGCAAAAGACTAGAGGGGAGTGGACAGAAGAGTGAATTAGTCACTATAAGGTAGGTATTGCTGTTGTAAAAATAAACTCCAAAATTTCACTGGTTTAACATACAAAACTTTATTTCTCGCTTATGTAACATGAACTATGCAGATCAGCATGGGGTTTTCTGCTACAGTCACTCAGTAATCTAAGGTGACATCCTAAAGTTGGACCATCTGTATAATATGCACCTGCCCCAGTAGTTGTGGCAGGGGAAGAAAGCATGAAATTTCATATACTCATTTATAAAGTTTTTGGTCCATTGGCCAGACTACTCACATGGTCCCAACTAAAAAGGAGCCAGAAAATGGAGCTTTCCATGTGACAAGGAGGAGAATTAGCTACTGGAGACCTCTAGTAATATCGAGGTAGATTAGATAGATAGATAGATAGATA
The DNA here is from genome assembly GCF_000442215.2 of Lipotes vexillifer. Taxonomy (NCBI): domain Eukaryota; kingdom Metazoa; phylum Chordata; class Mammalia; order Artiodactyla; family Lipotidae; genus Lipotes; species Lipotes vexillifer. The sequence continues at coordinate 27,459 of NW_006785059.1, forward strand.
GATGATAGATAGATAGATAGATAGATAGATAGATAGATAGATAGAAAATAGGAAATAAGGAAACAGAGACAGCGAGTATAGGCTGCCATTTTAGGAAGCTTAGTTTAAAAAAAAAGAGAGAGAGGATGAAAGTTAGACAGGGGTATGATGCCCAGGGAGGTAGGATGTGTGTGGGGGTATATGTGCCTTTATGTGTATGTCTTTTGTGTGTCTGTGTGTGCTTTGATAGCATTGTCTAAATCAATTTTAATGTTTAGGAAGAATCCAGCAGAGGAAGTAACAGACTAAAGACACAAGAAAGATTTAAAAATAATAATAAAATGAAGTTTCCCCCAGAAAGCAGGAACAATGAAATCCAGAAGACAGTAGACAGTTTGACCTTTGATATAACCAGGAGCACTTTGCCCATTGTAAAAGGAAGGAAAATGAGCAATGATTTAAGATGCAAGTAGAATTTGAAATTTCATGGCCTGGAGGTTAAGGGAGTTCCCTTCCAAAGGTGTGTATTTTCTGTATGACGTGTGAAGCAAAGTTATCCACTAAGAATGAAAGGAGAGTGGGAATGGAAGAGTTCATCAGAAGCTTGAAAAAGATAGAAAAGGTGTGAAATGTGATTTCCAAGGGTGAAAGATGAGCAAGTAAGCTTGCTGGGCAGTGTTGAAGGCCTAGTTGGGATTGGTGATAAGTTTATCATGATAATTTATTCTGTTGTGGAATTCCTCCAGCAATGGTGAATTTTACAACTGACCTTCATGGAGGTGACAAATAATTGAGTTCACCTTGGAAATACTTTTGCCAGGTCATAGTGACTGAAAGAAAGGGGAAAACGGTAGTTAAGAATATTTACAAGGGAATGATTTTAATGATGAGAACCATCTAATCTATACTGGATAAAGAGGGAAGTGAGGTTGGGAGGAGGATGGTATATAGGGGAGAAAGTGGAGGTCAATGGATTGAGGAACTTTAAGAACTGTTACAGTAGGTGTATTTGAGGAATAAGCTGGAAAGGTAGGAAGCTGTGAATAGACTGAGATGTTCAAAGAGTAAATGTGGAGATGGTGTGGTTTTCAATAATGATGGTGTCCAGGTGACTGTGGAATTGGGTGGCTGGAGGACAGTGGGTGAGATAGTCATTGAATAAGAAGAGGTCAAAGAACTGAGCAGCCAGGGTATCAGATGAGTCCTCCATGGGACATTTAATTTACCCCCAGAACAATGGGGATGAGAATTGTGACACAGGAGCTAAAATCTTTAATAAATGAGGAGGAGAGTACACTGGAGGTTAACAGATGATCCCAAGGAAAAAAGGGAGCGCATGATACACCCGCAAAAGAAATGGGGTGGGAGCAATGGTCTAGAAGTGACAAATGAATCTGAAAGTACTTTAATTAAGCTCTTCTGAAGAAGTATAGATCCTATTCAATCTGTAAAATGTCAAGTTTCACATCAACTTTATCAAAAATTGATTAATGACCAGCGCTTAACCTAGAAATATGTGAATTTTTAGGAATAAAGTTGATTAAACTACTTTTGGTCTACACTGGCATTTATATCAAAATCCACATTTTTATATATCTAACAATCTATGCTTCACTGTTGTTATTTAATTTATTCAATTTTAAAAATTCGTGCAGCTGTACCCATTTAGATTGTGATCACATGGGCACTGCATTCCTTGCGTGAACTCACTACTCTTATTCATTGTCTCTCTCACTCAAAAAAGATAACAGAATACAAGGAATGCTCTTAATCTTTTTAAAATTTATAAGTAAATATTTCTCAAAACATTTACACCTGAAGTATGTACTAGTAACACATTACTTGCTTCTAAACTTACAGTTAGGGACTTCCCTGGTGGTACAGTGGATAAGATTCCAAGCTCCCAATGCAGGGGGGCTGGGTTCGATCCCTGGTCAGGGAACTAGATCCCAAATGCATGCTACAACTACAAGTTCCCATGCCGCAACTAAGAGTTCCCATTCCACAACTAAGGAGCCCATGTGCCGCAACTAAGGAGCCCATGTGCCGCAACTAAGGAGCCTGCCTGCTGCAACTAAGGAGCCCACATGCCACAACTAATGAGCTGGTGAGCTGCAACTAAGGAGCCCGTGAGCCGCAACAAAGACCCGGCGCAACCAGATAAATAAATAAATAAATGTTAAAAAATAAACGCGTAGGGGCTTCCCTGGTGGCGCAGTGATTAAGAATCCGTCTGCCAACGCAGGGGACATGGGTTCAAGCTCTGGTCTGGGAAGATCCCACATGCCACGGAGCAACTATGCCCGTGCGCCACAACTACCGAGCCTGCGCTCTAGAGCCCATGAGCCACAACTACTGAGCCCGTGTGCCGCAATTACTGAATCCCATGCACCTAGAGTCCATGCTCCACAACAAGAGAAGCCACCACAATGAGAAGCCCACACACCGCAACAGAGAGCAGCCCCTGCTCGCCATAACTAGAGAAAGCCCACGCGCAGCAACGAAGACCCAACACAGCCAAAAATAAAATAAATTAAATTAATTAATTAATAATAAATAAATAAATAAACTTACAGTTAAATATAGGACCCCAATATGTGAAGACTCTTGGAGCTACTTATCTAGACCCCTCAGGCTATTCCTGTGAAACTCCCTTTGTTGCTCCTATTACCCCATATGAAGATGGAGTTGGATGAGGTTAAAAAGTACTACATAGGCAAACTTTTACAAGGGTCTCTCTGTTCTCTAGAGCTGGCCTATGCATGCCTATAGTTAATTATTTATGATTATTATTTCCTTTACCTACAATAAGACAGAGACTTAATCTCAAAATTTGTCTTTAGATATGGTTCCTTTCGAGAAACTCAGAAGTGGAACTGACTTTGGTATGGCTTTCAATTGTGTCCTTTGAAACACTGTCATTTAATTTTATTTTCATGAAAAAAATGATGAACTGGATTTAAAATGGGAAATCCTAGGGTAGTAACAGCTTCCTGCCTCCCCATCCCCTGTTGATTGCCTCAACCTCACTCCCACCTCAATAAGCTCTCCCTTAAACTTTCTTCTACTCCCTCTGAGAGTACCACTTATTCCCTGCTGGGACCTTGACTCTGCCCTTACTAAAGAATTCAAGTTGTGTTGAGTGTCCTCCAAACTCTACTGACCCAGACAGCTGGGAGCTTACAAACCAGTAACGACAGATCAAAATGTGCTCCTTTGCAAAGCACTAGTTCTGGGGAGCACCCTGGCCAGGTCTGTGGTGCTGAATTCCACTTAAACCTCATAAAAAACTAAGCACGTGTGCCCACAGACTGGTCTTCCTTATGTAGTTGCAATGTCACTGCACGTGGGTGATGCCTGCTCTTTACTGTATACACAGCAGACAAAGGAGAAAGATGGTGCTGGTGGTATAAAAATTGTAGCCAGATGACAGATGATGGTGATGTGGTTTGCTAAAGACAGTTTTTACAACCATACATACAAGGTGATGTTTTAGGGTGATATATTTGGGAGCATGAAGAGCCTAGTCCTGTGACCTGGACGAATCTCTCTCCAAATATTTCATAACCACCAACCAGAGCAAGTTTCCTGTTAGAAACTGGGGAAGCTCAAATTTTCTGCTCACCAAACATCCCTCCTCAGCCTGCTGTCTCCTGGTATGCTCTGCTGAGGATGTATCTTTTGTGCTTACCACAGGAACCATGACTTTTACAAGATTTATGTGTCAGAGGGTTCATTTCCACAGAGCCTTCGACCCAGTCCTTTGTGAGATGTTGCAAGCACGTTGGGAAGCTGTTAAAGGTTATTAGGGAAAAATAGGCAGTATGGTCAAACATATCTGGAAAACACTATGTTAAACAAAATGAACCAGTTTTCTGCAGAAATACTCAGAAGGTTTGATATGTTATGTGCATTGCGAATCTGATATGCAGGGTTTCCCAGCCTGCACGTAACAGGGAACCTTTTTGTCAAAAGAACACACGTGACACGTTGGGCAACACTCTCCTATGGTTGGAAACATTGTGGGTGATGGGGCAGCGGGGGGCGCTCTAGAAAAGAGCGGGATGGTGAGCAGGTATTCAAAGGAAGAGGTTCAGTCCCCATCAGTCCCCCAGCTCTTGCTGAACTAGAAACAGGAGTCACTGTGAAGGTGACTGAATTGTACAGCTTATTGAATTTACTCTGAACACTTCATTTGAAATTTGGTCCCTGATTGTCAGAGGTTTTTTAATCTGGTACAAAAGGTTACAGAGGAACGCTGCTGCCCAAATCTGCCAGCCCATGGAAGGCTTTTTAATTAACTTTAAAAGGTCTGTGTGAGTCCTTCGCATGGCAGGATATATAAAACGCCCACACCCAATAACTGGAGTGAGAGAAGCAACTGGAGTTACTCCAAAGCCATTTCACTAACATTTTTAGGAAGAGCTAATTTCTTGTTTTGAAATTCAAGTTTGCAAGATTCAAAAATAAAATAAAATTAAGTCTTACCAACAACAGGAGCTACAGGGTCAGTGAGGCCTTTATTCCAATTGGGTTGCCCTTTCAGAATCAAATCCACACTCACCCTTTTGTTCTTTAAAGGAAGTGCTCTCCATGTATGGATGACACAGGCAAGAGAAGATTGTCATAGGAGACATTATAAATGATGACACTGGAACAGATTGACCTTAATATTTAAATAAATCCACTCAGTGAAGAGAAAACAGCAGGAAGTCATCCTGAGCAAAGCACAGTAACTCCCTGGCAATGCAATATGGACACAGCAGGGTGATAACAGGCTGAAAAATTTGCACAGTGACCCCAGATGGGTCCTGCTTTCTCCCCTTTGCCATAGGTGGGAAGGCTCCAGTAGTCGTATCAAGGATATTTTTCCTACATCATCCCTCTATCTCCAGAATGCCAGTGTAGGCATTGAACAAACTGCATTGTTGAGGGTGGAGGTAGAGCGCTACTAGGTGCAAAAGAGTCCACTATGGAAAGCCATCTAATCCTAAATTTCCAACCGCTAGGCTGTGGACTTCATGTGGGAAGAGTGAGGAGTTCAGTGAAAACTATGAATTCATCTGTGGACTGGTTAAATAAACTATACACCTCAAACATATATGGGCTATCAAATTTGTTGATTGGTTCTAACACTTTTTTTGGTGGAGTCCTTAGGGTTTTCTATATATAAAATCATGTCTTCTGGGCTTCCCTGGTGGTGCAGTGGTTGAGAGTCCGCCTGCTGATGCAGGGGACACGGGTTCGTGCCCCAGTCCGGGAAGATCCCACATGCCGCGGAGCGGCTAGGCCCGTGAGCCATGGCCGCTGAGCCTGCGCGTCCGGAGCCTGTGCTCCGCAACAGGAGAGGCCACAACAGTGAGAGGCCCGTGTACCACAAAAAAAAAAAAAAAAAAAAAGTCATGTCTTCTGCAAGTAGTGACAGTTTTACTTCTTCCTTTCCAATTTAGATGCCTTTTATTTCTTTTTCCGGCCTAATTACTCTGGCTAGGACTTCTAACACTATGTTGAATAAAAATGGCAAGTGTGGGCATCCTCATCTCGTCCCTGAACTTAAGGGAAAAGCTTTCAACTTTTAGCCATTGTGTATAGTGTTAGCTGTGGGTATAACATATATGGCCTTTATTACGTGGAGGTACATTCTGTCTATACCCACTTTGTTGAGAGTTTTTAATCATAAATCAATGTTGAATATTGTCAAATGCTTTTTCTACATCTATTGAAATAATTATATGATTTTTATCCTTCATTTTGTTAATGTGGTATCATTGCTTTGCAGATGTCAAGCCATTCTTGCATTCCTTGGAAGAAATCCCACTTGATCAGAGTGTATAATCCTTTTAATGTATTGTTGAATTTGGATTGCTAATATTTTGTCAAGGATTTTTGCATCTATGTTCATCAGGGATATTGGCCTGTAATTTTCTTTTTTGTGTGGTATCCTTGTTTGGTTTTAGTATCAGGATAATGATAAAATGAATTCTGGAGTGTGCCCTCTTCTTCAATTTTTTGGAAAAGTTTGAGAAGGACAGGTATTAAATCTTCTTTGAATGTTTGGTAGAATTCACCAGTGAAGCCATCTGGTCCTGGACATTTTTGGGGAGCTTTTTGATTACTGATTCGATCTCCTTACTAGCAATTGGTCTGTTCAGATTTTCTAATTTCTTCATGATTTAGTCTTGGAAGATTGTATGCTTTGAGGAATTTATCCATTTACTCTAGGTTGTCCAATTTCTTGGCATATAATTTTTCAGAGTAATCTCCTATGATCCTTTGTATTTCTTTGGTGTCGGTTGTAATTTCTCCTCCTTCATTTCTGATTTTATTTATTTGAGCCCTCTCTCTTTTTTTCTTGGTGAGTCTACTTAAAGGTTTGTCTATTTTGTTTATCTTTTTAAAGAACCATCTTTTAGTTTCATTGATGTTTCATTGATGTTTTCTATTGTCTTTTTTTCCACTCTGATCTTTATTATTTCCTTCCTTCTACTAACTTTGGGCTTTGTTTTTTGTTTTTCTTTTTCTTTTCTTTTTCTAATTCCTTTAGGTATAAAGTTTTATTCCACACAGGCTTTCTTAAACATTCCTCAAAATGGGAATTCTCCATGGCCAACGATAGGGTACATCAGTGTTGAGTTTTCATCGTATATTGTACTGAACCAACACCCGGAATTCAGTAGTTATAAACCCCACTGTAATTAAATTTCATGGGTTTCCTGCAGACCTGTTGACAGAATATATCACAATCCAAGGGGCTGTCTGGAAATGTATGGAGAGAATAACCCCGCCCATTATGGTGAAACCCAAGACTGCCTTCTAAATACTTCCTGGCACTGATTAGAAAAGTACACTGAATGCTTAATACAGTGAATAAATCATCATCTCTGGCAAACTGTGTGTGACAGAGCATGCTGAGGACTGCTACTTCCAAGCAGAGGTGGTTTTTGTTTAACCTGAATCAAGACATTTACTTCTGGCATGAAAAGTCCAAAGCTGCACATCAGCAGGCTCCTTTCATAATCACTTGAAGCTCTCCTGTAGTTACTATCAGCCCAGCTCTCTAGCCCCAGTTGCTATTTGCCTTGATGTAAGGAACTGCCTGATTTATTAGCTAGGGTGAAATTATCCACCCTGAGATCCTTACTAATTTTCTTACACAACCAAAAGGAAAGGGTTGCCATTAAGACACCACATTACAATTATTCCAAAGGGCTATTTGTGATAGGAAAGTGTTCAAGCCTGAAGTTAGACAAAAGTGAGTTAAAGCCACACACCATTAAAGACACAAAGGCAAGGAAATGTTGAGGCAAGGCTGGCAGACCAGCCTCATCCACTGTCTAGAATTCCTTCTACTGGGCTCAGAGCTTGCACCATTGACCATGACTTCAGATGGCTCCACAGCATTTTCTAAAACCAAGGAGAAGAAATGAGTCCCATCTTCCACTCAGGTTCCCTGCCTCCTTAAAACTGCAGCCCAGCTGTATTTATATTTATGTATTATAAATAAGTTTCACAAATATATACCACACAAATAGGCATATAAATGTAGTTATAGGTAAACTTATAAATATATATTATATATTATATTATATATTATATATAAAATAGACCTCATAATAGCTACCACTATCACTTTAAACACAGATGCAAATGCCTCCACTTTCAAAACTAGCTGGGTTTTGCTGGTCAATTACAGACAGTTGCAAATAAAGCTCTCCAGTCACCCAGCGTTTTCTCTGTACATAGGTTTAGAACAGATGTTGAATGCCAGAGGCACACTCCCACTTCAGGGCATCTGTTTGATCCTGCTGGTCTTCTGCCTGGAACTTTCATTCCCCTAATTATCTGCACCGTTCACTCCCTCATCCCCTTAAAAACTTGATTCCAATGTTACCAAGATGAAGCCTCCCTGAGCACACTATTTAAAATTGCAATCCCCGGGGCTTCCCTGGTGGCGCAGTGGTTGAGAGTCCGCCTGCCGATGCAGGGGACGTGGGTTCGTGCCCCAGTCCGGGAAGATCCCACATGCCGCAGAGTGGCTGGGCCCGTGAGCCATGGCCGCTGAGCCTGTGCATCCGGAGCCTGTGCTCCGCAACGGGAGAGGCCACAACAGTAAGAGGCCCGCGTACTGCAAAAAAATAAAAAATAAAAAAAATAAAATAAAATTGCAATCCCCTCCACCATCCCTGGCACTCTCCATCTCTCCTGCTTTATTTTTCTCCAGAGCATTTACCACCTTCTAATATTCTGTGTAATTTATTTTGTATTTAATGATGACTTCCTCACTACCCCCCTCCCCCATCTCTCTCTCTCTCTCTCTCTCTCTCTCTCTCTCTCACACACACACACACACACACACACACACACACACACACACACACACCATCAGAGTTCACACTCCATGAGGACAAGAATTTGTGTCTGTTTCACTCACTGCTACATCCCTAGCATCTGCAGGAGTGCTTGGCACATTGCAGATTATCAGTGTTTTGTGGGTGGGAAGGACAGAAGTAAGCAATAGCAGACTATAGAGACATAAAAGACTAAAAGTTATCTTCTAGATCAGGGGTCCCCAACCCCCGGTACCGGTTCTCAGCCTGTTAGGAACCAGGCCGCACAGTGGGAGGTGAGTGGCCTGCGAGCAAGTGAAGCTTCATCTGCCGCTCCCCATCACTTGCATTACCACCTGAACCATACCCCTCCCACCCTCCACACCCCCATCCGTGGAAAAACTGTCTTCCACGAAACTGGTCCCTGGTGCCAAAAACGTTAGGGACCTCTATTCTCGATGGTTTTAAAATCTTTAAAATTTGTCTTCATGTTATACCTACACAACAGAGACTAAAAAAGGGAATGCTTGCTGAATAACTTTTCACTTTATGCCCCTTCATTTCTAAACCTGCCTACCTGGAGCAAAATTTGTGAATTAAATCCATGGTTTGGTTGCTGAAATCATAGGTAGAAGCTAATGATCTGGAATTAGACAGGTAGTTCTTTGACTTTAGCTCCCATCATAATCCCTGGAAGAGCCTGTGAAAGCACAGACAGCTGGGCCCAACTACCAGAGTTTCAGATTCAGTAGGTCTGTGGTGACACCCAATAATTTCCATTTCTAACAAGTCCCCAGGTGATGCTGATGCTGCTAGCCTGGGGACCATGCTTTGAGAGCCACTGGCCTGAACATTTCAAAGTGGACACAGATCAACCACTGATGTTTTCTCATTGGTTTTCTCCTGTGTATTTTTTTTTCAGAAGCCAATCTTACTTCCTCTCAATTTCTGAAGGTAAACACATCTTACAATTTGGACATCCTAGGACTTCATATCAGTACCTAATTTTTACAGGTCTAGCTTGACACAGAGACAAGTGGGACCAATAAAATGACTGACTGCTCAACCAGCTCAGCAGGCAAGTAAACAAAAGACCTTTTAATTGGTCTCCTTTCGACTTCTGTATATCCCTTCTTTCCACCGCTAGTTCTGTGCCACATACTGAGACTGAGTGAAAGGATAGAGTTCGCCCTGGAAATTCCCCCTGCAATATAGGAGCTTCTCAAACTCCTGTTAAATAAAAGTGCTGGCGCTCTTTCCCCTGAGTAGCAGACTCTTTGAGTACCCCACACCACAGACCCTCAGCTACCTCTGATTTTGGCTAGCTGGGGTGGATAATGTCCCTGCAAGCTGCCAAACACCCCACCTCACACATCTGATTTTCTGTAGTGAGGTACTCTCAGAAACCCTGAAAAATGGCTCAGTCTGCACAGGACAACCAGATTAGTGTCCTTAGGGACAATCCTTTAATTGGAAGCAATAGTATATGGATAAATGCCCCCAGCTTCCCATTATTTGGTGAGACAAATCTGAGCCACATTCTCTCAATACATGTTCCTCAGACATCCCCAGAGAGATCAATCCCCAGGTGCCCACAGCCATCACCAGCTCAATGATACACCTCTTATTGACTTTTCTTTCTTTCCTGTTTCACCCTTCTGCTCCCTCACTTTTGATACCTAGGGTCACCTCCCTAATAAACCACCTGCACCCAAGTCCCCCTCAGGCTCTGCTTTCAGGGAACCCAATCAAAGATACCATCTTAGAGTGAGTTCCCTGGAGGTCGACTCTGATGAAGAGTTGTGTGCAGAAGTTTCAGGGAGGAGTGACCTCGGGAGATACACCTACAAGGGAGTGATAAAGGGGAAACTGACTCAAAAGTTATCTGCAACTGAAACCTCAGCAGGTCCTAATGCGACTTGTGGACTGAGATGGCCCCTTAGAGTTGTCCTCAACTGAGGCTCTGCCAGTCTTTGACCCCAGGCCACCCCTGGGAGGTGGCCTCATCTTGGGTGAGGAAGTTCCCTGAAGCCCCCTGAGGGTTTCCAGGGAGGGGCTCATCTGTGAGCCATCAGTAATCGATATTCCCAGCAGCCGGGGTAAGAGTATATTGGCCCTTAAGAGGGGACTGGGTCGAGCACTAGGGATCCCCTAAATCAGTGCCTTGTCACCACTTCCTGGAAATTTTCAACAGCCTTGCAAGTTCAATCGTCTCGGTCTCCTGTAGCCATCCTTGACTTGGAGAGGAAACTTCCCTGCAGACTCAGTATTTAGAGAAAAATAAGTTACATCTGGCATACTGAGTAAATATATTAAAGAAACCTAAAATCGCAATGTAAAAATTGGCTACAAGGTGCTAAACTTAAGTGTTCATATATAATCAAATTCCATCAATGATGTGATGCTATATTCAAAACATTCTTTCTCAAAAGGGTTTTTCTTCTAAGCTTTGGTGTTTGGGGGTTGTGGAAATTTTTTTTTCACACATTGAGTGAAGACAAAAGTGTCTGTCAAGGCACTTGTTATAAAAAGGCAATTAAAACATCCTGGATCCAGTATGACTAATGGGTAGGAGCCCTAGTGCTCCTGAAAATACTGCACTAATTACAGTTTCCTTTAGTGGCAGGCTCAAACAAACTCCACATCCTCATCAGCATTTGGTATCATGATTTTCATGTGCATTTCCCTGATGCCTAATGATATGAACGTCTTTTCACATGCCTATTCGCCATCTGTATATCCTCTTCTTTAGAAAGGTCTCTATTTTTGCACAGATTTTCCATTTTTTCATTTGTGTGTTGCTTGACGGGGCAGAAGGGGTTTCCTAGGGCAGGCAGGCAGGTGTCTGTGGGTGGGGGAGGGGAGTCTTAGGCCCACAGGGACAGAGTCTTCCTGGCCTGCTGGGCCTCTTGTGCTGAGATCTCCCTTGCTGGTGTTGCCCACCTAGATCTCTCTCAGTTCCTCTCAGGAGGGAAGGGGAGTCTCAGGCTGTGCAGGGAAGGAGAGCACTTCCCCCAACCAAGCACTGTTGGCAATGCTCCCCATCAATCCCCCTTACCGGGTGGTGCTGGGATTGCCTGGTGTTGTCATAAGGACTTTCATCTGATCTGGGGGAGGGGTGAGCCAACTTGGGCTGTCTTCTATTGCTAAGTTGGGGGTCCGGAAAAAAACAGGTCTGGGTACCTTCTTCTGTTGGTGGGGGTGGTCATAAGACACCCTGCAGCTGTGTGGTTCTTCTAATTCTGGGGTCCCAAACCAGTTTGCCTTTCTCTTACCACCCTTCAGACTTCTCCTTTGGTTGCCTTTTACATTATTTCCAGGGTTTGTAATTGTATTTAGCTGGGAGGAACAGGGAAAAGTATGTCTATACCATCTTGTCTGGACCAGAAGTCTGAAATGTCCTTTTAAGGATGTATTTCAGCTCAGTTACAGCTTAGTTTCACCTTCTGCCATATATAAAGAGAAAAAAGAGGTGATTTTCACCCAAGATTGCTATTCTGTGACCTTAGATGTTGTTCCCAGAACACTACTCATAGAAGTTTGGAAGAAGGCAAATTCTCTCATAGACTCCAAACATTTTACAGAGTCAAAGGAATCTTAGAGATCATGTAGGCCAATGGTTTTTTTTGTTTGTTTTTTGTTTTTTGTTTTTTGCTGTACGTGGGCCTCTCACTGTTGTGGCCTCTCCCGTTGCGGCGCACAGGCTCCAGACGTGCAGGCTCAGCGGCCATGGCTCACGGGCCCAGCCGCTCCGCGGCATGTGGGATCTTCCCGGACCGGGGCACGAACCCGCGTCCCCTGCATCGGCAGGCGGACTCTCAAGCACTGCGCCACCAGGGAAGCCCAGCCAATGGTTTTTAAGCATTCCTACTCATGGAACACTTTCTTCTTCAAATGAACTCCAATAGGGAAGGTCAATATTTAGGCATCAGTGAAGCTGTCTGGGGACAGTCCTTCACTGTTCATTCCTCTCTCCCCCCACCAACAGATTCAGAATCTAGAGAATTTAAGGAGCACAGTTTCAGAAGACTCATCTAGTCCAACCCCTCCCTTTTAAAAATGAAGACTCTGAGGACCAGAGAGGGTATATAAATTAGTGGCAGAGCTGCTATTAAAATCTATGTCTCCCAAGTCAGCAAGTCTAATCCTAGATATTTACCAAGAGTTAAAATATATGTCCACCCAAAGACATGCACATCAATGTTCATAGTGGCTTTATTCAAAATAGCCAAAAGCCAGAGACAACCCATAGGTACATCAACAAGTGAATGAATGAATAAATTGAGGTATATCCATAAAATGGAATACCACTCAGCAATAAAAAGGAATGTACTCTCAATGCACACTACAACATGGATGAATCTCAAAAGCATTATTTGTATGAGAATTCCCTGGCAGTCCCGTGGTCAGGACTCCACACTTCCATTGTAGGGAGCACAGGTTCAATCCCTAGTCGGGGAACTGAGATCCCATAAGCCGCATGGCATGGCCAAAAATAAATAAATAAATAAAAAGCATTATTTGTAACTAAATAAGCCAGACACAAAAACAATCTACCTTGTATTATTCCATTTATATAAGGATCTTACACTGACCTTGACAATTACATGTTTCGTCCTTGGGACTTCACCATAACACTCCCTTCCTAAAATATTTCATTTATAGAATTATTTTATTGTCATAGAAGGTGACCTCAGGATCCCAACTTATGGTATGCACTCCTAAGCTCTACTCCTAGTTTCCATGTCTTTAAAATGGAGCAGCTGTCTAGATAGCTTCTAAGACCCTATCCTGAGCTAAAATTATAAGATTATAGTGCATGGGAGGGGATAGTAGGAGTTGCTAAATGTCCAGGAACTTGACTGGAAATATAATACAGGGATAGGACTGGAGGCACGGGTGCCCACCTGAAGGATACCACAGTGGACTCTGTGAGGGTTAAGCTCTGAAGACTCATAGGTCCTTCCACCATGAGTGGAAGGATAAAGGCAGCCCAATCATAAGTTTCCATCTCTACTTACCATCATCAAGGCAAGGTGCTCTATGTCCCTGTTCTGTCCACAAGGGATTGGATCAGGGCCCAGATATGAGCTGAGGGCAACCATATATGAGCTGAGCAAGGAATTTAGGGCACCCTCAGTAGGACATCCTCCTGGGCAAACAACCCCTCAAATCCTCTCTCTGTCCACCTAATTTCTGTTCTGGAACTTGAACAAGAATGAGGCAGGTTCCTATATTCATGGCTGCAGTCCCAAGCCATTTAGGACTATTTTCCAGGTTACCAATGGAGCCCTCAGCTCATATCTCAGCCCAGAGAACTCAGTCCTCATAAGGTTATGTTTCTAAGGGGGCAAATTCTTCTGCCACAAACTCCTCTGTACCCTCAGTCTCAGATTACCTTTGGTAATGGGTATGTATTGTATCCTTTCCCTGGGAGCCTTAGAAATCTGGCCAGCTGGCACAGAAAAACAGGAGAAGAGTGGAAGGATGAACTGAAGTCTGGCCAATCCATACAACTGTCTAGAAACCTTCTGATGACTTTAAAGGACAAGTAAGGCTTCCATCTTATCGGGTTGGCCAAAAAGTTCATTCGGGTTTTTCTGTAAGATGTTACAGAAAACCCCAAAATTTTTGGCCAACCCAATATTTCTATCCTTCATTCCTCTTCGAAAGATGCATCAAAATCAAGGCTTTTTACTCTACCCACAAGGATGAGGACTAATTTGCTTGGTCAAACTGCAAGACTCTCAATGGATCATATTTTCTAACTGGTGGCATCATTGTGTATTAAAAGGTCTCCTATATCTTACACCACTCAGGGAATGGGGCAGATCAAGACCAACTCTACTGGGAGGGTGGCAGAGAAGGGGGAGCAGGCCACCGAGTTCTCTCTCCTGCCTGCAGTAGAGAACTAGGAGTAAGCAGGCTCTTCCTTGAGTCTCATTTTCTGCAACTTCTCTGCCCTCACTCTAGGCCAAGCACACCACCTCTCACTGAACCGTAGAGTGCACCCATAAGTGGGTTATGGGGAAGGCAGGAAGGGCTCAGAAGAGGAAGCACAGAGACCAGAATGATTTTTTAAATAAATTGTATCATATCTGGCCCATGCTGACCTATAAAGGTCAACATTGCTGGCTTCCTAATCTACTCAGATTATTAATAATTTGGGATTTTATCGTGTTCAGCCTCTTCTTCAGTAACAAGCCACAGAAATCAACCCTAGCTAACTTTAACCAAAACGACTTTGCAGAATTGAAGGAAAGGCTGGACAAGCAGGCCTTGGGAATGGCAGGAGATTCAGTGACTCTGGGAAGCTCAGTCAGAAACTTACAGAAAAATCTCTCTACATAAGGACATGCTGGGAAGTCACATCATCACTTCTGCCACATTCTGTTTGTCAAAGTAAGTCACAAAGCCAGCCAAAATTCAAGGGAGGGAAAATCAACTCTACTTCTTGGTAGGATGAGGGGCAAAGTCACATTGCAAAAGAGACGTGACCGGGGAGGAATTGTTACAGCCATTTTTGGTAACAACCTACCACTGAAGGTTACAACCTAGAATGAAAGGTGAGAGTCTTCACCATTCAGCACAGCATCTTCTAGAAACACTCTAGTTTAGAGTATTATAAAGGGTTATTGGTAAGCAGGAAAATCACATAAGAATTATAAGTGCTCAAGAAACATAGGAAAAAATGCTCAACACCAACAGTAATGAAAGCTAAAAGTAGGAGGGCACTTTTCATCTACCAAAGTGGCAAGCACTTTAAAAATTATAAACCCTGAATGTAAAGGATATATAGCATAAACATCTACGATTTCAACTATGTGAAAGGAACCTCAAGGGCTAGATTTGACTGGTAGTAATTTGAAAGTATACTTAGGCCCAAATCTGAATACCACATGCTAGGAATGCAGAATTGAATCACCAGAACTAGAAATGGAGCCCCAGACAGCCTCTAAAAAAATAAATCTCAATTCACCTTTGCTATTTTCTGCTACTTCTGCATGTCAGTCTACTTATATGCTAAAAGGAAATGTGCCAAAGTATCAAGAATACTTGAATAGTGGGTGATTTATACTGTCTTCAAATTTTTCTTATTTTTCACATCCTTTGTTTCCAAATATTTCACTTTTATACTCAGCTAAAACGAGTAAAGATTAGGCCTAGGACTGAACACAATATTTCAATTAGGGCTTCTTTCATTTTTCTTGAATAAGACAATCACATCCACCATCAAGGTCTTTGCACTTGTGGTTTCCTCTGCCTGGATTGCTCTTCCCCTAGAGATCCACCTCTCTTGTTCTTTACTGCCATCAAATCTTTGCCCAAAAGTCACTTTTGCAATGAAGCCATCCCTTGCCACCCTATTTAAAATTGCAAATAATCCCTTGCACTTAAGCACTACCTTTCCTCCTTCCCAGTTTATTTTTTCCCAAAGCTTTCATCTCTTTCTGACAGCTCATATAATTTATTTCTTTGTGTACTGTCTCCTCCCACCACCACCCATAGAATTTAAGCTATAAGGGGGCAAAAAGTTTGTATCCCCAGAACCTAGAACAGGGCCTGGCACATAGTAGGTTTTCAGTAAATCTCGCTGTAGAAATACATGAGCTTTAAAAAGTAGGATTCACTGTAGTTTCTTTGCATTCTCTGAAGACCCTTATTTGCTGACCCCAGAACATGTTTATTGTAGTTTTAGACTGACCATTTAAAAGTCACCTGATTGGGCATTTGATGCTTCATGAGGGTGGAGGAACAAAACAAAACAACCTCTGGGAAACACCTTGCCACTAATGTGGAATTGGTAATTGTTATGCAACTACCAATGTGATCTCTACGGCCACATGAGACCTGCATCCTACATTTCTCTTCATTCAGCCTCCAACCACATCAGCTTTCTTAACACTCACAATATACAGCTACCTCTTATTAAATTTGTTGTCAGTGAAACTCCCAGAACTTTCTTTTTTTGTGTGTAAATTTATTTATTTTTGGCTGCGTTGGGTCTTCATTGCCGTGCACGGGCTTTCTCTAGATGTGGCGAGCGGGGGCTACTCTTTGTTGCAGTGCGTGGGCTTCTCACTGCGGTGGCTTCTCTTGTTGCGGAGCACAGGCTCTAGGCGCGCGGGCTTTAGTAGTTGTGGCACATGGGCTCAGTAGTTGGGGCTCCTGGGCTCTAGAGCGCAGGCTCAGTAGCTGTGGCACACAGGCTTACTTGCTCCGCGGCATGTGGGATCTTCCTGGACCAAGGCTTGAACCCGTGTGCCCTGCATTGGCAGGTGGATTCTTAACCACTGCGCCACCAGGGAAGTCCCTATTTTTTATCAAATTTTAAGTTCAAGTGCCCACATTTATCTTGCAAGTGTTGGCCAACTTTCCAGACTGTCA
This sequence comes from Lipotes vexillifer, assembly GCF_000442215.2. Classification (NCBI taxonomy): domain Eukaryota; kingdom Metazoa; phylum Chordata; class Mammalia; order Artiodactyla; family Lipotidae; genus Lipotes; species Lipotes vexillifer. The sequence goes on from NW_006785059.1 coordinate 44,153, forward strand.
AAATCTTTGTTGAATTTTGATTCTAACATCTCTTACATCAGCTATACCACCCAGTTTTGTGTCTGTAGATTTGATGAATGTCTTAAACATCTTTATTAAGTTTTGGTGGGGCAGAGTCTAATGAACAAGTGGAAAATGTTGAATAAATGGTGACTTGTACCAGATAACTTTTTAATGTATGCTTTCCCTCGCGTAATCCTCTCAGTGACATTAAGTGGATGTTATCTGCAATTTACAGGTGCAACAACTGAAGTTCAGATAAGCATGCAACTTGCTCAAGACCTCACCTGTAGTAAGAGATAGAAACAGGATTTCTACTTGGGTCACCAAAACCCATATACACTGTTGCAATATAAAGGCTGTACTGCGTCTTTATGGCCACCAAGAACCCTTAAATTCCAGAAGTAGGTTGCTGGCTACAATCCTAATTGAAGTTACAAGCCCTGCACTTAAAGCAGTACTTCTGGGCCAATGGTTAACTTTCACTGTGCATCAGAATCACTTGGGAAACTTAAAAAAAAAAAAAAAAAACCTGGATGCCCAGGTTCCACCTCCCAGAATTTCTGACTTAATTGGTCTATAGTAAGGCAAACTTTTTATAAAACTTCCCCAAGTGATTCTTTTTTTTTTAACATCTTTATTGGAGTATAATTGCTTTACAATGGCGTGTTAGTTTCTGCTTTATAACAAAGCAAATCAGCTATACATATACATATGTTCCCATATCTCTTCCCTCTTGCGTCTCCCTCCCTCCCACCCTCCCTAACCCACCCCTCTAGGTGGTCACAAACCACCTAGCTGATCTCCCTGTGCTATGTGGGTACTTCCCACGAGCTATCTATTTTACGTTTGGTAGTGTATATATGTCCATGCCACTCTCTCACTTTGTCACAGCTTGATTCTAATGCGCAGCTAAAGTTGAGAGATCCATTGCATATAGACAGAGAAGTAGAAGAAATGCAAAACTGCTAACATCCAATTATTTATAAATTAGAGAAACACTACATTTACAGAACCCCCCAGATGCTCTAAAAAACCCAGGCATATATTACATATGCATATACAAACAAAACAAAAGCCCCCTCTTTTTTTTCCTGTCTTGACTCCACCCAAGTTTCCACCATCACCCCCCTGGAGTGGTCTATACTCCTCTCATTTTCTCCCCCCCACACACATACACACAGTGGGACCTTCTTGTTATTCTCTGGGGATAAGTCCTGGGCCAACTCCTTTGATGCCCTTTAAGTCCTACCTTGGGGAAAACCCTAATGCCATTTGGTTTTCTTTAGAGATTGAATAAAATGTGCTTTTGTGTCTAAATTATGTAAGATAACCAAACATTTACACCAATGGGTGTTAAATGAACAGATCTATTTCTTCACTATTTTTGCACTTCTGCTTTTCTGCACAAATCTGTTTTATTCCTCATATGCTTAAATCTACTTATTTCTAAAATACCATTTGAATTTGAACATACTTATATATTTTATTATCACTCTTACTTTTCTTTGTTTTATTCCTTACCTTTTTTTCTCTAGGCCACACTGCCTCTCACTCCATTTTATTGACACTGTGACCCCCAGAGTCAAAAAACTAAAAGAGCAATGTAGAGAAACTTAAACTTTTGCAAACATTGAACTGACCCAGCTGTGAAATAATAACACAAAGAACACTTACCAATTCCACATTAGTGGGAACGTGTTTCCCAGAGGTTGTTTTGTTTTGTTCCTCCACTCTCATGAAGCATCAAATGCCCCATCAGGTGACTTTAAAATGGTCAGTCTATGGAAGAGATATGGGAACATATGTGTATGTATAACTGATTCACTTTGTTATAAAGCAGAAACTAACACACCATCGTAAAGCAATTATACTGAATAAAGATGTAAAAATAAAAATTAAATAAAATTAAAAAAAATAAAATGGTCAGTCTACAACTACAATAAACATGTTCTGGGGTGAGCAAATAAGGGTCTTCAGAGAATGCAAGGAAACTACAGTGAACACCAATCAAAATCCTCTAAATAGTAGCATATCTTTAATACATCTTCCCTTTTGAGGATGTCAAACTCTAATACTCTGTAATGTTGAGACTTCAGCCGTGCATTTTCTATGTCATGGGGATTGTAGAATGTAGGTTGTGTCTCACTTCACTCACCTGATCAGTACAAAGAAATCAGCCCTAGTACCGTCTGATGGAAAGGAGAAGATAGGTAGTACTTCAATGTCTTTTTCTTAGACTTTCCTGCCTCTCCACTGGGGGTAAGGCACACTCCTTAACAGATTTTCTGTTCAAAAATTTGTTTTCTTGGGGACTCCCCTCTTTTTCACATCTTTCTCCTCACCACAACCCTTCTAGCAGACAAATACACATCATCCCCCTATTCTCAAGCTGGCCCCTTGCCAAAGTCTACCTTGCCCAGCTTAACAAACCTTTCATTCAATCCCCTCTTTCAAGTAGCTGTCATTGATTCCCACTAAGGGCAGAGTACTGGACTAGGTACAGAACACAGGTAATAAAAAATAGCTCCCTGGCCCTTTACATAACTGTTGTAAGAATTCGAGATAATATAAGTATGTTATCTCCATAACATACTTATGAGGAAATGGAGGTATAGAGGGGTTACCTCACTTGCCCAAGGTCATATACAGCTAATAAGTGGTAGAGTAGGGGCGGGAGCTCAGGTCAGCTGACTCCCTCACATAACCTCTTTCCCCTGTGACTACAGAGGGGCAAACACACATAGACAGTTTTCCTGGAAATGTAAGTAGGGTTCTGAGCTCAAAGGTTAACATTCCGATTTCATTGAGAAGCTTAACGAATCTTTGGGAAGTAGGTCTTCATAGGCTTTTGGGTATCCAAGTGTTATATTTAAGTTATATTTTATGGAGCCTAATCAAGCTGTGGCCTGCAGAATTAACTAGAGAGGGAAAAATGAGTCTTAACAGAGACCAGTTTGCAGGCAGAAGTAAAGGCATAGCCTTTGGGGTCCATTAGATATAGGTTTGAATCCTAGGTCACCAAATACAGGCTGTGTGATCTTGGGCATGTCACTTAACCTATCTGAGCCTCCATTTCCTCATCCTCATCCGATAAAAGGGAGAATGTGGCGCCTACCTCACTGAGATGTTGAGAGCATTACAGGATAAAATGTACATAAGACTTAACACAATGCCTAGCACATAGTAAGGGCTTCCCTATTGCCAGAGGTGATGGCCTGTTGAAAGAAAATAGTAAGAGGGAGAACAGTATGGAAGGAACTGGACCAACTGTGAAGGAGAAACTGAGCATATTCAATAAATGATTGATGTGAAGGTTGAGGGAGAGGAATGGAGCAGAGAAGACTTGGCTTTGGGTCTCGATGAGCCCCACCTCAATGGAACACTCTAGTAACCAGTACCATAATGCTGATCAGAACAGAACTGGCACGTATGTAGCACTTTTGACTTTACAAGAGTCCTTTCAAATCCCTTTTGTTTTACTGTAATGTTGTGAGCCATACTGATTTAATGAGATAGTCCATTTGGGGAAGAGCCTGATAAATATTTGCCTGTTAATAAGATGAGTAAAGTGATCTTTAGTATTCTCTCCATTAGTCACTGCTTTTGTATAAACATTGTGGTAAAGAGTCACAGTTGGTCTTTGGGCACCTTCAAGCTCCCAACCCATCCCTTAATGATTGGCAGCCCAATATGAGTCCACACACAACCCTAGTGATACTCCCACAACCATGCAAATACATTATAGGGCTATTCATTGCTGTATGGTTTGTACTTGAAGAAAAGGAGGAAGTAACCTAGGTAACCATCAGGAAGGGACAGATTAAATAAATTATGGTATATTCACACCTGGAATACTATGTCACTGTTAAAAAGAACAAAATGTGTAAAGATGAGCTAATACAGAATAATTTTCATGATCCATTATTAAGAGAAAAAACAAGGTATGGAATAATATGATCCTATTAGTATTTTTTTCAAAGAAGATATAGAGATAAATACACTTATATGTCCATCAAAAATTTTTACAAGCATTCCAAAAATGGCTAACAGGATTATTTCTGAAGGGTGGGGTGGGAGTTAGAGAAAAAAACTAGTCTACACAGCAATTTTCATTTTATAAAGTCATATTCTGCTTGACATATTTACTGTGTGAATGTATTAGTTTTATGCTAAAAAAAGAAAAGTAGTTAAAACAAACTCTATGGTTCTGTGAAGTCGTGCAGGCTGAAAACACTCCATCAAATCCAACAGCTTAAATTAAAGAGACAGATGCACCTCTTGCCCAAGTCCATCACTGTGTTTGTATTCCCTATGCTATTAGGTGATTGTTTTCCTCCAGAGGAGCTTTATTTGATTTTAAATTAGAGATAAGTGAGTTATATTCATAGGGCTATTGTATTGATACCCAGTGTTGGAGTTGAATGCCTATTGGCAAAGGCAGCCTCATTGATAGGTATCCCAAGCAGATCTCTTTTAAGATGTCTGAATAATAGTACCTACAACACAACAACAAAAATATTAAGAGCAATATCTAATTTAGAGTAATAACTCTCAAAAGCTAATCTTTGGGGGTGTCCAACGTGTGTCCTGCAGCATCCTAGATGTCTTGCATGCATTATCTCATTTAGTCCCCACGACATCCTTGCAAGGCCGGTATTATTAAAGCCATTTCGAGATGAAGTCAACTATTACCTTCCTAGCCAGAGAAGTTCTTCAAATAGTTTTTTCAAGTGTATTAACTTGCAAGTTACTAAAAAGCACATTTAGGAAGCATGCTTCATTCTCATCATAGTGCTGAGGACTTGGCACTTCCCTAAGGCCCCAAGCCCTCTGACATACCAATTTGTCCGGGAGTTTCTCCCTCCAAAAATCCACCACTAGGGGCCCTGGAAACCAAACAGGGCATTTGGGATTACTGAACCCCTCTTAGCCTCAGTTTCTTCATCTCTAAAACATGTATAGAAAACTCTGCTGAGTTAATTCAGAAATTGTTAAAAGGATTAAATTAGGTAATTATGTGAAAACTCCAAGTACTAGGTGGTGGAACAAGAGATATCTGGCTTTTCATCACAGGTCATAAGATGTATAGTTAACAATAATAAACTCTGCAATGCATTCACTGCAGAGGATCAAAGATTTTTAGTGCTAGAAAAATCCTGGAAACCTTATATCCCTGATTTTAAAGATGAGACCCCCTGGGTGAAAAGAGCCAAAGTAACATATTCATTTATCACACAGCAGAGTTAGCCCTCAGCCCTCAGTTCTCCAAGTCCAAATCTCAGACACTTTCCACTTCCCTGGCTCTCTCCATTGCAACCTCATCATTGCCCTCTAAATCCTTTCCATGCTAAGTGCTGTCTTAGCAAGCAGATCCCCTGAAAGTCAGAGCCATTTCTTTGGCCCTCAGTTTCTTCATCAATTAGATGAGAAGTGAGCAACGAAGACCTTCCTGGCCCTATTTTTGTATGTCCCATAGCTAGCTGTTAGGAGAGATGTGACTAAAGCTGGGTCTCCAGCCCCCAGAGCTCTTTCCACCATCTCCCAATAGTCATTGTTCACAGAGCAGAGCCAGCTAGACTCATAAGCTAAATGGGCAAGGAATAATTTGCATGACGACTGAAGTTGCCCCATGAGGAAGTATCTCACACCAACAGCACCAAAAAGTCTGAAATCCCACAAATAAGGATTCATCTTTTTGGGTTAAAGTTTGTGTCTCAAAATTCTCTGCGAGCTGCTGGTATATTTTGGAGATTAATCCTTTGTCAGTTGCTTCATCTGCAAATATTTTCTCCCATTCTGAGGGTTATCTTTTCATCTTGTTTATGGTTTCCTTTGCTGTCCAAAAGCTTTTAAGTTTCATTAGGTCTCATTGGTTTATTTTCGTTTTTATTTCCATTTCTCCAGGAGGTGGGTCAAAAACGATCTTGCTGTAACTTATGTCATAGAGTGTTCTGCCTATGTTCTCCTCTAAGAGTTTTATAGTATCTGGCCTTACATTTAGGTCTTTAATCTACTTTGAGTTTATTTTTGTGTATGGTGTTAGGAAGTGTTCTAATTTCATTCTTTTACATGTAGCTGTCCAGTTTTCCCAGCATCACTTATTGAAGAGGCTATCTTTTCTCCATTGCATATTCTTGCCTCCTTTATCCAAGATAAGATGACCATATGTGCCTGGGTTTACTTCTGGGCTTTCTATCCTGTTCCATTGAGCTGTATTTCTGTTTTTGTGCCAGTACCATACTGTCCTGATGACTGTAGCTTTGTACTATAGTCTGAAGTCAGGAGGCCTGATTCCTCCAGCTCCGTTTTTCTTTCTCAAGATTGCTTTGGCTATTCAGGGTCTTTTGTGTTTCCATACAAATTGTGAAATTTTTTGTTCATTTCTTTGAAAAATGCCATTGGTAGCTTGATAGGGATTGCACTGAATTTGTAGATTGCTTTGGGTAGTACAGTCATTTTCACAATATTGAGTCTTCCAATCCAAGAACATGGTATATCTAAGCAGCTCATGCATCTCATTATCAAAAAAAACAAACAACCCAATCCAAAAATGGGCAGAAGACCTAAGCAGACATTTCTCCAAAGAAGATATACAGATTGCCAACAAACACATGAAGGGATGCTCAACATCACTAATCATTAGAGAAATGCAAATCAAAACCACAGTGAGGTATCACCTCACACTGGTCAGAATGGCCATCATCAAAAAATCTAGAATCAATAAATGCTGGAGAGGGTGTGGAGAAAAGGGTACCCTCCTGCACTGTTGGTGGGAATGTAAATTGATACAGCCACTATGGAGAACAGTACGGAGGTTCCTTAAAAATCTAAAAATAGGACTACCATATGACCCAGCAATCCCACTGCTGGGCATATACCCTGAGAAAACCATAATTCAAAAAGAGACAGGTACCACAATGTTCACTGCAGAACTATTTACAATAGCCAGGACATGGAAGCAACGTAAATGTCCATCAACAGATGAATGGATAAAGAAGATGTGGCAGATATATACAATGGAATATTACTCAGCCATAAAAAGGAACAAAATTAAGTTATTTGTAATGAGGTGGATGCACATAGAGTCTGTCATACAGAGTGAAGTAAGTCAGAAAGAAAAAAACCAACACCGTACACTAACGCATATATATGGAATCTAAAAAGAACGGTACTGATGAACCTAGTGTCAGGGCAGGAATAAAGACGGAGACGTATAGAATGGACTTGAGGACACAGGGGTGAAGGGGAAGCTGGGATGAAATGAGAAAGTAGCACTGACATATATACACTACCAAATGTAAAATGGATGGCTAGTGGGAAGCAGCTGCATAGCACAGGGAGATCAGCTTGGTGCTTTGTGTTCACCTAGAGGGGTGGGATAGGGAGGTGGGAGGGAGGCACAAGAGGAAGGGTATGTGGGGATATATGTATACATATAGCTGATTCACTTTGTTATACAGCAGAAACTAACACAACATTGTAAAGCAATTATAGCCCAATAAAGATGTTAAAAAAAAAATTCTCTGTGAATGTCCCTAAAAGGGATAGCATCCTGGCCAGGACAGGCCATTAAGCTTTGAGCTCAGAAAACTGGGAAATAGATACTGTCTTGGGAATTGGACCTGAGCTCAGATCCAGTCTCTGCCATTCTCCAGATATGCGAATTTGGGAAAGATTTTGAACCACTCCAAACCTCAGTTTTCAGACTGAGTTTCATCACATTCATTTCAACAGGGTGAGGTTAGGAAGGTTGAATGGGTTGGGTGTTTATTGTGCCTGGCTAATTAGCACTCAGTAAATGATGTTGCCCTTACTATTAATATTGATACAGTCTTTCAATTTGTTTTCTAAAAGCACAATAGGGTGCATGAAAGACCCTGAGGGATTAGGTTTGGTGGGGGTGAAGAGGATTAAGAACATCAGAATATAACAAAACACCAGGCCCAGAGCCAGGCCCAAGAATCTGTTAAAGGACAATTTTGCAAAGAATATATAAACATGACTCTCTTACATATACAAAATGAACACATGTCAAAGATTTTATTTGACTCATTAATTAATGAGGGAACCCATAAGACATTACAAACTGTTCCAAGGAGAATTCAAAGCACCACACATATATAGGCAGATAAGGAACACCGAAAGGAAATTACAAATATATGCAAAATGAGTCAAAAATTAATTGCATTACACTAGACACAACTAATCTGCATTTCTATGGAAAAAGTAATTTGCATTATTATCAGTTTTCAACAACTTACAGAGTTGTAAAGAAGCTTGAAGACAATGAACTGTGGAGATGACCATGAAAGGTACACTAGACAAGACACGGTGATTTTTTTTTTTCAAAGACTTTCACAATTTTTCCTGATAAGTCCTACAAAGTGGTCTGGGCCCACAGCTGCTCCTTGAGGTCAGGGCCCTGGGGAAGAAGGACAGAAGAGAGGGGACTCGGAGGGGACCCGGAGAGCGACAATGAAAGAGAATAGGTTTTCCCTCCCTCTGAAAAATAAAGACAACCTGTAATCTAAGACCATCCCTGCTGGAGGTCTGTTTGCTTTGCCCTTAATAAAAGACAAGTAGTCTGTGACAGAGACTGTTAATTATCCCTTGATATCCATTCTCCTCTTCTTTCTTAGTAACCAAATCCTCTATTTTTAACTGGGCACAGGGCCATCCAGAATAAAGACAACATTTCCCAGCCTCACTGATGTGACCACATGACTAAGTCTTCCCGACAATGGGATGTAAGCTAACAGTCCTGAGTAACTTCCAGGATTGGTCCTTATAGGGAAAGGACAAGCCCTTCTTTGACCCTTCCACTGTTCTGACAGCTGAAACGTGGATGTGATGACTTGAGCTTGAGCAGCCAACTTGGTGAAGACCACCTGTTGAGCACAGCTGAGTATCAAGCTGCCAGGAGCCCAAGACTGTGATAACCTTGTAAAACTGCCTCCTACTAAAGAGAGAAATGGACCTTGAACTTTGATGTTTTTACTCTGATCTTTTTACCATCTGTTATTTTGGGTGCTCTGTCATAGGCAGCTGAAGGTAAGCCTGACTAATGGGGGGAGGAGCCCTGAGGAAAGTTTGGGGTTTTTGTTTTGCTGAAGAATTTCAATTTCATTTTGCAGTGCTTCCTCTGAAAAATATATTTGTATTTATAGCTAAACTTCAACTCAATCTCACCCTCCATTACTACCTTCTGCTACTCACATGTACACAGTTTCCTAGGAACAAAGGAGTCTTGGCCTGTGACCATCAGGGGCATTTGGAGACTTCACCTACAATTTACAGCAGCGGGGAATCGGAACCAAGATAGCGGAGTAGAAGGACATGATCTCACTCCCTCTTGTGAGAACACCAGAATCACAACAAGCTGCTGGACAGTCATCTACAGGAAGACACTGGAACTCACCAAAAAAGATACCTGAAGTCCAAAGACAAAGGAGAAGCCACAGTGAGATGGAAGGAGGGGCAGAATCACAATAGAATCAAATCCTATAACTGGTGGGTGGGTGACTCACACACTGGAGAACACAACCACAGAAATCCACCCACTGGCGTGAAGGTTCTCAGCCCCACATCAGGCTTCCCAACCTGGGGGTCCAGAAACGGGAGGACAAATTCCTGGAGAATCAGACTCTGAAGGCCAGCGGGATTTGATTGCAGGACTTCGACAGGACTGGGGGAAACAGAGACTCCACTCTTGGAGGGCACACACCAAGTAGTGTGCACACTGGGACCCAGGGGAAGGAGCAGTACCCCCAGGGGAGACTGAACCAGACCTACCTGCTAGTGTTGGAGGGTCTCCTGCAGAGGCAGGGTGGCTGTGGCTCACCGTGAGGACAAGGACACTGGCAGCAGAAGTTCTGAGAAGTACTACTTGGCAAGAGCCCTCCCAAAGTCTGCCATTAGCCCCACCAAAGAACCCGGGTAGACTCCAGTGTTGGGTTGCCTCAGGTCAAACAACCAACAGGAAGGTAACCCAGCCCCACCCATCAGCAGTCAAATGGATTAAACTTTTACTGAGCTCTGCCCACCAGAGCAACACTCAGCTCTACCCACCACCAGTCCCTCCCATCAGGAAACTTGCACAAGCCTCTTAGATAGCCTCATCCACCAGAGGGCAGACAGCAGAAGCAAGAATACAGTCCTGCAGCCTGTGGAACAAAAACCACAGTAACAGAAAGATAGACAAGATGAAAAGGCAGAGGGCTATTTACCAGATGATGGAACAAGATAAAGCCCCAGAAAAACAACTAAATGAAGTGAAGACAGGAAACCTTCCAAAAAAAGAATTCAGAAAGATGATAGTGAAGATGATCCAGGACCTCGGAAAAAGAATGGAGGCAAAGATCGAGAAGATGCAAGAAATGTTTAACAAAGACTTAGAAGAATGAAAGAACAAACAAACAAAGATGAACAATACAATAACTGAAATGAAAACTACACTAGAAGGAATCAATAGCACAATAACTGAGGCAGAACAGATAAGTGACCTGGAAGACGGAATGGTGGAATTCACTGCTGAGGAACAGAATAAAGAAAAAAGAATGAAAAGAAATGAAGACAGCCTAAGAGACCTCTGGGACAACATTAAACACAACAACATTCGCATTATAGGGGTCCCAGAAGGGAAAGAGATAGAGAAAGGACTCAAGAAAATATTTGAAGAGATTATAGTCGAAAACTTCCCTAACATGGGAAATGAAATAGCCACCCTAGTCCAGGAAGTGCAGAGAGTTGCATACAGGATAAACCCAAGGAGAAACATGTGGAGACACATACTAATCAAACTGGCAAAAATTAAAGACAAAGAAAAATTACTGAAAGCAGCAAGGGAAAAACGACAAATAACATACAAGGGAACTCCTATAACGTTGACAGCTGATTTCTCAGCAGAAACTCTACAAGCCAGAAAGGAGTGGCATGATATAATTAAAGTGATGAAAGGAAAGAACCTACAACCAAGATTACTCTGCCTGGCAAGGATCTCATTCAGATTTGATGGAGAAATCAAAAGCTTTACAGACAAGCAAAAGCTAAGAGAATTCAGCATCACACAACCAGCTCTACAACAAATGCTAAAGGAACTTCTCTAAGTGGGAAACACAAGAGAAGAAAAGGACCTACAAAAACAAACCCAAAAGAATTAAGAAAATGGTTATAGGAACATACATATCAATAATTACCTTAAACATGAATGGATTAAATGCTCCAACCAAAAGACACAGGCTTGCTGAACGGATACAAAAACAAGACCCATCTATATACTGTCTACGAGAGACCCACTTCAGACCTAGGGACACATACAGACTGAAAGTGAGGGGATGGAAAAAGATATTCCATGCAAATGAAAATCAAAAGAAAGCTGGAGTAGCAATACTCATATCAGATAAAATAGACTTTAAAATAAAGAATCTTACAAGAGACAAGGAAGGACACTACATAATGATCAAGGGACCAATCCAAAAAGAAGATATAACAATTATAACTATATATGCACCCAACATAGGAGCACCACAATACATAAGGCAACTGCTAACGGCTATAAAACAGAAAATCAACAGTAACACAGTAATAGTGGGGGACTTTAACACCTCACGCACACCAATGGACAGATCATCCAAAATGAGAATAAATAAGGAAACAGAAGATTTAAATGACACAAAAGACCAGATAGATTTAATTGATATTTATAGGACATTCCATCCAAAAATAGCAGATTACACTTTCTTCTCAAATGCACAGAGAACATTCACCAGGACAGATCACATCTTGGGTTACAAATCAATCCTCAGTAAATTTAAGAAAACTGAAATCATATCAAGCATCTTTTCTGACCACAACAGTATGAGATTAAAAATGAATTACAGGGAAAAAAAACGTAAAAAACACAAACACATGGAGGCTAAACAGTACGTTACTAAATAACCAAGAAATCACTGAAGAAATCAAACAGGAAATCAAAAAATAACTACAGACAAATAACAATGAAAACACAATGATGCAAAACCTACGGGATGCAGCAAAAGCAGTTCTAACAGGGAAGTTTATAGCAATACAATCCTACCTCAAGAAACAAGAAAAATCTCAAATAAACAATCTAACCTTACACCTAAAGGAAACAGAGAAAGAAGAACAAACAAAACCGAAAGTTAGCAGAAGGAAAGAAATCATAAAGATCAGAGCAGAAATAAATGAAATAGAAACAAAGAAAACAATAGCAAAGATCAATAAAACTAAAAGCTGGTTCTTTGAGAAGATAAACAAAATGGATAAACCATTAGCCAGACTCATCAAGAAAAAGAGGGATAGGACTCAAATCAATAAAATTAGAAATGAAACAGGAGAATTTACAAGAGACACCGCAGAAATACAAAGCATCCTAAGAGACTACTACAAGCAACTCTATGCCAATAAAATGGACAACCTAGAAGAAATGGACAAATTCTTAGAAAGGTATAACCTTTCAAGACTGAATGAGGAAGAAATAGAAAATATGAACAGACCAATCACAAGTAATGAAATTGAAACTGTGATTAAAAATCTTCCAACAAACAGAAGTGCAGGACCAGATGGCTTCACAGGTGAATTCTACCAAACATTTACAGAAGAGGTAACACCCATCCTTCTCAAACTCTTCCAAAAATTTGTGGAGGAAGGAACACTCCCAAACTCATTCGATGAGGCCACCATCACCCTGATATCAAAACCAGAGAAAGATACTACAAAAAAAGAAAATTACAGACCAATATCACTGATGAATATAGATGCAAAAATCCTCAAACAAATACTAGCAAACAGAATCCAACAACACATTAAAAGGATCATACACCATGATCAGGTGGGATTTATCCCAGGGATGCAAGGATTCTTCAAATATATGCAGATCAATCAATGTGAAACACCATATTAACAAATTGAAGGGAAAAACCCATATGATCATCCTAATAGATGCAGAGAAAGCTTTGGACAAACTTCAACACCTGTTTATGATAAAAACTCTCCAGAAAGCTTGCATAGAGGGAACCTACCTCAACGTAATAAAGGCCATATATGACAAACCCACAGCAAACATCATTCTCAATGGTGAAAAACTGAAAGCATTTCCTCTAAGATCAGGAACAAGACAAGGATGTCCACTCTCACCACTATTATTCAACATAGTTCTGGAAGTCCTAGCCTTGGCAATCAGAGAAGAAAAAGAAATAAAAGGAATACAAATTGGAAAAGAAGAGGTAAAACTGTCACTGTTTGCAGATGACATGATACTATACATAGAGAATCCTAAAGATGCTACCAGAAAACTACTAGAGCTAATCAATCAATTTGGTAAAGTTGCAAGATACAAAATTAATGCACAGAAATCTCTTGCATTCCTATACACTAATGATGAAATATCTGAAAGAGAAATTAAGGGAACACTCCCATTTACCATTGCAACAAAAAGAATAAAATATCTAGGAAGAAACCTACCTAGGTAGAAAAAAGACCTGTATGCAGAAAACTATAAAACCCTGATGAAAGAAATTAAAGATGATACCAACAGATGGAGAGATATACCATGTTCTTGGATTGGAAGCATCAATATTGTGAAAATGACTATACTACCTAAAGCAATCTACAAAGTCAATGCAATCCGTACCAAATTACCAATGGCATTTTTTACAGATCCAGAACAAAAAAAATCTTAAAATTTGTATGAAAACACAAAAGACCCCAAATAGCCAAAGCAGTCTTGAGGGAAAAAAACAGAGCTGGAGGAATCAGATTCCCTGACTTCAGACTATACTACAAAGCTACAATAATCAAGACAATACGGTACTGGCACTAAAACAGAAAGACAGATCAATGGAACAGGATAGAAAGCCCAGAGATAAACCCACGCACCTGTGGTCAACTAATCTATGACAAAGGAGGCAAGGATATACAATGGAGAAAAGACAGTATCTTCAATAAGTGGTGCTGGGAAAACTGGACAGGTACATGTGAAAGAATGAAGTTAGAACACTCCCTAAAACCATACACAAAAATAAACTCAAAATGCATTCGAGACCTAAATGTAAGACTATCAAACTCTTAGAGCAAAACATAGGAAGAACACTCTTTGATATAAATCACAGCAAGATCTTTTTTGATCCACCTCCTAGAGTAATGGAAATAAAAACAAAAATAAACAAATGGGACCTAATGAAACTTAAAAGCTTTTGCACAGCAAAGGAAACCATAAACAAGACCAAAAGACAGCCCTCAGAATGGGAGAAAATATTTACAAATGAAGCACCTGACGAAGGATTAATCTCCAAAATTTATAAGCAGCTCATGCAGCTCAATAACAAAAAAAGAAACAACCCAATCCAAAAATAGGCAGAAGATCTAAATAGACATTTCTCCAAAGAAGATATACAGACTGCCAACAAACACATGAAAGAATGCTCAACATCATTAATCATTAGAGAAACGCAAATCAAAACTACAATGAGATATCATCTCACACCAGTCAGAATGGCCATCATCAAAATATCTAGAAACAATAAATGCTGGAGAGGGTGTGGAGAAAAGGGAACACTCTTGCACTGCTGGTGGGAATGTGAATTGGTAAGTCACTATGGAGAACAGTATGCAGGTTCCTTAAAAAACTACAAATAGAACTACTATATGACCCAGCAATCCCACTACTGGGCATATACCCTGAGAAAACCATAATTCAAAAACAGTCATGTACCAAAATGTTCATTGCAGCACTATTTACAATAGCCAGGTCATGGAAGCAACCTAAATGCCCATCGACAGATGAATGGATACAGAAGATGTGGTACATATATACAATGGAATATTACTCAGCCATAAAAAGGAAAGAAATTGGGTCATTTGTTGAGACGTGGATGGATCCGGAGACTGTCATACAGAGTGAAGTAAGTCAGAAAGAGAAAAACAAATATCGTATATTAACACATGTATGTGGAACCTAGAAAAATGGTACAGATGAACCATTTTGCAGGGCAGAAATTGAGACACAGATGTACAGAACAAACGTATGGGCACTAAGGGGGGAAAGCAGCAGGGGGGTGGTGGTGGTGGTGTGATGAATTGGGCGATTGGGATTGACATGTATACACTGATATGTATTAAACTGATGACTAGTAAAAAGAAAAAATTTTACAGTAGCAATTAACAATAACTGTACAGAGGGACGTCCAAGGGGGTTCACTGTGTTTGCCCCACACCTGCATATAAACACCAGTGGTCTACCTCCCAGCTCAGGAAGCTTGTGTCGCTTCTGATTAGGAAGGTAGCCCAGTGAAACCAGGGCTATGGAAAGATGACCAAAAGCATATCGCACATGCTGGGAGGGAAGATTTCACTCCATTCCTGATTACCTGCATTTTTATAGCCTGAATAATCCCAAACCACATCCAAAAGAAAACCCAGTGGCATCTGGCTTTGGGACACATTCACTCTTGCAGCAGCTGCAGATTTACCTTGGTGATTATGTTTTCCTGGAGCTAATATTAGAGTCTGTTGGCATTCCCCAAGCACATGCTAACTAATTGTAGGCAAAGCGAGCTGAAGAAGCCATACTGGGATTAAAATTTTGTTGCGGATAATCAACAAACTGAATTACTCCACCCACTGATAATCAAATTGACCAAACTATATAATTTTCAGACTCTGCTAGTCCTTCATATTTCTATTTCCTGTGAGATAGTAGATAGCCCCCGGATTCTTTTATACTTGCTTTTTACAGCACTCAAAATTCTATCCACTTCTTTAAATGTGTTCTGCAAACTCCATAGTCTCACTTTCATCAATGTGAAAATTATGGAATTATCTTTCAAGCTCCATTAAAAATCCATATTTTGAGGAATTGTTTGAAGATCTTTCCCAAGGAGAAAGATAATATTTTGCACAAAGAAGCCTAACTCTTCTGCATACATGGCAACCCTGGGAATCACATTTCCATTTGACTGATGCTGCAAGGCTCAGGTTACAGACTTCAACAGAGATGTGATTAAAACATTGAAAAACAAAACTATATATTGTTTCATTTTTTACCTCTCATAATTCAAAATATGGCTTTCTGTTTTTTTTTTTTTTGGAACAGAAAGAAGATCTGTCATTTTTGTTTGCTGTGCTCTGAAACTGTTTTATTTTTACTTTTAAAAACCCCATGGAGGGATGAAGAGACAAAGCACAGAGGATTTTTAGGGTGGTGAAAATACTTTGTATGATACTAAAATGGTGGATACATGTCATTATACATTTGTCAAAACCTACAAAATGTACAACACCAAGAAAAACCCTGGTGTAAACTATGGACACTGGGTGATGATGTGTCAATGTCGCTTCACTGACTGTAACAAATGTACCACTCTGCTCAGGCATGATGCCATTGGGGGAAGTTAAGTATATCTGAGGTCAGGGGGGATATGGGAAATCTCTTAACTTCCCCTCGATTTTGCTGTGAGCCTAAAACTGCTCTAAAAAATAAAGTCTTTGGAAAAAACCATGCACGGGACAGGGGGGCACCTCAACCCACAATGCCACCATAAGAGGGGATCTTGGTCTGTAGATTTTTTGCCAAACTCCGTACGTCCCTAATCTCTTCACAGCCAATTGGAAGGTTAGGAACTGAGGCCCCAAGAGGCTGCCCACCTTTCCAGATGTGACTGCCCTCTTATCCATAGCCCACCTTCACTAGTAAGGTACAAAGACCAGTTTCTCTTCAAACCACTGGAATCAGTCGCATTCAATAACAAACAAAAATATCCACCTTACTGAAGACAGTAATCTTCATTTCTAAACCTTACCATACAGGTTTTTGACAATTATTTTCCTTCAATTTCCTTAAAAGGCTTATTTCT
This sequence comes from Lipotes vexillifer, assembly GCF_000442215.2. NCBI lineage: Eukaryota > Metazoa > Chordata > Mammalia > Artiodactyla > Lipotidae > Lipotes > Lipotes vexillifer. Next base: position 61,027 of record NW_006785059.1, read on the forward strand.
TCATTTATTTCTATCTTCTTCCCTAGACTTTGTCTTTTGGGGTCAGAAAGTACAGTAATGGTTTAAGGCTGCTGAAGTTGCCATTGAGCTCCCACTATATTCATATAACAGGAAGCCTTAAATCAGTGGTCCTCAAAGAATGAGCCCCAGACCTGAAACAGCAGCCTCACCTTACTGCAAATGCAAATTCTCTGGCCCCACCCCTGAGTCAGAGGTTGGGATGAGGTGGGGTGGGGTTAGAGCCAAGCCTTCTAGGTGATTCTGACCCACGCTCAAGTGTGCGAACACTGCCCTAAAGCAATGGTTATTACTGGGATCACCTGGGAACCTTTCCCAGGCCAAGTCTCCATACCCAGAGTCTGGGATTTACTAGGTCTGGTGGGGAGCCAGAATGTATAGTTATAAAAAGCTCCCAGGTGATTATCTTAGACGCAGTCCTAAATGAGAAATACTGTGTAGTTGACCATTATAGCTTTAAAGACTGCATTTGGCCAACTACCTTATTTCCACGATATTTTATTTTGAAGAAAGGATTTCGGGGGGCTGGTGGTGGGTGGGCAGAACAACTGAAAGAGGTTGGCTTTGTTTCCAGTTATAATAGCCAATACATTTTAGAAGCCTAATTTGAAATCTCAGAACCGAGAGATAACTCCATAAATAACCAAAGATCAAGGTCATTTAAGACCAAAATTCCCTCATCTTCTCCTCTTGACATACAGCCTTCCCTTAATGCATTTCCATCTTTAAATGTTCTTATTTTGGGTAGCAGGAAAGCTGAGAAAAGAAACTGACATTTATGTGCCAGGTGCTTTATATTGAGCAGTTCATTTAGTCATCACAACGACCTCCTCAAGGAGCTAGTACCTCTCACAGAAGAAAAAATTGAGGCTCAGATATTAAGAAACATGCACAGCTTCCAATAACTACTAATTGGCCAAGATGAGGTTTGAACCTAAATCCATCTGGCGCCATCTCTTCTCCACACTATCCACTTGCGTTTTGCGACAAAGTCATTTCCAGGTAGCAATGTGTTTTCCATGCAAAAATCTGCCTCAGTTTACAGCAAACTGTTTCAAAATGGTAAGGGTTGGAAAAATTTAAAACTCAGACCAAAAGGAGAAATCAAAGACATCTGAACTTATTCAGCCTAGAAGAGAGATTTAAGATTGAGAGCACTTTAATAAGAGTTGTTGAGGTTCTGAAGGAGAATTCTACTTCATAAAATGGAAAGTAGAATCAGTGATTCTCTATCCTCACTGGAAAATGAAAAAGAAGTACTGGACTAGCATTGTCCTGCGTGTATTTTAGGTTCCAAATAAACATATTTAGTATATGCCCTGTGAAGTCCTTCCTGTTTGAACCACCTCATTTGGAGAAAAAAGTGGGGCTCAAACACTTTTAGGAAAGGATTATTTTGTTGTTGTTGTTTTTTGCTTTGTTTTTTGGGGTTTTTTTGCGGTACACAGGCCTCTCACTGCTGTGGCCTCTCCCGTTGCGGAGCACAGGCTCCAGACGCGCAGGCTCAGTGGCCACGGCTCACGGGCCCAGCCGCTCCGCGGCATGCGGGATCCTCCCGGACCAGGGCACGAACCCATGTCCCCTGCATCAGCAGGCAGACTCTCAACCACTGCGCCACCAGGGAAGCCCCTAGGAAAGGATTATTTTTTAATCTCTACTTCAGCTAGCACAATGCCCAAGATCAGGTTGGTGCTTTCAATATATGCACATTGAATAAATACAGTTGAATTTATGAGCAATGTTAAATAAAAGAATCATCTATGATAATATCCTCTGAGAAGCTGAGAGGTTAACAAATTAATCAATATATAGATAGATATTCCTCCATTTGAGGTGGCTGAAATAGGCTTTCCACAATGGTATGGGCTGAGAAGCTCACCTACTGCTCTAAGTCAATATTGGCACTACAACTGTACACCCATCTCACTTCACCTCTTTAATAGTGAGCTAATCGCTTCCCCTCTGTAAGTTTACAAAGTAACCAAATAAAGACAAAAGCACCCAGACACTAGGGAGAATGGTACCCACTGCAAAGATACTGATCGCTACTTTCAGCAAAGAATTCATTCCTTCCATTCTCATAAATCAACATGCTTGATCCTCCTCTACTGAAAAATCTAAAGTACAGAATGGATTAAGAGAACCCCCAAATTCCTGAACACTCTGCTAGTCCAGCAGGAGTTGCTTTCTCACACAGATGATGTGCTGCTCTTTTCAAAGGGGTTTCATAAGAACCTCGATTTATCTCCCCTCTCCATACACACACCTAATAAGCTATCCAGGAAGTCTCAGGCAGAAAGAAACTGTAAACCTTGCAGAATACATATGCTAATTTCAATTGCATGTCCTTGGTAGGTCATTTGCCAATTGAAGCAGAGAATTACTAACAGATGACCTTGCTTTTGGAGCTAGGGAATCTTACCCTGAAAAAAAGAGTAAACACAAAGCATATGCATAGCAGATACTCACATATAAAGATCATGCAAAAGGCAGAATGCAAATTCTTCTGCAACTTGGAGGAGGGGGCAGTACTGGACATTGACCCAATGGGGACATAGATCAGCACTCTCTGAGAGGCATAACTTTGGCCATATCTGGGTGCTGTACACAGTCTTTCTGACAATGAGATTGTAGGCCACCTGAATGGTCACCACCTGGAAAGATGGTTATAAATACAGGTTCATTCCCCAAGCTTCCTGAATCAGGATGCTTAAGGGTAGAGTCTGGGAATGAGCATTTCTGAAAAGCATTTCTTTCCGTGGCACACCAAGACTGAGAATGACTGCCGGCAAAAACTGAAGAGCTTCCATTCCAGCTGACCAGCAGAGCTGCACTGCCATGGCAACGTGCTTGACAGCCATTTAGAAGCAACGTGCTCTAATGTCACCATTGGATGGAAAGCACACTACTGCTCAGAGATGTCGGAGGAGTCACAGTTGAAGTAATCAAGGAGTGGTCGAGGTTCAATTAGCACCACAAAGTGGTTTGCTGAGTACAGAAAACACAAAACTAAGCGCTTATAAGAGATCAGAACAATACAGAAGACAGGATTTTTGTAGTTGAAGAATTTAACTCAAATGGTCAGTTTGAATTTATTTTTTAAAAAACAAATAGGAAATTCGTAATATTAGCTCTACTAATATCCTGAGATCTGTAAGGAAGTAAAAGTAGGAAGAGAAGGCTACAATGAAAACCATTTTCAAAAAGCTAAGTTGTCGAGTTTTTCCCTCCTCTGCTTGTAAGCTTTGCCAGAATCCAGCCTATTTTTAAAGACTCTGGAAACCCACATAAAGTGGTTTTCAGAGGATGTGGCCACAAATGGTGCCCATGCTACATCAGATCCTGAATAATATACGTGTGGATCTGGGCAACTGTAAGGGGAAAATTCTCATCATGAAAGAGCAAATAAAACTGGTGTGTGTGAGGTAACAGTTTTAGCATCCACATTAGTCCCAGATGTTTTTCCAAAGAGACTGAGTTTTACTTGAAAGCTGAGACAGACTAAGCTTTCTATTCTGCCTCACCATGCCCTTAATATAGAAAATTTATGCCAATTAAATAACACACACAGATTAATTAATACTTCAAGGTTATCAGTGAAAGACAAACTCTCTTTTTCAACACTTTAGAGCTGCAACTGTTTTCAGTAAGTTCAGGTATTTTCAGGAAAAAAAATGCAATGAGGAGATGGAAATAAAGAATAAAGGTGTCTCCCTTAGGTGTTGCCCAAAAATCAGAAAAGAGATGAGAAAATTTGTATCACAAACAGCATTTAAAACAAGAATGAGTCTCTGGGCTCTTAAATCTCCCTGAGCTGGTTAGTTTAGGTAGACAAAAGAGGGAAGGGTAGCAATAATTAAGCTGGAAGAGACTCTCAGAAATCATAGCATCATCCAGTGTTCCCTTTTAGCCTGTGTTCAAAGCTCTCCAGGACACACACACGCAGCTCCCTTTCCAACCTTCCCTTTGCTACTCCACTACCCTAACACCTGATAAACTGGCTTCCTGTGTGTCCGCCAAGTTTACCCTCTATATTGCCACCTGCCACCCTTTGCCCATGTAGTTTCCACCTCACCTCTTTCTACACACCTGATATGTTCTCTCTTCCTCATCCCATCCATTGAGAGTGGTCCATGTCCCCTTGTTCTGTCCTCTAGTTTCCAGGCTCTCTACCTTCCCTTCCACTCTGACACCAACCCCCCCAGCCCAGACAGTTACTGTCACTACCTGTTATGAGCTGACTTGTGCCCCCACCAAATTCATATGTTGAAATCCTAATCACTCCAGTATCTCAGAATATGACCTTACTTGGAAACAGGGTAGTTGCAGATATAATTAGTTAAGATGATGTCATTAGGGTGGGTTCTAATCCAATATGATTAATGTCTTTATAAAGAGAATACCAATATGACAAACCCACAGCCAACATCGTCCTCCATGGCGAAAAACTGAAAGCATTTCCACTAAGATCAGGAACAAGACAAGGTTGCCCACTCTCACCACTCTTATTCAACATAGCTTTGGAAGTTTTAGCCACAGCAATCAGAGAAGAAAAGGAAATAAAAGGAATCCAAATTGGAAAAGAAGAAGTAAAAGAGTCACTGTTTGCAGATGACATGATACCATACATAGAGAACCCTAAAGATGCTACCAGAAAACTACTAGAGCTAATCAATCAATTTCGTAAAGCAGCAGGATACAAAATTAATGCACAGAAATCTCTGGCATTCCTATACACTAATGATGAAAAATCTGGAAGTGAAATCAAGAAAACACTCCCATTTACCACTGCAACAAAAAGAATAAAATATCTAGGAAGAAACCTACCTAAGGAGACAAAAGACCTGTATGCAGAAAATTATAAGACACTGATGAAAGAAATTAAAGATGATACAAACAGATGGAGAGATATACCATGTTCTTGGATTGGAAGAATCAACATTGTGAAAATGACTCTACTACCCAAAGCAATCTATAGATTCAATGCAATCCCTATCAAACTACCACTGGCATTTTTCACAGAACTAGAACAAAAAATTTCACAATTTGTATGGAAACACAAAAGACCCCGAATAGCCAAAGCAATCTTGAGAACAAAAAATGGAGCTGGAGGAATCAGGCTGCCTGACTTCAGACTATACTACAAAGCTACAGTAATCAAGACAGTATGGTACTGGCACAAAAACAGAAAGATAGATCAATGGAATAGGATAGAAAGCCCAGAGATAAACCCATGCACATATGGTCACCTTATCTTTGATAAAGGTGGCAGGAATATACAGTGGAGAAAGGACAGCCTCTTCAATAAGTGGTGCTGGGAAAATTGGACAGGTACATGTAAAAGTATGAGATTAGATCACTCCCTAACACCATACACAAAAATAAGCTCAAAATGGATTAAAGACCTAAATGTAAGGCCAGAAACTATCAAACTCTTAGAGGAAAACATAGGCAGAACACTCTATGACATAAATCACAGCAAGATCCTTCTTGACCCATCTCCTAGAGTAATGGAGATAAAAACAAAAATAAACAAATGGGACCTAATGAAACTTCAAAGCTTTTGCACAGCAAAGGAAACCATAAACAAGACCAAAAGACAGCCCTCAGAATGGGAGAAAATATTTGCAAATGAATCAACTGACAAAGGATTAATCTCTAAAATTTACAGGCAGCTCATGCAGCTCAATAACAAAAAAACAAACAACCCAATCCAAAAATGGGCAGAAGACCTAAATAGACATTTCTCCAAAGAAGATATACAGACTGCCAACAAACACATGAAAGAATGCTCAACATCATTAATCATTAGAGAAATGCAAATCAAAACTACAATGAGATATCATCTCACACCAGTCAGAATGGCCATCATCAAAAAATCTAGAAACAATAAATGCTGGAGAGGGTGTGGAGAAAAGGGAACACTCTTGCACTGCTGGTGGGAATGTGAATTGGTACAGCCACTATGGAGAACAGCATGGAGGTTCCTTAAAAAACACTACAAATAACTACCATATGACCCAGCAATCCCACTACTGGGCATATACCCTGAGAAAACCATAATTCAAAAAGAGTCATGTACCAAAATGTTCATTGCAGCTCTATTAACAATAGCCAGGAGATGGGAGCAACCTAAGTGTCCATCATCGGATAAATGGATAAAGAAGACGTGGCACATATATACAATGGAATATTACTCAGCCATAAAAAGAAACGAAATTGAGCTATTTTAATGAGGTGGATGGACCTAGAGTCTGTCATACAGAGTGAAGTAAGTCAGAAAGAGAAAGACAAATACCGTATGCTAACACATATATATGGAATTTAAGGGAAAGAAATGTCAGGAAGAACCTAGGGGTAAGACAGGAATAAAGACACAGACCTACTAGAGAATGGACTTGAGGATATGGGGAGGGGGAAGGGTAAGCTGTGACAAAGTGAGAGAGTGGCATGGACATATATACACTACCAAACGTAAAATAGATAGCTAGTGGGAAGCAGCCGTATAGCACAGGGAGATCAGCTCGGTGCTTTGTGACCACCTAGAGGGGTGGGATAGGGATGGTGGGAGGGAGGAAGATGCAAGAGGGAAGAGATATGGGGATATATGTGTATGTATAACTGATTCACTTTGTTATAAAGCAGAAACTAACACACCATTGTAAAGCGATTATACTCCAATAAAGATGTTAAAAAAAAAAAAAAAAGAGAATACCATGCAAAGAAAAAGAGACTTGCACAAAGGAAAAAGGATGTGAAGATGCAGGAAGAAGATGGCCATCTTACAAGTCAAGGAGGGAGGCCAGGAACAGGTGCTTCCCTCACAGCCCTCAAAGGGAACCACCACTGCTGACATTTTGATCTTATGCTTTTGGCCCCAGAACTGTGAGACAATACATTTCTGCTATTTAAGCCATCCAGTTTATGGTTCTTTTTTATGGCAGCCCCAGCAAACTAATATATTAATTCTCACTTAGCATTTAGCAAGTGAGAATGAGGATAGAGGGCTACATTTTGATGTCTGTGACCCTAGACAACTTTTGCCTTTGTGGGCCCCCTTCTCCATGCAAAACTATTAAAAATTATACTTTATGACTTCATTATAAAGATGAATATAGAAATAGATATTTGAACACATTCCTTGACCTAAAAATTCATTTTTTTCTTCTGATTTTAAAAGAAATTGAAACATTTTCATGGACCCATGAAAGTATCCTGGGCCCCAGGCACTGTGCCTATTGTGCATAGTGGATAAGTCAGCCCTGCTTGAAGCCTTCTGAGCAGTCACACTGGTGACAACACCTTGTGCTACCAAGTAGACCGTAAGCTTCAGGAGGGCAGATACCATGTATGACCTCCTCTGCATCCTCTACCTGTAGCAGGTGTTCAATAAAAACCTGTCAATTAATTGATCTGATCTAATCTCCTGTTTCTAGGAAAGGCTACGGCATCTAAAACTCCCAGCATATTTCATTGTGGTGTCTTCTTTCTTTTTATATCTCCAGGGAAGATAACTCCATTTCAATGTTTATTAGAGCTTACATCTGGAATCATATTCCCATAGATGACCCAAATGCCCATCAAGACAATCTAAGAACGTTTCTGATGATAAATATCCCCAACTCCATATAACCTATCATCTCACTGTGTGATGTTGAACAATGACATTAATTGCTCTGAGCCTCAGTTTCCACATATGTAAAACAGGAAGGTAGATACACATGATCATATAAGGACCCTTCCAATTAACTACTCAAGCAAGAACTAAAACCCAGCTCCAAATCTGGTGCCCTTAAATTCAAAGATGATCAAAGACAGAGAATCTCAAAGATAAGACAGGGAAGCCCACATAATCTCATGCCTACCAGCTCTTCCAAAATATGAAACAGTCACCCTGGTTATAGGTTTCCTAAAGCTCTACCCCCACTCACTGTGGCTTTCCTAGATTCACAGAGGAACTATGGTCAACCTTTTCCTTCCTTTCAGAATCTGTATTTGGGACCCACAGTCACCTAATGAACAGATGATTCTTCCCATGGAACTTGGGGGAGTAAGTTATGAAGACACCACTGTCACCCCCAGCAAATGATCCTACTATCCCCATTCCTGATCCTCAAGCACATGTTGTGCTAAAGTTTATCACCATAATCTTTCAGAAGGATTTCTTAAGCATTTTTTTTTGGTACCAACATTGTAAAAGATGCAATGCAAACTGAGTCTTAACAGGAGTTCATTGCTTCATTGTTAGTGAGAGGGGGAAAAAAACAGGAAAAATAAATTTTCATCAGTAGAAAATGGTTACTAAAATGGGATGTATCCATACTGTGAAATGCTAAAAATAATGAGACAAATCTATATGTACTGACATGAAATCTCCAACACTCCAATAAGTGGCAGAACATATTTACATAGATATATTCTAGTGTGCAAACTGTGAGACAAGGATTCAAGTGCAAGTAGTTTGTTTGGGAGGCGATCGCGGGAAACACCAGCCGGGGAGTGAAGATGTGAGACGGGAGGGAAGAAAGCCAATTAAAAAATGTTACCAAGCAGATTAACACTGTGGACAACTGGAGTTAATTTCTCTGGGGCCCTCTGGAGAACCCTAGAACACACCCTAGAATTATCCCAACTGAGAGGTGAGGACATGGGAGGATTATATACAATACCAATGCTCATCAGTTAACTGGTTAAGGTCTGCTCCTGGGGCATGTTAAGTCCTTCGCACTGCCAGCTTGAATGCAGACAGAACATGCTCCCATGGCTGGAAAAAATACTTCAATGGGAAGCAGCCGCATAGCACAGGGATATCAGCTCGGTGCTTTGGGACCGCCTGGAGAGGTGGGATAGGGAGGGTGGGAGGGAGGAAGATGCAAGAGGGAAGAGATATGGGAACATATGTATACGTATAACTGATTCACTTTGTTATAAAGCAGAAACTAACACACCATTGTAAAGCAATTATACCCCAATAAAGATGTTAAAAAAAAGATCCACACTCGATGACAGAAGTCCAACCAGCATGTACAGAATTGATAAGTGTCATGGGAATTTGCTACAGAGTACCTGCATTTGCTTGTTCGCAAGCGCAGAAGAAAGGCTGAAGGATGCCCATTAAATGGTTGACAGAAGCTACTGACCTAGTGGTCCTTTAAAACAGCTCATGGCCACCTTCCTCCATGTTATCATCCTCCACTACAGACAACTGAATGACACCTCAAGGTTCTTTGGGCTGGGAAGACAAAACCCACTTTTGTCTCCTTGAAAACAACCATACCTGATATTCCTCTCTGTATGCAGGAGTACACTGCACAATGGTGGATTTTTATCATGGTAGCTGCTCAGTAACCATGATGGATCATGTGACCGATGAAACAGACCCTTTCTTGGCCCCCTCTAGGAATCTATACCCAACACAGTTAACATATTTTTTAAATAAATAATCATTTATGTCAATCAAAAAGTATTTTAAGATACCATGGTTCTCTACTCCATTCTACTCCAAACTTCCACCTCAATTTGTCTACCATTTCCTATGCTGAGCTTCAATAAATTAGTCACACTACACCCTGACCATTCGAGTAACAGTAAACCAACCACTCACATGACAAGGGGTCTCTGGCTATTTAAAATCCTCCTTCCCTCTACCCAGGGTTCCAGGTCAGTCAGTAACATTTCCTGGGCCTGAAGCACTGTAAGAAGTTCCTGATCACACCCCAGTTGACTCCTTAAGTAGAGACCAACACATATGTGGCAGGTTAGCCTGACTTTTGCCTAACAAGTCCAAAGAAGAATGGTCTGAACAAAGCATAATTCTCTAGGCATTTTTAAAGAATTCTAGCCAAACAAAAAAGAGATGAAAATATGAGGTCTCTAACTAGAGAGAGGTCTTGGGAGTCCAGAGAGGTTTTGGGTACCTTGGCTTTGAATATTGGTTTATTCACTCATTCATTCGCTCATTCAAACATTTATTGAGGGATTGTGATGTGCCAGGCACTATGCTGGGCACTTTGTCATTTCATGGTGAACATAAAGGCGTGGGCCAGACCAGAGGGTGACTTGAAGGGGGCACTTTCTAGACTAAGTTCTCTGTCAATCTTATCTGCTTTATAATATCAAAGCCTGGCTAATCTCTCTTTAATTTAACCTGTTTATGTAATTGTCAGGTAGTGTACAGTTCTTGCTTATGGCTATACCCTAAAACACAAAGACCAGAGGGCAGGGGATGCTCCATGGCTACAGGGCCTGCCCCTGTGTGCACAGCCAGCACAGAATCACCTCTAGGGTAGCAGTCAGCTTGTTCCAGCCTCACTGCTCTTGTCATTGGTATGACTGAGTTTAATCTTGAGATCTCTGCAGCTTCTTGCCCAATCTTTCCTTATCTTCTAAAGCGCAGCTCAAAAACCTGCTCACACACAACAGAGCAGCCCCACACGGGCCAAGGGTGGAGCTGCCTCTTAAGCTGACACTATCCCTTCATGGAAAAACAGGCGCTGGGAAAGGAAATGGGAAGCAAGCACAGACTGAATCCAAGGCCTTGAGATAAAGCATCAAGCCCCCCAACGTGTGATTTATTATAGAACATAGACCAGAGATGCTTAGCTATGCCACCAAAGACTTTATCTCCTCTGGCTCTGTAATAATATGATTCAAATAGCATGCCTGGATGTGAAAAGACCCATTAATCTATACAGCCTCCATATCACATCTTGCAGTCAAACATGTATTTGGGGCTTAGGACAAAAGGGAGCCTAAAATGCTTTATTCTAATGGGACAGTTTCTTTGAATAGAATTGCTTCCTAAACAGGAGAGTGGGACCAAAGAATGAAAATTGATATAATTTCCCACTCTTTGTGAAGAAACATTTAATTTGACATCTTTTATCCGGTGGAAATCTGGAAACTAATCACTGCTCATTATTGGCTCTTGCTTTGATGCACCCTTCCCACTGCTACTTTGAAATTCCCCTCCCATCCCCCTTAAGTGGGAGGTTACAGGTGGATAATGAAAAACATAATTGTCCTGGTTAAAAAGGAACATTAAACTGCAGACTGAATTTAAGTAACTAGTTCTGAATTAAACAAATAGAAGCAGGTAACTCTCTCAAAGACCCTTAAGATTTTTGAAGCGCAACTTACCAGAAAGATGAAGAAAATACCTTCATGAATCTTTTCCCCCCGTACCATCTAACTGTTCAAAAATATCACTAGACAAAGTTCCCATATACAAGTAGATTTATAAGCAACAGGAATGAATTTAACTCTACAAGACCAGCTGTGCAAATAAAAGTTCATTGTTTTTCAGAAATCAAATCACATCTAACACTGAGGTCCCATTCCCACCAGACAAAAAAATGAACTCTCATTAGGGACTTAACCTCTCCCCGACTCCTAGAAGTTGCTCAAACGCCCCCAGGGATTTAATGCAGAACTGAGGTCAGGGAAAGCCTGCTAGTCTTCAATCCAAGTTCTCTATCACCAATGTTGGAGCCTGCATTGTTCCTGGAATGCAGATCTGCCATGTCTGTGCCCCACTTGGGCACCTCAGTGCCTGAGGACCTGATAACCTTGCACACCTCCTAGCCATGCCCCTCTCAGGCACTGTGAAATCCAGGGCCATAGGCCTCCATCACCACAAAGCACCAATCCATCACCCCCTTTCCAGTCTTGGAGACGTTTCCCTGTTTTCTTTATGCTTTTGTACCATCCGCTTCCAAAAAAAAAAAAATGCAGTTCTCTGAGTGGATAGAAGGATGGAAGATGGTGATAAAGCAAGTGTAGTTGAATGTTAATGGTAAAATCTAGACGGTAGGTAATGGGTATTCACTGTAAAATTCTTTCAATTCTGCCATATGTTTGATATTTTTCATTATCAGCCATGGAAGAAAATGCAAAATTCCTAACACTACATGCTGTGGCTTTTGAAAACAAAAGTCAGGAAGGGAAGTGGAGCACAGCAGGGTACTTAGCCCTGTGACATAAATCTCCCCAAGACAGGGGAAATGATCTGGTTAGCAAACCTTCTTGGAACCCAAGAGGCAAAAATGTAGCGAACACAAAGCATGATTTAATATCTCTTAACCCCTGCCACACATCCCCTTTCTCTAATCCTGCCAGGTGGATGTGCTTGCCACGTGGAGGGCTTAGGGCATGGCAGAGCCACACCAGGGTGCCAGGCAGGAAGTGTTCCTGTTCACTGGGTCCATCATTAGCAGAAGGAGCCACAGATGTAGAGTGAAAGTGAGAGGCCCAGCTTTGCCACTCAGTCTGTCTGGCTCCTGGTTTGAAGGCAGAATAGTGCCAGGGTCGATACTGGTGTGGCTGTCAGCACAAGGGAATCAGAGTCTGTCTGGTGGACTCAAACACTGAATGGGTCTCTGGGTTTGGATTTTGGCCTCAGGGTTATTTCCTCCCCTGGTTCACCCTGTGATTATTTTCAGCAAGCCATTTTACTCTCTCAGAGCGCTGGTCTGCTTATTGCTAGGACATGCAGTGAATATATTTTACTTTTTGGCATACATTGGTACTGGAATTCACATTCATTCATGCGTTCATTCATTCCTTGAGTGCCCACTATTGTAGATGTTGGGAATTTAGCTCACAACTGAAAGAGTCCTGGCTAACTCTCCCAGCCAAATCCTGACCCAGATTGGAGGAATTTGGAGGCTGTGTTTCTAGTGACTTCACTAGTAATGGCTGAACCAGGGGCAAACCGTTTGGTCCTGTTGCCAGGTGGCAGTCTTTTTAAAGAATTTAAACTCACTATTGCTTCCTTGAGGAATTGGGAAATAAGGGAATCCTTATTTCTGGAAAAGTGAAATCTTATAGTTGATATAAGTGGGGGGGGGCTTCTTGTTTCCTTTTGTTCTTTATCACAGATTAAGATCCAGAGTTTGACCTGATAGTTGAAACATTATTCTTTTTTTGAATTTATTTATTTTACTTATTTATTTTTGGCTGCCTCACTTCTGCCTCCCATAGCCAAGATGTAAAGAATGAGTTTGGGGCTACAGGACACGTAAATTGAAGACATCCCAAATTTCAATAGCCAAGAATTCAAAGAAACTATCAAGTAGCTCTTGACCTCTGGAAATATCCTGCCAACTGGTTCTTGGGGCTGTATTGGAAAGATCTTAGCACTGCTCTGAATGCTGAGAAATGCTGAGCTCCAGAGATACTCCTCACTCTTGCCGTTTCAGCTGAAAGCAGCTATTGGAAAGCTCTGAACACACAAAGGATAGAGTAAGAATCAAAGTTTCTCATATAAATAAATAAAATCACGTTTCTGTGTGATGGCTGCCACATCACGTGGAAATAATCGAATGGATTTTCATCAGATTTGGAAGATATGTTTTGAATTGCCTGATAAAATATATGCTGAATGGCGTATGGAAATCATATTGAGTTGCCCATCAGAGCTCCTTCTCCATGAGAGAAGTACTCAGTCTCTAGACCAGGCAAAACTGAGGTGTGACAAGATACCCCTGGGCCTCCCAATGTGGAGAGACACCTGAAAAAGATTGATTTCAACTTTGAGTCCTTAAGTGGATTCTGTGATCTGCAAGCACTGATCTGTGATTGGGATATTCCTAAGTTGGACAACTCTAAGAAGATGCTCCACGAGGAGTTGCAGCAGAGATTAATTAATTAATTTAAAGATAGCTAGTGATTCTCCTGAGTAATGCTGGGAGACTAGCTGGTTAATATAACAAAGGTAGACTGTAAGAGCAGCAGTAACAAACAGATAGCATTGCAATATACAAAAAAAAATACTTAGGGGCTTCCCTGGTGGCACAGTGGTTGAGTCCGCTTGCCGATGCAGGGGACACGGGTTCGTGCCCCGATCCGGGAAGATGCCGCGGAGCGGCTGGGCCCGTGAGCGGCTGGGCCCATGAGCCATGGCCACTGAGCCTGCGCATCCGGAGCCTGTGCTCCGCAACGGGAGAGGCCACAGCAGTGAGAGGCCCGTGTACCGCAAAACAAAAACAAAAAATTTAACTTGCACCTAGGTATTTTATTTCATTTACTCTTGTTCTCAGCTACATTCCTCTATTGTATTTATCAATTACAGATTATCTAACCACTTTACCAATATTAGAATAACAGTTCTCTCTCTCATTCTCTCTCTCTCTTTCTGTCTCTCCCTCTCTCATACACACACACACACACACACACACACACACAGACACAGAGTTGTCTGACAGACACTATAGCAGCTTCTCTCACCTCCTCCTCAGGCATGAATTGTTATATATGTCTGTCAACCTCTCCTGGTAGCTCCACGAATTGCAGGAACAATAATAATAATAAAATAATCCTGTGATAACACATCCCCACTCCTCCAATAATATGAATTCAGATATAAGTCTTCATCACAGTACGATCTGACTGGCCCGTCACCCAAGGAGAGAGCAGGCATTTCCACTTCTACCATAAACCCCTCTTTCTGCCTCTCTTCCACAGCCTCAGTGTTCCCTAACCACCACCACCACTACCTCACCCCGGGCTATTTTTACTTCCCACTTTGTTTCCTGAATAAGTCAAACTTTACAAATCAAAGAGGGAGAAATGTGTTAGAGGATGAGAAGGAGAACAAATAATGGGCAAACTATAGCAGTTTCTCTCTGCTGAGCTGCCATGGAAAGATTTTCATTGTGATGACATGAATACCAGAAAGAAATGCATGGTTCAAATTGTTCCCCTCTGGGAAGGTAGAGGCAAAATGAAATTGCCAAACATTCTACTATTAAGACAAATGAGTATGAAATTAGGCAGCTTCCAAATGCACAGGAGTGAGTTCTATATAGTGCCTCTTCTTTTGCACTGTATTAAGCTTACACCCACTCAGCGTCTCGGGACGCACATTTAGATCTCCTTTCTGTTTACAATCCTCTTGTGTTCACTCTCATTGGTAGATAGCTCTGGAAGCCAGCACAGAATATGAACCAGAAGAGGACAACTCCTCAAACCAGGTCAGTGAGCACGTTAGAATAATTTGAGATTATAAGCAAGATTTGTCATTGTAAGAATAATGTTTCAGGGACTTCCCTGGTGGCACATTGGTTAAGAATCCACCTGCCAATTCAGGGGACGCAAGTTCGAGCCCTGGTCTGGGAAGATCCCACATGCCGCAGAGCAACTAAGCCCGTGCACCACAACGACTGAGCCTGTGCTCTAGAGCCCGCGAGCCACAACTACTGAGCCCGCGTGCCGCAGCTACTGAAGCCCACGCGCCTAGAGCCCGTGCTCCGCAGTGAGAAGTCACCTGAGTGAGAAGCCCACGCACCGCAATGAAGAGCAGCCCCGCTCGCCGCAACTAGAGAAAGCTCGCGTGCCGTAACAAAGACCCAACGCAGCCAAAAATAAATAAATTAAATAAATAATTTTTTTTTAAAAAAGAATAATGTTTCAACTATCAGGTCAAACTCTGGATCTTAATCTGTGATAAAGAACAAAAGGAAACAAGAAGCCCCCCCCCCACTTATATCAACTATAAGATTTCACTTTTCCAGAAATAAGGATTCCCTTATTTCCCAATTCCTCAAGGAAGCAATAGTGAGTTTAAATTCTTTAAAAAGACTGCCACCTGGCAACAGGACCAAACGGTTTGCCCCTGGTTCAGCCATTACTAGTGAAGTCACTAGAAACACAGCCTCCAAATTCCTCCAATCTGGGTCAGGATTTGGCTGGGAGAGTTAGCCAGGACTCTTTCAGTTGTGAGCTAAATTCCCAACATCTACAATAGTGGGCACTCAAGGAATGAATGAACGCATGAATGAATGTGAATTCCAGTACCAATGTATGCCAAAAAGTAAAATATATTCACTGCATGTCCTAGCAATAAGCAGACCAGCGCTCTGAGAGAGTAAAATGGCTTGCTGAAAATAATCACAGGGTGAACCAGGGGAGGAAATAACCCTGAGGCCAAAATCCAAACCCAGAGACCCATTCAGTGTTTGAGTCCACCAGACAGACTCTGATTCCCTTGTGCTGACAGCCACACCAGTATCGACCCTGGCACTATTCTGCCTTCAAACCAGGAGCCAGACAGACTGAGTGGCAAAGCTGGGCCTCTCACTTTCACTCTACATCTGTGGCTCCTTCTGCTAATGATGGACCCAGTGAACAGGAACACTTCCTGCCTGGCACCCTGGTGTGGCTCTGCCATGCCCTAAGCCCTCCACGTGGCAAGCACATCCACCTGGCAGGATTAGAGAAAGGGGACATGGCAGGGGTTAAGAGAAAACCCCATGTAAATATCTAATCTGCCCAGTCCGGCCATAAAGCTAAAGAGCACCCGCCTGACATCACCACTGCGATTTTACATAAATGACATTCAGGCTGGCTACAAAACCCCATGTGAGTCTCAACAGTAAAGGGCCTCTGGGTAATTCACCAGCTGGCTAGCTGATTTTAGCACAGTTAGTAAAACACTGCATTAACATTTAGCTTTTGTGTATAGAACAAGCTGTGCGGTAAATTTTCCTAAATGTTACTGCAATATATTACCTACAAACTCTGGGCCAAGCTGAGGCAGCAATAGGAAACGTCTCTGTTCTCAGAAAGCCCAGGCTCTAGAACAAGTTTAAAGTGAATTTGGAAGATGCACATGCCTGGCCCACAGGAAATAGTTCTCAGTTTTGGGTGATAGGCATGCCTGGGATGAAGATCCAACCTCTGCCACAGGACACTCACTCATTTGATCCATCAACCTGTATGTACTATGTGCTTACTGCCTGCTATGGATTGAATTATGTGTCCCCCCAATTCATATGTTGAAAACCTAATACCCAAGGTGATGGTACTAGGAGGTGGGGGCCTTTGGAAGGTAATTAGGTCATGAGGATGGAGCCGTCAGGAATGGGATTAGTTCCCTTATAAAAGTGACCCCATAGAGCTCCCTTGCCCCTTCCACCATGTGAGGACACAGCAAGAAGGCACCATGTATGAGTAAGCAGGCCCTCAGCAGACACCAAATCTGCAGGAGCCAGGATCTTGGATTTCTTAGCCTCCAGAACTGTGAGAAATAAATATTGGTTGTTTATAAGCCACCCAGTTAATGATATTTTTATTACAGCAGCCCAAACAGACTAAGTCACTTCCTGCAAAGCCCTTTATTACAAGCTAGGAAATTTATTTGAGGAGCATTAAGACCAAGCTTGAAAAACATTGTGGAGGAGGAAGTTTTGCATCTGAAACAGCCCTCCGGACTCTGGCGCTGTATCAGCTACTGTCAGTCCCGCCCAAATCTCCTCAGCATACCTCTGATCCCCATCCATGCCAAGAGCTTCTTGCTGCAAACACCTGCAACTTCTGTCTGGGGGCTTTTTCTGGCTCAGAGAACATGTTTCTCCTGAGTGCTGGCAGGCTGCAAGTGCTGGGCAGTCAGCAACCCCAGAGGCAGCTCTCAACCAGTTGCAGACTAGAACACCCCAGCTGCCTTGCCCCTCAAGTGAGATCAAACTGAGGCACATCCCCTCACTGTCTCTCATTTGTCTCTCCCAAATGGTAAGTGGCTCGGGAGTGCACCTCCCCTGCGGTGCTTCCTGGGATTTCTACCTCTCACATAAACCACCTGGCCTCCACTCACATCCTCACCTTAGAGTTGGCTTCCGAGGACCCCATCCTAAGACAAACCTTTTCTTCTCTTTTTTTAGGATCTAATTCTCTCACCCTTTCAACACAAATCACTGTGGAACCCCAACCATGTGCAAAATCTTCTGATAACTTCCTTGGACTTCCTTCCTTGGACTGCCCACTGAAAACTGTTCGATTAATTAGTTAGTTAATTAACTTTCTTTTCAGGAAAGAGCCCCAGATTTATTCACGCTGAGGTGTGATTGATGCAGAAGATCAAATAATGACCCCTCCCCCCACTGGACCTCAATGCTGGACCTCAGCCTCAGGAGGCCTTCTGATGGCAAGGCATTCACTGCAGAGACATCCATTTGCTCTAATTTTCACAGAAGTGACCATAATAGGCAGGAACAGGGGATGTGAGAGAACATGGAGAAGGATGCTGGGCAGGGCCCAGCCTGGTGACTCCCCTAGAGGCTCTGCTGCTGAAGGTCAGAGAACTCCACACAGAACAGATTTTAATGGCCATGACGGAAGATACTGGAAATACTGGGACAGAGAAGTTGGCCTAGTAGCAGAGAAACTGGTGACCACAGGCAAGAATGGGCAGAGGTGTTGGAAAATGTCAGGCAAGGCCAGGAAGGGAGCAGAACGCTAGTGCGGGAGGTGCAAAGGGACCTTGTGTGCCATGAGACCTGGTCTTCAGAGAGGTTAGAACCAACATAAATATCTGCACAAGTAAACACAAGGCAGTGCAACCCAGAAACAGTTCACCCACTCTTAATTATCCTCAACTGGATTATCTAACTGGTGGATGATTGATAGCACAATTTACACCCTAGCCTGGCTTTTCTGTCACATCCACCCTATATCCGGCAACCTTCCTGAACATGAGCTGATATATATTCAGGCAATGCAAAGCCATTTTAAGAGCAATCTGATAAGGGGGTAAAGGTATTCATGTGCATGAAAAAGCCCTGGAGAAATGATTTCTGATTATTCTCAGTCTTTTTAATTATTTGGGCTCACAGATCCCCTCCATTTGCATGGCAGCTCAGGAAGAGGCACTATACTCAAACAGCTCTGCCAGGAGACACACACCCGTGGCGAGGGTTGGCCACCTTGTAGAGGTTTCCCACGCAAGCCTGACTGCAAACATTCAGCTGGATAAATTTAGAAGCCACAACATATATAAAAGAAATAGCATATACTGGCAGTTTGACCATTCAACAAATACCTCTGAAGTATCTACCATACGCTAGATGTGGGATCTGCCAGATGGAAGGAGGGTTGCCTGACCTCAAGGGGACTTGAGTTTAGTAAATTTTGCCCTTCTTCCCTAAAAAATCCGTTCTGCTTTTTTGCTTATGTTTTAAAAGTCAACTTTTCATATACATATATATGTATATGAAGTACTACAACATATTATTTTGGAATTCCAACTTAGCAGTAGGAAGGGCCTTGGTTCAAAACCTGGCTCTGCCACTTACTCATTATGTGACCATGGGTGAGCTCACTAGCCATAGTTACTCTGAGCCTCAGTTTTACCACCTTTAAAATGGACAATAGTAATAACTACTCAGAGTGCTGTTTGTAAGGTAAAACAAAATAACAAAGACTTAGCACAGGTGTCACAGATAGTAAGCACTTACATTAATTGTATTACTTTTAGAGTCCACTTGCATTCCTTGGCTCATGGCCCCATAACTCCAACCTCCGCTTCCATTGTCACATCTCCTTCAGTAACTCTGATCCTCCTGCCTCCCTCTGATACAGTTCTTTGTGATTACATGGCGCCCACCAGGATAATCCATGATAATCTCCCTTTCATAAGATCCTTAATTTAATCATATCTGCAAGGCCTCTTTTGCCATGTAAGGTATATTCACCGATTCTGGAGATTCAGACAAGGAAATCTTTGGGGAGCCATTAACCTGACTACCACAGTGCTTATTAATTATTTGTTTAAAAAATGTAATCTCGATCCCTTGAAGCCTGCTAATTGCTTTCTACATTTTCTAACATATAGGTTGACAACCTATGGCACGTATGACAAAGACAGCATGCCAACTACTGGTGGCTATACCACCACTACCTCACCCACCTGCTGCTAACTCCAAGATGATGGCCAGTGGTCAGCTTGCATTCTGGGTGTTCCCCATCCCACGCATACCTTGCCCACAAGAAGTCAGAAGGCCCTTTTTACCTCTAGGCATAGTGACACATATTAATAAGTGATTTATAATGTCTTGGATTGTGATGATCACCTCATTACTCTCACTGTTAATAGAGAAATGAAAACATGTATAACCAATTGATAGAGAAGGAAAAGCCAGAAGTTGATGGGTTATTGTCTCTGGGTGTAAAAAAAAAAAAAAACAAGTTAAATTTCACATAGGTCTGATACCCTAATAAAAATTTCATGTAGATTGGTGGCCTTTGCTTCTCTGAACATAATAAGGGAAGTGATGAGAATGTGGCTTTTCAACAAAATGAAGCGTCACAGCTTTCCAGATACCACCAAGGCATCCCACCACTAGGAGAGACATATGTTCAAGACAGTCAGCCTAACAGATGAGTTATGGTCCAGTTCCCCTCATAAGTCAGGAGGTGATTTTACTCTAAAGTGCACCAGCTCCCTCGGTTATATCAGTGATTTCCATCTACCTGCCTACTTCACACCTCCACTTGTATGTCAAATAGCTCTCTTAAACTCACCATGGCCCAACCATAACAAAACGAAAAGACAACCTACAGAATGGGAGAAAAATATTTGCAAATAATGTGACCAACAAGGGATTAATTTCCAAAACATACAAACAGCTCATACAGCTCAATATCAAAAAAACAAACAAACAACCCAATCAAAAAATGGGCATGGGGCTTCCCTGGTGGCACGGTGGTTGAGAATCTGCCTGCCGATGCAGGGGACACGGGTTCATGCCCTGGTCCGGGAAGATCCCACATGCCGCGGAGTGGCTAGGCCCATGAGCCATGGCCGCTGAGCCTGCGCATCCGGAGCCTGTGCTCTGCAATGGGAGAGGCCACAACAGTGAGAGGCCTGAGTACTGTCAAAAAACAGAAAAAAAGGGCAGAAGACCTAAATAGACACTTCTCCAAAGAAGACATACAGATGGCCAACAGACACATGAAAAGATGCTCAACATCGCTAAATAGTAGAGAAATGCAAATCAAAACTACAATGAGGTATTACATCACACCGGTCAGAACAGCCATCATCAAAAAATCTACAAATAATAAATGCTGGAGAAGGTGTGGAGAAAAGGGAACCCTCCTACACTGTTGGTGGGAATGTAAATTAGTGCAGCCACTATGGAGAAGAACATGGAGGTGCCTTAAAAAACTAAAAATAGAGTTACCATATGATCCAGCAATCCCACTCCTGGGCATATATCTGGAAAAGACGAAAACTCTAATTTGAAAGATACATGCACCCCAGTGTTCATTGCAGCACTAGTTACAATAGCCAAGACATGGAAGCAATCTAAATGTTCATCGATAGATGAGTGGATCAAGAAGATGTGGTGTGTATACATACATATATATATATATATATATATACACACACACACACACACACACATATATACACGTGTATGTATATATATATGTATGTATGTATATATAATGGAATATTACTCAGCCATAAAAAGAATGAAATAATGCCATTTGCAGCAACATGGATGGACCTAGAGATTATCATACTAAGTGAAGTAAGTTAGACAAAGAAAAGTATCATATGATGTTACTTATATGTGGAATCTAAAAACAGATACAAATGAAATTATTTACAAAACAGAAGCAGAGGGCTTCCCTGGTTAAGTGGTTAAGAATCGGCCTGCCAATGCAGGGGACACGGGTTCAAGCCCTGGTCCGGGAAGATCCCACATGCCATGGAGCAACTAAGCCTGTGCACCACAGCTACTCAGCCTGTGCTCTAGAGCCCGCAAGCCACAACTACTGAAGCCTGTGCACCTAGAGCCTGTGCTCTGCAACAAGAGAAGCCACCACAATGAGAAGCCCGCGCACCACAATGAAGAGTAGCCCCCACTCACCGCAACTAGAGAACCCGCACACAGCAACGAAGACCCAACACAACCAAAAATAAATTAATTAATTAATTTTAAAAAATTTTTTAAAAACAGA
The DNA here is from genome assembly GCF_000442215.2 of Lipotes vexillifer. NCBI lineage: Eukaryota > Metazoa > Chordata > Mammalia > Artiodactyla > Lipotidae > Lipotes > Lipotes vexillifer. The sequence goes on from NW_006785059.1 coordinate 82,789, forward strand.
AACAGACTCACAGACATAGAAAAGGAACTTATGGTTACCAAAGAGGAAGAGATTAGCAGATACAAACTACTATATATAAAATAGATAACCAACAGGGACCTACTGTATAGCACAGGGAACTATATTCAATATCTTGAGATACACACACACACACATACATCTGAATCACTTTGCTATACACCAGAAACTAACACAACACTGTAAATCAACTATACTTCAACTAAAGAAAAACAAACAAACTCACCATGGCCCAAACTAAATTCCAACTCCCACTCCAAACCCACTCTTCCCCAGTCTCTTCCTTCCCAGTAAGTGACAACTCTGGTCTTCCAGACATTGAGGCCAAGACCTTGGTCTTACCCTTGATTCATCTCATTCTCTCACACCCCACATTTAATTGGTCAGCAAATCCTGCTGGTTCTACCTTGAAAGCATATAGGGATTCAGCCACTTCTCACATCCACTACTACCTCAGCCTGGTCCAAGCCACCATCATCTCTCTCCAGGAATACTGAAATAGCCCTTCTACGAGGTCTCTTTGTGTCTGCTCATATGCCCCAACTCAGTATGTTCTCTAAGCAGGCGGCATGATATTTTAAAAACACAAGTCGATTCATGCCAACCCTCTGTTCAAAGTCCTCCAATGGCTCCTCACCTCACTCAGAGGAAAAGCCAAAGTCCCACAAGAGCTTTTAAGATCCTATGTGACCTGCCCCCAATCTCATCTCATACTACTCCCTCCTCTGCTTATTCTGCCTCAGCTACACTGGCATCCTTGCTATTCTTCAAACATGCCAGGCATGATCCTACATTGAAGCCTTTGCAAATGCTCTTCCTCCTGCATAGAAAGCTCTCCTCCAGATAGTCACTTGGCTCACTCACTCTCCAGGGCTCTGCCTCAAACCCCCTAATCATAAGGCTTTCCCTGACCACTCTATTGAAAATAGCAGCTCTTCCCCATGCCTTGTAACCAGTTTTAATTTTTTTCCCTAGTACTCATCACTTCCCAACATAGTATATATTTGTCTTGGTAATTATCTTCCTCTCCCACACGAATGCAAGCTCCATGAAGGCAGAGGTTTTTGTCTTGTCTGTTTATTTCTGTATCTACAGCACCTAGAGGAATATCTGGCACATAGCAGGTACTTAGTAAATAATCACTTTAATGAATTAAAAGGATGAATGGATGTACTTCTAGGATAATGATATTTAAGAAAGCAAAAAGAAATGTGCATGTTTTAGGGCTGAGGAACATGTCCTAGAATTTACTTGATCCTAAAATACAATTTAAAGCATAACATGCAAATTGGGTCATAATTTGGGGTTAATTTATTTGCTTGCCTAAGAATTTTGATCATGAGTTTTAAGAAACAAAGTATAATGGTTTTAGGCAAGGTTGTGCTGGCATAGAAGAAGTTTAAATATTGGTCCCAGCTCCTATTCTAGGCTGCCCTTGTGCAGTGAAACCGGGTATGTGGAGTCTTTGAAACTGTCCTCTGTTCATTGGCCGAACCAAATGCATTCATTCATTCTTTCATCGTCTGAATGAAACAAAGAACCTTGCCCTCATAGACTGTGTAACTCTGCTGGGAGACACAAATAATAAATAAGATCTATATAAAAGTACAAAGTATGTTAAATGGTGACCAATGCTAAGGACTGGTGTGGGGAAGGTGGTGATGGGGGTGGGGTGTGCTGCAGGGAAGGTAAGCATGAAGAGGAAAGCATTCTAGGCAGAGGGAACAAGAAATCCAAAAGCAGGGAGTTGGGATTGTGCCTGGCAGGGTCCCCTACCAATAACTGAGTGAGGAGGAGTGAGGAGGAAGAGGATGCCATCAGAAGGGTCTCAGAGGACTGGGACGTGGAGCGCCTAGTAAGGACAGGGGCATTTACGCTGTGTGACGTGGGAAGTCTAGGAGAGTTTTGCACACAGGAGGGACATATTCTGATTTGCATTTTAAAAATCCCTACAAGGCCCACCCTTGGTCACTCTGTTAGGGCATTCTTTCAAAGACCCATTTGTTCAGAATTGAAGTTCCTTGAAAGCAAAAAACGCATCTTACACATCTCTTTTCTTCCTGAGCCCTAAACTCTCAGCATCTTCCTCACTTAGTTTGTCCTCAGCAGATGTTTATTGATACACTCACTGTAGTTACCTGGGCAGGGTTGTACATTGGCTAACTTATCAGTGGAGATAAATGGATCCAATTAGGCAGACAGCTGGCACGGCTGAGTGTGCACCCATTGGCACAGTAGAAAATACTCTCTCCTTGGGCAGAATGTCATTCAAGACCCCCTTTTCACAATATCAAAGCTCTTATCTTCTCAATATATGTAGGAATTCTTCACACCAAAAATGTCACGTTTAAGAGATGTGAGATCTGTGAAGCACCGTCAGTACCAAACACAATCTGTACAGGTCTGTCATTAAAGGAAGTAGGGCAAGTAGATGAGGCAGACAGCAGAAGAATTACTCAAAGTTACCAAGTAAATCACTAAAAGGAATTTGCTGCCTTTCTGCGTCATTGAATCATTTTGATTCAAGATCTTCCATAACCTTAACTTCAAAGAAAAGAGATCATTAACTTGACATTCAATTCAATATAGCATTACATCTTGTAAGACAATCTATTCCCTGTGCCCCTTTTATCTGTACCGGAAATTTAATATGAAGCCCCTTTGCAACTCAAATTATTTTTTTACTAAGAAAGAAATTCCCTGAAGGCAAAGAAAAGGTGAGTTGTTCATGGAACAAATGCTCACCAAAATTCGAGTTATTAAAAACCTCTTAGGTCATCATTCCCACGGTTCATTTTTTTTCCTACACCACCCACTTCCACCCACTTTCACAACCAGGTGCTGGAAGAGACCAGGTCAATCTTAGCAAGTGAACACAGGCAACAGTTGCACTGTTCTTGGATGGAGTGTTCCACCTGATTTTTATTTGACCATGTTGGCTTCTATTTGGAGGAGAGAAAAGGACAATGTTACTAGAAGCAGTGGGCACAAACTCTTCTAAAGCAGTGGTTCTCAAGCTTGCACGTGCATCAGAATCCCCTGGATGGCCAGTTAAAATGCATTGAGTTCTGGGCTTCATCCCAGAGTTGGGATGGGGCCTGAGACTCCTCATGTCTCAAAAGTTCCCAGTGATGCTGATGCTGTTGGACCACACTCTGAGAACCACTGGCCTAAAGATAGAAAATCTGAAACATCTAGTTGTGATTTAAAACACCCAGCTGTTTGGAGATAGAAGCTGGTTGGATGAAAGTCATATAAGGCCTAACGTATATGTGCACAATTTAATATATATACAGAAGGATCCACTCCTGAAGAGCCTAGAGTTGTCACATTTTTCTTCCCAAGCCTCCTTTATGTCTTCAGGTCTCCTTAACATGTCTATCTTGCTCCATATTGTACCCTCAGTACCCAGCCCTCCACACAAGGTTTGGCACATGGTGGGTACCTTTAGTCTAAGTAGCCTGGGCCCCGAAAAAGAAGGCAAAGCCCTCTGAAGACTGACATTTCCTGATCACCATCTTGTTAGGACTTGCCCAGCTGGAGGCAGAAAAAGACTTTTGTTTCCAGCTCTTTGATTCAGTCGATGTCTGAGCACTTGTTGATATAATGTTGTGATCAAAGGCTGAACCCTGGTCTTCTGAATTCCCCTAACACCATTAGGAAAACATCATAAAAATATGTATCTGTTGAAATAGATTCAGCATCATCCCTGGCCTCCTCCCAAGCCCTCAATGACATTCCAGAACACACAAAGAGGCCAATTAAAGGATGGTGGCTTCTCCAGAGTTTGGGGGGTTTCACACACACACACACACACACACACACACACACACACACACACTTGTGAAACACCCTGGGAAATACCCTGGTGGAACAGGTCGTCCACTCCTTTCTGGCTCTGTGGCTGCCTCCCTTTATCCCACGGTACCCAGGGGGCTGGCACACACTCTGCTTTTATTTTCTGCTCCAGTGTGAGTGAGAAGAATTATATGCCAGTTGCATCACCATCACAGTGTCAGGGCTGCACAGGAAAGAGCAGAAGGCATGAATCAGATGTGTGTTCCATGAGAGAGAGACATTCAGCTCATTGCAATTAACAGATTATTTGAGAGGCCTCAATGTGGTCAGCTGCCAAAAACAACAGAAAAAATGCAATACTGATTTCAAGTAGAAAAATTCCCCCTACTCATAGGCACTGCTGTTCTTTGTATGGGCTTTGTTAAGCTTTTTATTGTCTTAAGGGAAAGTGGGGGATGCAAATGAATTCTTCCAGGCTGGGAAATAGAGCAGTGCTCACATTGTGGTAGGGGGAGCAGCATTGAGCAGCAGGTGTAAAAAAATAGAGGCCGGGATTTTCCGTGGTTGTCTAAAACCAAGATGCTTAGACACTTGGGGGCATCAGGAGATCTCACTCGCTTTACCAACTGAGGTACAGAAAAAGGGCTGAGTGGTGAGGTTTTCAAATGTCATAGGAAGGCTTCGCTTTACCTGCTTTGAAACTCTAGAAGGAAAAGCTACAAAATCAAGACAGACATCTGAAGGGGGAAGAAGAGCATTCCGTATCTGATATCCCAAAGGGACCAAGAAGAATTATAAGTGCTATCTCCCCATGAATCAGATGGGCCAGGGAGCGGGGTGGAAGAACATGATCATTCTCCTTCACAAAGAACTCTTAAGGGACTACAACCCTTGACAGAGGCTTGCACTGAGAATGGAATCCCAGGGGAAGCTTGGGGGAAAGTTGATTCCAAGTGTGAGTTCAAACCATTGAGACCAGAGTGCTTTTCGAAGTCTGTTTTAAAGAGACGGTGCATGGCTAGGACTACAGCCTTGGGGTTGATCTGCTCACGGTGGCAGTCTTGGTTTTGGTCATCAGATGAGCCTCAGCCCCGGGCCTGAACCACAGTAGAGCAGTAGGCAGTGAGCATGCCCAGGGAAGGGGCCTGGGCTGCACACAAGGGGACAAGTGGGAGAAAAAAAGATCCCATCCACCCTGGGAATCCTGCATTGAAGAAGAAACCAGTTCTGAAACAAAAGAGCCCTTGTCATTCCTGAGATCAATCCTGCATCCCTGTCTGGCCCAGAATGAAACAAGGGCAATGGCCTGGGTCCAAGCTGTGGGGACCCTCAGTCCGTAGATGGCTCGAAACCGTGTCAGGCTCACAGCGCCTGCTAGAAAGACTTGCAAGAATGCAGAGTAGCATGGCAGATGGAAGGGAAAGTCAGTTTTGATATAGGAGTACCGGGTTCTATTTCTGGACCTGACACCAAGGCACCATGTAACCATGGACACATTAATTCACTTCTCTAGGAACTGGCTTCCCTGTTCTAAAATAAGGGGTGACTAGTGACCTTTAAGGTTGCTTTAATCTCTAACACGTTATCATTTTAGAAAGTGGAATTGTGAAAACACACCTTCTCTAGAAGGGACTGGATGAACTGGATATATTGGGCAAATCAATGAGTTTAAAAACCATATGCTTTCTTCATCCTACCCTCCCTTGCCCCTGAATTTTGTGGTACAGAAGAGCCACACCTTTGTTTTACAGAGTGTTAACTTCAGCAACCAGTACCTAAGGCAAAAATCCCATACTGTGAAAATAACCCTTGAAAAGTGCTTTAAATGAAAAGTACAGGTGATTTTGTATATGCAGTGCAACCCCATATACTTATATGAATTTCTATATGTATTTTATACATATAAAGTATATAGTGGTGGAGAATATTTAATAAAGCAGAGATGCAAAATAGGATTTTAAGTATTTTAAATTATATGAGATACCATCTCCTAGAGTAATGGAGATAAAAACAAAAATAAACAAATGGGACCTAATGAAACTTAAAAGCTTTTGCACAGCAAAGGAAACCATAAACAAGACCAAAAGACAGCCCTCAGAATGGGAGAAAATATTTGCAAATGAATCAACTGACAAAGGATTAATCTCTAAAATTTACAGGCAGCTCATGCAGCTCAATAACAAAAAAATAAACAACCCAATCCAAAAATGGGCAGAAGACCTAAATAGACATTTCTCCAAAGAAGATATACAGACTGCCAACAAACACATGAAAGAATGCTCAACATCATTAATCATTAGAGAAATGCAAATCAAAACTACAATGAGATATCATCTCACACCAGTCAGAATGGCCATCATCAAAAAATCTAGAAACAATAAATGCTGGAGAGGGTGTGGAGAAAAGGGAACACTCTTGCACTGCTGGTGGGAATGTGAATTGGTTCAGCCACTATGGAGAACAGTATGGAGGTTCCTTAAAAAACTACAAGTAGAACTACCATATGACCCAGCAATCCCACTACTAGGTATATACCCTGAGGAAACCAGAATTCAGAAAGAGTCATGTACCAAAATGTTCATTGCAGCTCTATTTACAATAGCCCGGAGATGGAAACAACCTAAGTGCCTGTCGTCGGATGAATGGATAAAGAAGATGTGGCACATATATACAATGGAATATTACTCAGCCATAAAAAGAAACGAAATTGAGCTATTTGTAATGAGGTGGATAGATCTAGAGTCTGTCATACAGAGTGAAGTAAGTCAGAAAGAGAAGGACAAATACCGTATGCTAACACATATATACGGAATTTAAGAAAAAAAACATGTTATGAAGAACCTAGGGGTAAAACAGGAATAAAGACACAGACCTACTGGAGAACAGACTTGAGGATATGGGGAGGGGGAAGGGTGAGGTGTGTTAGGGCGAGAGAGAGACATGGACATATATATACTAACAAACGTAAGGTAGATAGCCTGTGGGAAGCAGCCGCATGGCACAGGGAAACCGGCTCGGTTCTTTGTGGCTGTCTGGAGGGGTGGGATAGGGGGGGGGGGAGGGAGGGAGACAAAGAGGGAAGAGATATGGGAACATATATATATGTATAACTGACTCACTCTGTTATAAAGCAGAAACTAACACACCATTGTAAAGCAATTATACCCCAATAAAGATGTTAAAAAAATAATAATAAATAAATTATATGAGATAGACTGACAAACGTGGAAGAATGTAGCAATGTGTACAGTTGAACCCACACAAGTTAAATGCCTGTGGAACTGGTTTATTAAACAGGCTGAACCTGACTGGGTATAAACAGGAAATGGCTGTATTTTTCTTCATTATCGCCTTCAACCTGGTTACATCAAACCAGTTTCCCTGCCTCTTGAAAACGTCTTAGACAAATCTCCTGACGTTTTAAAAATTGACCTACTGTGTTAGTTTCAGATGTAAAATCTCCTGATTTTTAGGCCACTTTAAGAACAAGCCCTATTTTGGTATTTAAAAAATCCAGTCTAAGTCAATATTTCAATCTCATATCCAATTCAAAGCTTCTCCCCTTCCCCTGGCTCAGAGAACCAAAAAGTTGGATAAGAAGTCATAACAGGACTTCCCTGGCAGTCCACTGGTTAAGACTCTGCACTTCCACTGCAGGGGGTGCAGGTTCGATCCCTGGTCAGGGAACTAAGATCCTGCATGCCGCAGGGGGCCAAAAAAAAAAAAAAAAAAAAAGATTTCTGTGTTTCAATTCATGTAAAATATACTTCAGTTAAAATATATATTTTTTTAAAAGTCATAACAGTTCTCTCCACTCTTTCTCCTGTAGTGCGGCCTGGAACTACTTTTCCCAGAATTCCCTCCCCTGTATGGGTCTGAGTTAGGAAGGAGCACAGGAGAAATTTGCATAAGATGGACGTGAAGGAGCCGCCATTTTCATGCTCTCAAGGTGGGAGCAGGGCGCCAGGCACAGCAGCAGCTCACATGCACTGCTGCCCATCTGCTGGCTCACCTCGTTGGTGTGGGCAACACTCAGGCCCGCAGCTCCTCCAAATCCCGCTGGATCTCCTCCTTCAGCTGCTCTACGTCCTGGGCCAGGCATGCCTGCAGCTCTGTAGCAGACAGTGCCAGCCTCCCCCACAGGTCACCTCTGACATCAAGTTCCAGTTTGTCCTCACATGTTCCAGTTTTTCCTTGCTCTTCCGCATTTCACATCCAGCTTCCCTTCCTGACTAGTTGGCCTGGCTGACCTATAGAGACGCTGGCCCCAACACCAGACCTAGAAGCAACAGTCCCACGTAGATTTCTCCATCAGCTCCCGCAAAGTATAAGGTTTAATTCCTATAATAAACCCCTATTCTTTATTACTCATCATAATTCTACTCCTCTCATCAAACCCAGGCTGGTACACTTCCCCTTCTTGCACACTCCTGCTTGCTTCTCTGGGATAGAGACAAGATTATAGGAAAAGGGCAACATCGCATGTCAATGATGCTATTATAAAATGCCTCTGTCACGGCAGCCACCAAAGTGCTGGATCTTCTATGGGTTGCAGCTGCAAGGGGAGTGGGATCTTTGGATCCTCTGAGTGGCAGTCTCCTGGCTCTGGTGACACACTCTGGCTGATCAGTTCTGACTCCCTTCAGCTTTTCCAACTGCAAGAAATCCTGAAGCCTCTTACTTCTAGAATCCCCCTGTTCCAACAAGCCACCTTCTTGGGCAGGGTCCCTGAAAGATGACTCCAGCTACCTTGCCCACAGTCCTCTTGGCCCCCAGGATCTGTATCCCAGCCCACTAAATGGTGGAAACACAGCCTATCCTGCTCGCCCTACCCTTGGACTGCTCTTGTTGCTGCTCCAGCCAGCTTTGCCCTTCAGACTTCTCCAGGTGAGAAGTAGGCATCAGTCTCTTTAATCCTAAACACCCTTAAATTCCAAGGGAAGCACATAGATTTCTCCCAAGAGCTGCATCACAGTGCTCTGTTCCATCCCAAGAAAACACCGGGAAGGCTGGAGAAAAGCCAAGTACTTACTGATTCCTTAAATCCCCTTCTTGAATTTCTAGCCTCCTCTAAACTTTGCTGCTGGGGTGATAGTCTCTGGATGGTTTTTGTTCAATTTTAATGAGTTCTGCTTATGTTTTTTTGAACATGGGGGTTTTGTCACCTATTATAGTTGGCTTTGGTTCTTTAGTTCTACTGAATATCCTTATACTATTTCTTTAAACCTCAGCTTTGAGGAAAACTATCCTTAAAATTAATAATAAAAGTCTATGATATCATTTTAGGAATCCTAGGAAGGTCTGCCTGCCCAAATATTTTCTTCCCTCCTTCCTTCTGTGATGCCTTGGACGCCACCATTAGAAGTGTATTTTACCTGATCTGACAGATTAGGCCCTCAAGGGTCCTTGGGGGAAACACCTTCAGCTATTATCCTTTAGCAACACTTTGCCATGAATAAGTTGGTTAGATTGCTTTCCAGAGAGACAATTAGTTGAGTAGCGGGTGAGCATAAACTTCAACACAGGAAAGTTTTGAGGAGAGAAAGCTAAGTTTGCATCACAGGGTGTATGTACAGGTGCCGAATCTAAGCCATCAGGGACCAGCACGAGAGCCCTGGAGCCAAGAGCAGGAGGGCAAGGAAGGATGTTGAAAGGTAGAAAGAAAGAAAAGGTTCCCTCATTCAAATTTTTCTATGTAGTTCTTGATACAAAGAGTACATTATGTGCTAAATAAATGCTTCTTTTAATTGTTTAAGAGCATAATAATCCCATTTCTGAGGATAAAATATTTAAATGCCTTTTTAAATCTCACATCTACAGTTTGTCCTCCTTCACCCCAGTATTTGTTCCCACAAATTATTTCATTACCTAATGGATATTTGAACTAAGGTGATAAAAATTTTAGAAAACAGGTTTCTTTGGTGGCTAGGGAGCGAGTCCACAGGAAATTCATTTTGGGGTGGAGCTCTGCTGACGCTTAGCTACAGAAACAAGAGGAATTTCGATGTGTTGAGCCAGATTTAGTCACACAATGTTATCCTTTCACTCGTTATTTCTGCCACTGCTATGGAGGGAGAGAGAACGGGATAAAGATACCATGGACCAGGGTAGTGGTTCTCAAACTTGAGTGAGCATCAGAATCACCTGGGAGCTTGTTGAAAACAGATCCCAGGGCCCTACACCCGAAGACCATACTTTGAAAAACTCTGAGCTGGGGCTTACAAAGGCAGGCCCCTACGTCTGCCCACCCCCAAGACACGTGCCTACACGTCTATCAGGCATTTGTTGAGCTTCCTGCCTAACCCCACTGGGTCCTTTTTCAGTGCATATCAACTCCCAAAAGTTTGGTCCTGACAAGTTTCCTTTCCTCACCTACATTTTTCTGACCCAAACGATTCAATGGCACCTCCAGGAAAGGTTTATGGATTTGTCTCTCCAGGACAGACCCCCATTAACCACATCCTTCAGGGAGATTAATATGTAAAATAGCAATGCCAGATTACTGATTCACAAAGAAATATCTGTCCACAGGTGAGGGCTGAACACTTGCACCCCTGCATTCTCTCCTTAGAAGAAATCTACCATGGGAAGAAGCTTATAATCAACAGTTTGCTTACTGGGCATGGAATCAGGCAAGGGCTTTGGGTAGAGGAATCATTATTGGGCGCTGAGAGGTTAAGAGTGCCTGGTGCATCTGTCTGCATAATCGGGATCCACTTCCCCCCAGGACCCAATGGGCCAAGGCAGCCTGTGTCTTGGATAAGACTTGGAAGAGAACTGCCATTAGCCCGGGTGACATGTGTTTGTCTATGTGTCCAGGAGGGGACCAACTTCTCCTCTGGTGGACACATTTCCTCATTAGAAGTCATAAAATAAATATCTATTGAATTATTAATTAACCCATAATGACTGAATCCCTTCACTCTGGATACATTATGTAGTGGCTTACAGACATGAATGTCTCTTTAAAGAAACTTAACTCTCTGAGAATTAAGCTGTAACATCACCACATAAAGGATCAGAGGGAAGAGATGGAATCTGTCTTCCATTAATTCTTGGGGAGCAAATTTAAGTTCTGGATTACAACAGTTTTAAGGTCCCAGCACCCAGGACATAGAATTAAAAAGAAAATTCCTGGCAGAGGGTGAGAAGTGGAGCAACAGCCGCCATCGTTCTACGTGTGGTCCCTGTGGTATTGTGGCCAGAGACAAACAAAGGAAACCTGAAGAACATTCCTAAAGCCCGCCTGAGTCATAAGAGATTGAAAATGTATAGGGCCAAGCTACTGGTCTGATTTTGTATTTGGCTTTGGTACTTTTAAGGTTTATCCAAAATGGCATCTCAATTCTTCAAAATATAGTCTTTTAAATTTTTCTTCTCAAAATGATAAGATTATGCTAGTTATGCAAAGAGAAAAGATTCATTAATAAATGCACCAGGGGAGGTATACATTTATGGGCCAAAGTACTGTTAAAAGGGATAGATATTTTATAAAGAATTTGCAAGGGTGAATGAACCGTCACCTCTGGTGGCTCGAGCTTCTGGTTTCCTTTGTGGTGCCTGCACCCCCTTAACTCTAGACTATCTCCCCCTCCCTACTCACCAGCTTGAGCCATTGCGATCTCCTGTTGCTACTCACCAGCCCGGCCCAGAGCTCACAGGCACATCCATCCAGGATGACGCTTGATTACCCAGAAAACACAGAACAAAAAATGACTATCTTAACCACCCTAGAAACATCTCATTTCTAGTATAAAATAAGAACTAAGACCAAAGTCCAGCTACTGTCGACAGGATCTGAAATCAAGAGTTTTAAGACCATGACTACAGACATCCTCACCACCCTCACCCCTAAACCCTCCCAGCGGCTAATGCCCTGGCTTGTCACTGTGTGCTGAAAGTTACCACAAAGGGACCAAACCCTTAACCAAAAACCAATAATAACATTGGTATCTACTGATGCATATCCCAGGGCACAATTCCCATTCCTCTGAACAACTCTCTTTTGTGAAGACCAATAATAAAAGATCATCCCACCTGTGATTCCAGGACAAAAGGGATGAGAGAAAATTCAAGGCCTCTGTATATTTGAGTCATATTCTGCTTTGCTTTTTCAATAACTAAGGCACATGGATAATTAAAACAAGCAAGGAAACAGTTACAAGGTTTTCCTATTCAGCACAGAGATAGAGCCTTTCTCCTAATTTATAGTCTGCCATCAATTTTTCTGTGTGATGCAGACAATCTCCCCTCTCTGGGCCTCTGATTTCACACCTGAAAATACGGGGATTAGCCTAGGTGATCTTTAAAGTCTTTCCAATGTGATAATCTGTGTTTCTATGAAATAAAGGCTAATACAGAGGACTCATGATATTAATGGTAGCATAGTGCTTGGCACTTAATAAAATCATTTAGTCCTTTCAACTTAATGTACACCATTTCATTTAATCCTCCCCCAACCTTGTGAGGAATGTGTTGTTAATCCCACTATTCTGGCTGCTATTGAGGCATCAGTTTTTAATATTAATAAATAATATGATAAGTATTATAAATATATAAATAATGACAAGATGTATTAAATATTTTTGTTTAAAAACATAGTTATTGTATCTCACAGTTTCTCAGGGTCAGGAATCTGGGAGGCTCTCTTGGACTGTGTGGCTCGGGGTCTTTCATGCAGCTGCAGTCAGGCAGTGACTGCAGCTGGAACTGCAGGAGGCTGGAGCAGCTGGGGGCTGACTGAGCATCCTCCATGTTTATGTTCAGTCTATTCTCACTATTTGAGGTATTTATGTCCTATAAAGTCATCATAAACACTAAATTAGCAAATGCTGAATCATTGCTCCTGGGGGAAATACCGGGTTAGGTTCCTGCAAGCCTCTGGTCACAATATTTTCAACAACTGATCAATATGTAACCTTGTTTTGTGTGTGTTTCTGTTTCAAGACACCTTATTTGATACATATTGTTGGTTCATTAACATTGAACTCACAGCCAACAGCAATATAACACATGTCTGAAGGACACTTATCAAACACATGTATTTTCTCCGTAAAGTACACCACAACCTTCTTGCGCTTAGGAACCCTAGCCAGCACTTCAGCACTACGCTTGGGGGCCACTTTAAACAGCAAAAACACCAATAAAAAAAACACAAACACACAAAAAACCATGGCACGAAATATTAGACTGCAAAAAGGATACTTGTTTACAGTATGAGCACTGAAACAAGAAGGCAGAGGGTTGCCTTGTTTGACCTCAGCTGAGAAGTGTGTATCGGGAGACTCAAATCATTTGTCACTATGCACATGTCCCCAAAGGACCACAAAAGCCTTGCAAGCACTGATTTGGGGTTACACATAAATGTTGGCAAGTAGGAAGAGTCACCAATACAAAATGTGCAAATAGTGAGGATCTACCATACTTTCAGAACTTCTCAATATGGTTTCTAACCAGAATTCATTTGGGCTTCCTCACAGCATTGTGGGTTCTAGACAGCCAGACAGCTTATGTGGCAGGTCATGGCTTCAGCATGAGTATTCCAGCAAGCAAGGTGGAAGCTGCATCACCTTTTCTGACCTACCCTCTAAGGTCATGCAGCATTATATCCACTGCATTCAACTGATTACAAGCAAGCCACAAACCCATCCAGATTCAAAAGCAAGGGGCATAGGCCCCATCTTCTGAGAGGAAGTGGCAAGGTTCTAGAAGAGAATGGGGGATGGGAGATTGCTGTGGCCATCTTTGGAAAATACAATTTGTTACACCCATTTTACAGATGAGGAAATAGAGGTTTGGAAAGTTAAACAGTTTGCTCAATATCACCCAGTTAATATGTAGCAGAGCCAGAATTTGAACCCAGGCTTCTCTGTCTCCAAAGCTTATGCCCTAACCATTTTGCATACTGCTCCATGTAGTATCCCTTTGGTCTATAATCCATAGTTTTAACACAGTGCAAACAAAAACGGGAGAGCACCAGTGTGGCTGAGCAAAGGGCTTCATGAAACATGGAATTTTAGGAGGAATCTTAGGAGGACTCTGTAGAAGGGAAAGGAAGTTGCTTGGCAACTGCTGTTGAAGCGGTCGATCAAAGCATGAAACTGAAGACGAAGAAGTAAAGGAAAATAGAACAAAAGTCAAGCAAAGCAAGGATTTAGCTTAGACACAATATAAAGAAGGGATAAAAGAGAAATCTTGAGTCCTGAGACCTAGTAAAGCATACAGAGGAACAGAGCCACATGGACAGAAATGCAGTAGAACTTGGACACTGGAAGCAGCACAAAAACCCACAGATGAGCCGGTCAGCACAGAATGACCTTTAGCACGTTAATAAAATTCTATCACAAGACAAGCCCCTATTTTCACCCATCACTTGAGAAGTAGATTCTGGCTCTTGGGGTCCCGGAATAAACTAGGAAACTGAAAACTGTGGTGTAGAATTCTGGGTCTGCCAGAAACATGCTCCCCATAGGGCCGTTGACTATAAAATGGGGCAACGGAGGTACCTGCTTCTTGGTGAAGTTACGCAAGCTAGCGCGATGTTTTCCAATGACAACTACCCCCAGTTCAGGCAAAGCAGCCTGTTGATAATAGGGCAAGCCAAGGATCACTGCCTTCATTACAATAGTTAACTGTGATTATCCCTGACACAATTTCTCCCATGAAAATGATTATTTGAACATTCAGATAAAATCACCATTTTGGTTACTCAAATGTAGGTTTATCTTAACCAAGTATCTCAGCATGAAAGAGGGACCCCCAACCCTCAGTGGAAACCTGGAAATACAAAGCTCTGATGAAGGGCTCCATGGGGGCCATCTTCCTGATGATAATTCTCTTCCTGATGATAATTCTGAGTCTCAGATTCCTCACTGCTCTTATTGGGTGACCAATATTCATTTTCTTTTTCTTGCTGATTATTCTATTTTTTTATTGATGTACAACAACTTAGCAAATTTAGTGGCTTTAAAACAGTAGTTTGATTTTGTTCATGATTTTGTGGGTCAGGACTTCAGGAAAGGCTTGTCTACGCAGTTCTTGCTTGGAGTCTTCATGTGGATGCAGTCAGATGCCAGCTGAGGCTACAGTCATCTGAAGGTTTGAAGGGGCTGGATGCCCAACATGGTGTACACACAGGGAAGACGTTGATGCCAGCTGTTGGCCAGGAGCTCAGCTGGGACTAAAGACTGGAGCACCTACATCTCCAGGACAGTGATCTCAGGATGGTCAGACTTCTAACATGGTGACTGGTTTCTTCCAGAGTTTCCCAAGAGAGCCAAGCAAGGGCTATAAGGCCTTCTACAACCTAGCCTTGGAAGTCACTTCCACCACACTCTACTAGTAGACATAATCATGAGCAATCAGATTCAAAGGGAGGGGCAAGACCTACCTCTTTTTTTTTTTTTTTTTTTTTCTTGCGTTATGCGGGCCTCTCACTGTTGTGGCCTCTCCCATTTGCGGAGCACAGGCTCCGGACACGCAGGCTCAGCGGCCATGGCTCACGGGCCCAGCCGCTCCGCGGCATGTGGGATCCTCCCGAAACGGGGCACGAACCCGCGTCTCCTGCATCGGCAGGCGGACTCTCAAGCACTGCGCCACCAGGGAAGCCCAGACCTACCTCTTTATGGGAGGAGTGTTGAAGAATGTGAAGGCCATGTTTTAAAACCACCTACTATAGGTCAAAATGTGTTTCCCTAAAGATGTTGAAATCCTAGCCCCAGGCCTGTGAATGTGACCTTATTTGGAAATAGGGCCTTTGCAGATGATCAAATTAAGATGAGGTCATTAGGGTGGGCCTTATTCACCTAATCCAATATGACTATGTCCTTATAAAAAAGGGAAATTTGGACACAGAGAACACACACACACAGGGAGAATGCCATGTGGAGATGAAGGCAGAGATCTGGGTGATCCCAAGGAACAAGCCAAGGGATGCCAAAGATTGCCAACAAACCACCAGAAGCTATGAAAAATACATAGAACAGATCCTTCCCTCACAGCCCTCAGAAGGAATTCACCCTGCCAACACCTTGACCTCAGACTTCTGGCCCCCAGAACTGTGAGACAATAAATATCTACTGCTTAAGCCACCTAATTTGTAGTACTTTGTTACATCAGCCCTAGAAAATGAATACACTCCCTTACCAGCTAAAAGCACCCTGATTTTGTTTAAGAAAACAAGCCCAGGTGAAAACATCCACCTTCCCAGACTCTCTTGCTGCTTAGAGATGGCAATATAACACTGATCTGCCAGGGATTTCTGTTTACTTGCTAAAAGGTCATCCTATCCACCTTCTCCATTTCTCCTTCTTACTGCCTGTAATACAGATATGAGCTATAGGAACAAATCAGCCACTTTGCAACTATGAGGACACAAGCAGGTCCAGAAGATGGAAAGAACCTGAGTCCCTGAGGGTAGCCCTCAGTCCAACAAACAGGTCACCGTTGACAGAGCATCTCTTGTGTACCAGGCACCATGCTAGATGCTGGGGACGGTCTTCCCTATCTGCCTCTAATGATCTGTCTTTAACTTCAGTGGCAGATCTCAACTTAATGAGATAAATGGAGGCCTAAGATGTGGATGTGATGCTATGGACTCGCAGAGGGAAGCCTCCTACCCAGACTTCCAGGAGAACTTCCTGGAACTCCCTTCGGGGAGGAACCCAAGAGATGTGCATCCTTAAAAGTCTCTGTCAGTCTCTGGGGAGCTGAGAACCAGGGGAATGTCCTCCTCTCCCTCAACAAGAAACACGGCTTCCTGGGGTATGAGGTGGTCAGACCCGGGCTCTCTGAAGCCCCCAGGTGCTGAGCACAACGTGGCTGAGGCTGCCCACAGTTCTCCTGGCAGCTGCCACCTCAGGACTCCTAGCCACCAGGGCCTCCCAGGCTGTCCTGGGAGACACCTCAGGCTGCCACAAAGTAGCCAAGCTTGCACTGTTCTCAAAAGGGCTAATCAACGGCAACCTGAAAGAAGCCACACCACAGATAAAACCAAGCAGGCCCAGAACCTGGTTGCTAAACATCCTTTTAGCTGTGAGGCTCTGCAATCAGCCTGTTTCTCATAAACGCTTCAATTCTCAGCATCACCAGCAGCAGCAACGTGGTGGCTTCCAGGGTTTTCTGCATAAAGCTAGGACACTAGGCTTCCTGC
>NW_006785059.1:99784-108663 GCF_000442215.2 Lipotes vexillifer
TCCTGCTGACCCAGGTCTGGCTTTCCTCATGCCACTGGGAATCCAGGCAGATTATCAGTGTGGCCCTGAGGAGCCTGAGAACAGAAGTCACTCTAGAAAGTTCACCGCCCTTGGCCCTTCCTGAACTTCCACCAGTCTAAGGCAATCGCCACCCTCCAGGACCCAGGCCAATGCACATGACTCCTTTCAGAGGCAACAGCTTACTGGAACCTGATCCTCGTTCACTTCCAGAACCCTCACCTCCCTCTGAGAAGAATCGTAAATGAGGTCCTCAAAACAGCTGGAGAGGGATGATCATGGGTTTCCATGGTCCCTCTGCCAACGGATGTAAGGATAGTGAAGGCAGAGTGGGGTCAAACGTCAACCAAACAGATCTGTCCTCAAATCTCTAGTTTTATGGCCTTGCACCAGTTACTGAAACTCTCCAAGCCACAATTTTCTCATCTATAAGACAAGGTAATAATACTTACCACTCTGGTTGAGAGGATTAGATAAGAAAATGTAGGTACAGTGTCCAGCAGTCTACCTGGCATGTAGCAGGAGGTACTCAACAACCGGTGGTCTCCTTCTCTACTTCCCTCATCACGCTTTGATTTCCAAAGTCCTCTGGGGAAGAAGCCATGAGGAATTGGAGGTGCCCTGCCGTGTCCCTTTAAGAGTGAGGTTCATGTTGTCTCGTTTCTATGTTCCCCATGGCACCTGCCATGGTGTTTACCCATGGTACGTGTCCAGGAGCACAGTAATAAAGGAGGTAAGAAGAGTGAGGGGAGAGGAAAGAGGGAGGACAAGGAAAAGACAGTCTCATCAAAATGGCATTTGCTATTAAAAAAGCATTTTCGAAGCCGGGATAAAACCAGTGGTGCAGTGAGGTAGCAATAAAAGCCAGCTCTCTCTGGCGTGCTGAATAAGCCCAATATTTTCCCCACAGGCAGAGGTGGTGTGAAAGAGGACCACAGCATCCCCCAGACTTGGGAAAGGAACCTCAAACCCACCCACTCACACCCCATCCACGCCTTCACTAGGCCCCACTGAGTCTCCACTAGCCTTCTCCGCTCTCTCTCTTCTGAATTTTTTCAACTTACATTCCATTTATTTTAAAATTAAACATTATATAAATAGTATATGCTTCTTCAGCTAGGTCGTATAATTTTTTTCCAGTTTTATTGAGAAATAAGTGATATATAATTGAATTAGTGTAAGGCATACAACATAATGATGTATACACTGTGAAGTGATTGCCACAATAAATTCATTTAACATCCATCACCTCACATAGTTACAAATTTTTTTTCTTTGTGATGAGAACTTTTAAAATCTACTCAGAAACTTGTAAATATACGATACAGTATTGTGAACTATAGTCATCATGCTGTACATGACATCGCCAGAACTTATTCATCTTATAACTGGAAGTTTGCACCTCCTGACCACCTTCACGCACCACTCTCTCTTACACTTGACTCCCTCCCTACTCACTGTCACCACCAGCATCTCAGCCCTTCCCATCTTGCCTTCCCACCCTTGAGCACCTCCATCCAAGCCACTCTGCCAGCCTCCCACCCCTGCCGTCTCAGATTCATTGTCCTAGTGGCAACTGTTGACCTTCCAAAGAGACTGATCATGTCAGACAACTCACATTTCATAAGATATTTTAAAATAACACACATAATGGATAATTATCATAGAAAGATTTTAAAACCAAAAATGAGCCCCCCTAAAAAGTTTCATAGGGCCACTCCCCTCCCCCAGAGATAAGAAAACCAAAGCATGGAGAGGCTCATAACCTTGCAGAAATGCTCAGCCCTTCTATGAAGTGGTAGTTGCAGGATTCAATCCTCAACACTCTCCTCCAGAGCGGCAGCCCTAACCACCACACACACTGCCTGTGAGACAAAAACAAGACTGAAGAGAAGGTTTGGGGTCAAATCATAGATCATGGATCAAACAACATCGTCAGGCATTGTAATCTTGTTATGTTGGCTTAAAAAGTCATTGTAGATTCAGGGGAAGGATGCGGTAAAGCCAGTACTCTCGTACAAGAGATGGTAGCACAACCTTTTGGGAGGGTAATATAGTATTATAAATTCAGAGGCCTAAAAAGGGCTTTCTGATCCATTGACCTGATATCCGATATTTATATTCAGAAAATAACTGGAGAAACTTATAAGGGCATACGTGTATGATTGTTTATGGCAGTAATATTTCAAAGAGAAAAAAAAAGACCTAACCTAAATTAACCTAAATGTCAGCAGTCCTCTGCACATTCCACGAACTTCCATGCCTCCGTATTAGCACCTTGCTGGTGCCTCAGCCTGGAGTACCTTTGCCCCACTTCTCTGCCTAGTGAATTCCCACTCGGCCTTCAAGGTCCAAGGCAAACCCGTCCTCCTCCATGAACACCTCAATCCCCTGAGTTGAACTTCATTATCATTTCCCTCTGTGGCTCCAGATTGCTTTGCCGGTGCATCCAGCATCACTCTTTTACTCTCCCTTATTCTGAGTTTTATCAGTGCCTGGCTCTCACCCCAGGCAATTTCTGCCCTCAAAAGGCGCTTTGTGTCTGATTCCCCCCATCTTATAGTGCCTGGCACATAGTGGGTACTCACTGATACTGAGTTGAACTACCCATGCCTCTAGTTATACAGCATTTTATAATTTAGAAAGCACATTCACAAATATGCACCTTTGATTTTTAAAATATTAAAAAGCAGCAAAATAATAAAATAGCCATTTAAATTAATTTTTTAAAAAGCAGCAGAAGTAAATTTTTTGTTCCCATTTTAGAGATAAGGAAACTGAGGCTCAGAATGGAGTTTTCCAAAGGTCACACAATCAGTCGGGGACAGATGGCCTTCTGACTTGAATGCACTGATCTCTCTACAACACCAAGAAAGGGGGAAATGGGTTGCAGTGGCCCCCTAGTGGGCTACTCACCCACCTTCACTGTGGGAAGACTTCATGGCACCCAAGGGACTGGGAAAGGATCTCCTAAGGAGCCAGAGCTCTTGAGAATAAGTAATTTCTCCACCTGCCATCCTAACTATCCTTTCTCCTTACACAATCCTTCAGGCTGGTTCCAATCCCAAATTCATCCCCGTTCTATACACCCAGCCTCAATTTTTGAAACTGCCTTGAAGCGGCCTAACTCATAGCTTGGGTTTTTAAAAGCCCCCCACCACCACCAATCTTCCACATCAGGCTACTCCCTTAGCATCAATATCAGTTTGCCTTCTCCAATCTTTCCACCTTACTCTGGCCACAGCCTACACCTGGGCTTTTATTCTTCAGCACAGCCTGAGACACCAGGAAAAGACAATCACCTTCCTCCAGGCTGAGGGACAGGCCTTACTCTGCACCAACACAGGGCCTCTCAGATCAGCTCCCCAATGTGTCCCTATGTCAAAATGCCCTGGAGGCCTGCTCCAATTGCCTTCTAAATAAGCCCCAGCACCTTATCCAAGGACCTTCACAATCACTCTGCTTCGTACAGTGCAGATTGAAACATAAGAAGACTTTCCATTGTACAGGCAAAAGGGTTTCAAGGGACTCAGTTTTCAGATGCTCTTTCCTAAAATATGCCTACAGAAGTGCCTGTGATGGAAATGCAGACCCACCTTTCCTACCTCCCTTTTACACTCTGCTGAAAAAAAAGGCCCATCTCCCATCCTTCCAGAATCTTCTACTGGTGCATTGCCCCAGGCAGTAAAAATGTCTTAGGCATCAAACAGAGGGAAAATTTCAAATTTGGGGCTGGTGTTGATGAAGCAAATAACTCTAATCATTCCCTAGCAAATCTTGTTGCAATCAGGTGGTATCCAATTTTTTGCTTTCACCAAAACTGCAGGAAGACCTACTGGAGTTGTCAGCTGATAATTAATAATTTTTGATAAGGACTTCCCTGGTGGTCCAGTGGCTAAGACTCTGTGCTTCCAATGCAAGGGGTGCAGGTTCAATCTCTGGTCGGGGAACTAAGATTCCACATGCTGTGCAACGTGGCCAAAAATATAAATTTAAAAAAATTTTTTAAAATAATTTTTTTGATAATAGTTTACTACAGGATCTTCAGCATGTGGTGCAGAAGGAGTTTAAAGAGCCAAGCAATGTTACTGTAATAGAATTCCTTCCACTCTGATCTGCATATTTATGTGAATAAGATTTCTGGGTACTTAAATCCGTAAGTATGAAAAATAGAAATACAGTTGATGCTGAACTCTGTTTTCTTTCTAGCACTAAGTAATACTCATTCACAGATACATTTATAAAGAGATGCATTTCCAATAAAATTTTACTTTTATGCTTAATAATTTACATTTTATTTATCAAACTTTGATATATATTATATTGTTTTGATCAATTTGGTACCAATAATATAGTAATGATAACTTCATTGAGAAGAGATTTTTTTAAGCACTTAGAGTCTTACTGTTTCTAATGTATTACCTACAACATGAATATCTCCCCCCAAATTTAGGCATGTTTATTCAGTTGCCTATTTGATAATTCTACTGGAATGTGTAATAGGTATCTCAAACTTAACATGTCTAAAATCAGACTTCTGGTATTCCTCCTCAAACCAGCTCTTCCTGTAGGCTTCCACAGCTCATGAAGGCACTATCATCCTTTCAGCTGCTCAGATCAAAAACCTTAGAGTTGTCCTTGACCCCTGAGGCAGCCATGAGACTGTGTCTCACAGACCTCCCATGCAGGGAGTGCAACTGAGTGAGAACACCAGACGCTGTGCTTGAAATCCATCGTCACGTTTGCATGGAGGCCACCTCTTCCATGGACTGCTCCCCACCAATAATTGAGTATGGCAGGAATACTAAGGCAGACCCATTCCCGGGAGACACAGGACTCCTTTGTTGGCTAACTTTGGCTTAAGAACTCTCCAATGGCTTTCCCAAACCTTCCTTAGACTGCATGGTGGCCTTGGACTCTTTCACCCAACACTGTCTCCCCCTCCCTTTCATCCAGGGCCAAAATTCCATCATGGTCGGATGGCTCACCCAGCTTTCCCTGGCTCCTTTCCTATTTTCTTTCACACAGGAAATAATAAAATGCTTATATGCTTTAATTCCACCTGGGCATCTGCTTCTCAGAAAACACAGATTAACACATTCCTCTCTTTCTCTCACACCTCACATCCAACCAGCAAACCCTGTCTGCTCACTTCAATCTATAACCAGGATCTAACTGCTTCTCGCCATCACCCTGGTTCAAGCCATCATCATCTCTCACCAGATTATGGCAACAGCCTCCTGTCTTAGGCAGCATATGGTACATGAAAGATGGTCATAAATTCATTGTTCTCCTTTCTACCCTCTTGAACCTGGCCTTGGCCTCTGAGTGCTTTAGCCAATTGCATATAGAAGAAGCCATGCTGTGCCAGGCTTTAAGAGGACTGTCAGCTTCTGCTTCCTGCCTCTTGGAACCTAGCCTCCATGCTGTGTGGAAGCCCTAACAGCTCACTTGGAGGAGAATCAAAGCCCCTGGCCGAAAGCCCCAGCTGAGCTCCTAGACAACAGCTAGGACCAACTTGCCAGCCACTTGAGTGAGCCATCTTGGAAATGAATCCTCCAGCCCCAGCTACCTTAGCCGATGCCACATGGGGTGAAGATGAGCTATCCCTGCCAAGTCTTGCCTAAATTATAAAAGCATGAGCAAATCAACAATTGTGGTTGTTTTAAGCCATTAAGTTTGGGGGTGGTTTTTTACACAGCAATAAATAACTGAAAGAGCCAGAGCCCCAACAGGAAATAGATGGCACACTGAAGGGGTAACTGAAGACAGTTTAATTAAGGGACCATGTTTGCAAAGGTGTGACCAGGGTAAGGGATAATGAAGCACCAGGGACTCAAGTGAGGGGGATTCCATGTCCGTGTCTAGGCCTAAAGGAGCAACGGAAGACAGCAGTTACAAGAAGCCCAAAAGGGTAGCTACAAGGGAAACACACCACCTGACAGGAGTTGTGGGCACAGGTAGAGGGACTCAGCCAACCTGCAGTGACTAGAGGACTAAATGGAATATATACCCAGATCTCATTCTTCTCTCTCCCTCTTGTCTCCCACTGGTCTGCATTAGCTGAATCCACTGAAAGCCAGAGAGCAAGTAGCCCACTGCTGTAGTCCCTAGAGGTCAGCCTCCCAGGGCACAGAGCAGGCTGGAGAAAGGTGGATAGTAGATCTGAAGAGCAAATGAAAGCTATCCAGCACCCCACTAGCAGCTCTCCCTGCTTTAGCCCATACCCCCTTGCGGTATTTTCAACACAGCAGCTAGAAAGATCTTATGAAAGCTTAAGTCAAATGACATAATTTCTTCACTCAAAACCCTCCATAATCAATCAAAGCTAAAAACCCTCAAAATATCCTACAAGACCCTACATAATCTTACTACTCATGAGCTCTGAATTCACCTCCAGGGGTTCCCACTCTCCATCTGGCTCCGGCCATGCTGGCCTTCTTGCCCTTCTCCAGACATGACACGCTAGGCTCAGGGGGCTTGTGCCAGCTATTTGCTGTATCT
Organism: Lipotes vexillifer; assembly: GCF_000442215.2. Taxonomy (NCBI): domain Eukaryota; kingdom Metazoa; phylum Chordata; class Mammalia; order Artiodactyla; family Lipotidae; genus Lipotes; species Lipotes vexillifer. The sequence continues at coordinate 106,307 of NW_006785059.1, forward strand.
AGCATGTTCTTCCCCTCAGATTCACATAACTGGGTCCTCTACTTCCTTCAGATCAGTTGCAAAAGTTGCCTTTTCAGGGAGGCCACCCTATCGAAAATGTCAACACCACCTCCCGTCTGACGTGATATATCTGCTTTCCCTGCTTTGTTTCTCTTCATAGCACATTACAATATCTAAAATTACATATATTTTACTTATTTATCCTGTATATTGAATGTCTCCCTCACCATAAAGTAAGTTCCATGAGGGCGGGGATTTTTGTCTGTTTTGTTTATTAGAACAGCACCTAGAACAATGTCTGGCACATAATAAGCATTCAATAAATACTTGTTTAATAAATGAATGAAAGGACATGGAAAATGGCAATGGGTAATTTCAACATATATATCTATACATGTATATGTGCATGTGTGTATGTTTGTATGCAGGAAATTGTAATAGAGTGATTAAATAAAAATCTTTCAAGCGTACAGTACATCAGGACAATTTTGAGGGAGAATAGAAAGAAAATTCCAGTTCAAAGAGAAAAGGGAATGATATAAAATTTCTATCTATTAAGGAAGAACCTGTTTGTGTGTTTTGTAAATGGATGTTAATGGGTAGCAAATGGCTATGGTATTTAGATCCCACTTCCAAGTGTGACATTAAGTGTCTTATTTTAAAATGACAATATTTCCAAAAAACTGGAAATTAAATTATCTGCAACTATTTAAGTTTATGATTATAGATATTTTCGATGTTAACTTCAAAATATGTGAAGGGGGTTCATAAGTTTAACAAAAACAATTTAGGGGATATGCAAACAAAAGAGTTTGAAGACCGCTGCTCTTCTAGGCCTAGGATTAGAAAATCTCACAGCTTATCTTGGCTCTGCCCCTAACTAGCTGTGTGACCTTAGAGAAGTCACTTAACCTCTCTGGGCCTCAGTTTTCTCATCTGTGAAATTACATAATGAGAGAACATGAAATCTAAAGTCACTTCCAATTCTAAAACCCTCTGCTCTGTGACCTCTAAAATTGTTTTTCTGTCTCTTTACTATTTTTTTTTCTTCATGAGAATCTCTTCCACCCTTCTGCTCCTGCTCCTATGGCCACACACCCACCCCTATCATTTGTGGGCTGGGTAAAGAATATAAATAAAGGTTCCCAGCCTGCAGAAGGCCCCCTCTTCTCTTCCATGAGGAGCCTTGTGTGCATGAGCATGGGCAGCTCAGCAGGCACATCCAAGGGCCAGGCACTCTTCCTACACTCCCTACCCCTCACACTCCCTCAGCCCTTGCAGACCACAATCCCTCAGGCTGGGGAGTATAGCACTGTTGTCTTAGCCCATTGGGGTGGCTATAACAGAATACTACAGACTGGATGGCTTATAAACAACAAACATTTATTCCTCACAGTTCTGGAGGCGGCGAAGTCCAAGATCAAGGTGCTGGCATATTTGGTGTCTGGTGAGAACCCGCTTCCTGCTTCATAGACGGCCATCTTTTTACTGTGTCCTCACATGGCAGAAGGGGCGAGGGGGTTCTCTGGGCCTCTTTTATGAGGGCACTAATCCCATTCATAAGGGTTCTGTCCTCATGACCTAATCACCTCCCAAAGACTTCACCTGCAAATACACTGAGTTTCAGCAAATGAATTTTGGAGGGACACAGGCAATTTAGTCTACGGCAGCTGAACGCCCACAGGAGGACTATGCAGGAGAAAGGCCCCTACACGTCCTGGCAGCAGACTCAGGGCCATTTGGGCAGGGGATTGCCTGCTTCTGGGCACCTAAGCAAGAGTTCCGAGTGGTCACATCCCTGTTGGCCCACAGCCATTTCACCTCATGAGGAAGGACGTGTCTGGAGGAAGGCCAAAGAGAGGTCTTCTAAAGCCCAGGGCCAAGGGAGTGGTCCCAGTCGCCCAGGTCTAAGGTGGCTCTGTCTGGCCCTAACCTTTGCTGAATGATTGCCTGTCAACATGAATAGATAAACATGTATACATATCCATACAAGGATGCACTACACAGCAAGAAAAAGGGATAAACTACGGGTACACAAACCAACATGGGTGAATCTCAGACACTATGCTAAGCAAAGGAAACCAGAAACAAAAGAGTATAAACTATGTGATTTCATTTATTTGAAATTCTAGAACAGGCAGATTCTTTAGTGATAAAACGCAGATCAGCAGTTACCTAGGGCTGGGAGTAGGGGAAATGGCTGCAAAGAGGCATGAGAGAACTTTCTGGGATAATGAGAATGCTTGTAATTTATCATGGTGGTTTCACGGATGTATACATTTGTCAAAACTCATCAAACTTAAAATGGGTGTATTTTAATTTTTTTTTTTTTTTTTTTTTTTTTTTTTTACACCACC
>NW_006785059.1:108989-141748 GCF_000442215.2 Lipotes vexillifer
CTGCACGGCAGGGATCTTAGTTCCCCGACCAGGGATCAAACTCATGCCCCCTGCAGTGGAAGTGCAGAGTCCTAACCACTGGACCACCAGGGAAGTTCCAAAATGGGTGCATTTTATTATATGTAAATTATACTTCATTGACGTTGGTTTATGAAGAAAAACAATAAGAACAAAAGGATTGCCTAGCAGAACTAACATCTGCCAGTAAGTATACATTCTACATCATGGTATGATTTCTCTTGCCCTGTACTAATACAATTCTCCTTAAATCACACGTTCTCAAATAAATATGTATGTGCAGATGTATGGGGGAGAGGGACTGTCACCCATCAGTCAAACCTAGGAGCTGACTCTGAACCCCAAACTTTTTCCTTGTCGCCAGTTTATCTTCATTTTGGAATTAAAATCTCCCCCATGGAAGGCAGTGTGGAATGTTACAAGCTGTGAATCCAGCAGCCCTGGGTTCAAGTCCCAGGCCTGACACTTGTAGGCTGCATGACCTTATACAGTAGTCAGAGGAGGACCCAAACATATAGGATCTTATTTCATCCTCACCCAAACCCTATGAAATACGTGACTTTGATCATCACTATTTTACAGATGAGACAACTGAGGCTAAGTTCCCACACCTAAGAAGCTATAAGCTTCTTGAATCCATATCCCTTAAGATCTGCAGTCTTATGCTTCTCCAGAGCAAGTTACTTAACTTCTGAAACTAGAGTTCCCTTCTTTCTAAGACTGGAATAACACTGCTTACATTTTAGGATCATTGTGAAAACCAAATAAGGCGCCTTGAGAACTCCCTGGCGGTCCAGTGGTTAGGACTCAGCACTCTCACTACCGGGGCCCTGGGTTCAATCCCTGGTCGGGGAACTAAGATCCCGCAAGCCATGCAGTGTGGCCAAAAACAAACAAAATCCAAATAAGGTGCCTGTGTCATTCATGGGCTCAGTAAGTTTCAGCAGTCTATTATTATGGGTACAGAATTTCCAGCCATTTACAGTTTTGGGGTTAAATACCAACATCAGTACTTCTTGCTCACCTTCCTCCTGGCAGGCTCCCCAGTTTTAGAAACTAGGGATTAATCCTGGAGGGTTCTCAAGTGACCAGGAATTTCATTACAGCAACTAAGCAATGTTTAGCAATGTGTGTACCTGAGAATGTACACACATTCAATTTGCTGTTTGAAGCCAATTAAAGGAATTCTTCCATTCCAAGAGGCAAGATACTGAATGTTAAAACTCATTAGGAGAAGACTTAAGATCAAACAAAGGACATTTGAGGTTTCTCTTCTTGTGGTCCCCCGTCCTTCACAAAAAAATACCCCCTATAGCAAATCCCCCATACATAGACACCATCCCTGCTTAGAAGCGCCAAAGGAAAAACAATCTTTTTTTAAAAAAAGGGGGGGACTTCCCTGGTGGTCCAGTGGTTAGGGCTTCGCCTTCCAATGCATGGGGTGCAGGTTTGATTCCTGGTCAGGGAACTAAGATCCCACATGCCTCGTGGCCAAAAAACCAAAACATAAAACAGAAGCAATCTTGTAATAAATTCAATAAACACTTTAAAAATGGTCCACATCAAAAAAAAAATATTTAAAAAAAAAGTGCCAAAGGATTCTAGGGGTGGGTTCTTTAGTAACACAGTTGTGCTGTGTTACTTCCAAGAAAAAGAAGGGTTCTAACAACCCCGTGCCTTCATTTCACGCGCCAAGAAACAAGGGGAACTATGATGATTCTGTGTCGAGATAAAAAAAGGTAATATCTAAATAAGAAGCTGTGTAGTTACAAACCCACCCACCACATGGGACTTCTCACTGCTGAGCATCACATCGTTGCTATGAGATGAATGGAGGCGGTTGGAGGAAATGTTCCTGGCACACAATGGGAGCTCAATGCAGCCTAGTACCCGGCCCCTCTCTGAGGTTTGAGTGGGCAGGATTTTCTCAGAAGCACCAGACTCTCTTCTTTATTGTAGCAACTGAGTCAACAGGGGAGGCATCTACCTTAATATCTGGAAAAACAGGGTGAGCAAATTGCCGTGGAGGTGCCACCATGTCTAGGCTTAAATGCCCAGTGGTCCATCACAGGAAACAAAGTAAAAGAGGGCTTTCCTGGAGGCTAATTAACAGAAAACTACAGTCATCTGAGACTTAAAAGAATAAAAACAAACCACCAACTGTCACTGATCTTTTCCATCTCCTTTTGGAACAGTGTAGCTAACGGAAGGACGCTCCTAGCAATGGCTGCCAATAGTCTCCAGAATGGTTACTGAGGACAAATTCAGCCTATAAGTAATCAGATAACGGATAGAATCTGTATCCTGGGGTGCTCTCCACCCTAAATCTCACCTCTAGTGCAAGAGAGGTGACCACTCTCTCCTCCCCATTCAGGGCTCTGCTCAGAGAGGACCTGCCCAGGTAAACTTTTCCTGATTGGCCAAGTCTGCCCACAGCTCACTGTACTTGGATCCAAGCTGGGTTCTGGTCTCTTGACTGAAACTTGGAAGTGAGACTCAGTTCAGTAGTTAACTACAGGTGATGGACATGTAAGATGACAGACGTAGGGGCGAGGACATCATTTGGTGCTCGCATGTTTGGCTCACAGGCTCAGAGATGCAAAAGAAGCCATTCAACCTGAAAGAAAGAAGAATGCTGCAGAGCCACAGAGAGAGGCAGGGAGAAGAGGCAGAGAAACTCGGAGGAGAAAGAGGAAGGGCTCTTGGATGGTCCTTCATGTAGCCCTGCTGCATTCACCCCATTTTGTCTCAGACTGACTTGAGTCATATACAACACTCCTATTGTCAATTCCAGACATTCTGATCCTTAAGGGCTTCAGTCCTATAGTTGAAATGTTATACTGATGCCCCATGAAAAGATACCATATTAAATCTTATTATTGGTCATTGGAATATTCACATGAATGACATTGTCAGAATCTTTCCCAAAGGCAAATTTTGATATGGAGATTAGTGAGGGGAGTCCAAGGATGGCCCCTTGGAAGGGCAAAGTGCTCTCCAAACAAGAGAGTGGAAGAGCCCAGAAATGATGTGGGCCAGCCAACTCATCTCTAGTCACTTCGGTTGATCGCCAGCCCAGTTGAGTGCCCACTGTGCTTGGCTCTCCTGTCAGCCTTTCCTCCTTTCTCTCTAACCCAGTCCCTGTCCTCTTCCTCTCTTACCTGGACTTTACCTCACTCTCATAATTAGCCTCCCATGCTACAGCCTCGCTCACCCCACCCTCCCCACTGTCATGTCAGTGTATTCCTTGGTTAGATGTGTATTCCTTTGTTGGATGTCTCCTCCATGAGGCTGTCCACTCAGGAGACCAAGGACCTTATCTGTCTTACTCTGCAGTCATATTTAACCATTCCTAATGCAGAGTTTCCAAAGCTTGCTGCCCATGCCTTCTTGTCACTCTTTTATAGTGTTTTCTGTGCTTTGAGTGGTTTTACTCATGCTGGCTTTCTCCTTCCCATATGCTCTGGAAGCTTTCCAATGCCATGGGCAATGACTGATTCCTCTTGGAGGCCCCAGTTCCACATAGAGTCAGACCTGTAAAAATACTGGCTGCCTGGTCACATATCCAGAAAAGATGAAAACTCAAATTCAAAAGGCTATACGTAACCCAGTGTTCATAGCAGCACTATTTATAATAGCCAAGATATGGAAGCAACCTAAATGTCCACGGACAGAGGAATGGATAAAGATGATGTGGTATGTACATACAATAGAATATTACTCAGCCATAAAAAAGAATGAAATAAAGCCATTTGCAGTAACATGACTAGAACTAGATATTATCATGCTAAGTGAAGTAAGTCAAACAGAGAAAGACAAGTATCATATGATATTACTTATATCTGGACTCTAAAAAAAATGATACAAATGAACTTATTTACACAACAGAAATAGAATCACAGACAAAGAAAACTTATGGCTACCAAAAGGGGAAACAGGGGGAGAGGGATAAATTATGAATTTGGGATTAACAGATACACACTACTATATATAAAATAAACAGGGCTTCCCTGGTGGCGCAGTGGTTGAGAGTCCGCCTGCTGATGCAGGGGATACGGGTTCGTGCCCCGGTCCAGGAAGATCCCACATGCTGCAGAGCGGCTAGGCCCGTGAGCCAAGGACGCTGAGCCTGCACGTCTGGAGGCTGTTGCTCCGCAACAGGAGAGGCCACAACAGTGAGAGGCCACGTACCACCAAAAAAAAAAAAAAAGATAAACAACAAGGACCTACTGTACAGCACAGGGAACTATACTCAATCTTGTAATAACCTACAATGAAAAAGAATATATATATAATACATAGAATTTATATATAACTGAATCACTTTGCTGTACACCTGAAACATTGTAAATCAACTATACTTCAACAACAAAAAATGCTGGCCGGATGGAAGAATTGGATTGAGAGACAGAAGAATGGAGGGAGAGAGTGAAGGAGTAACAAAGCCAGAGGGGATAATTTCTGTTACTATGGCTATATAATAAACAACTCCAAAACTGATTGGCATAAAAATAATTTTCTTAGGCCCACAGGAATCTACAGGGGGAACGGGAGTCAGGAATTTGGGAAGGGCTTGGCTACACAGTCTTCAATTGGGGTCTGTCATGTGGTTGCAGGCAGATGTCAGCTGGAGTTGGTCATCTGAAGGCTAGACTGGGCTGAACACCCAAGATGGCCATTCACATGGCTGACAATTGACACTGGCTTGGAAAGGAGCTCAACTGAGACTCAACTATAACACACGTGGCCCATGGATGTGGCTTGGGCTTCATCACAGTCAGGCCTCCATAGTATAGAGAAACATCTTACACAGTGGCTAGGGCTCCAGCGTAAGTGTCCCAGCAAAAAAGGGAGAGGCTACATTGCCTTTCCAGACCCAGCCTCAGAAGTCACACAGCATCACTCCTGCCATCCTCTGTTGGTTGAATCAGTCACAAGCCCCCCAGATTTAAGGGAAGGGGACGTACACCCCATCTCTCAATAAAGGATGTCAAAGAGTTTTGAAGACACTTGTTAAAACTGCTTTGGGACCTTAAGACACTTCCAGTACACCTGCTTTTATTATGGTGGAGGAAATCAAAGCTCAGGGAATTTACAAGGCTTATTCAAAGTCACATTAAAGGGGGGTACCTTCAAGATGGGAGAGGGGTAAGGCATGGAGATTAACTTCTTTCCCACATATACATCAAAAATACATCTAAATGTAGAACAGCTCCTACAGAACACCTACTGAACGCTGGCCAAAGGCCTCAGACCTCCCAAAAGGAAAGAAACTCCCCACGTACCTGACTGTGTGGCTAACAGGGTCTAGGTGCTCCAGCATGGTGTCATACCTGATCCTCTGATGTGGGAGAGACGACTTCAGTACATTGGACCACCAGAGACGCCTGGCCCCATATAATATAAATCGGTGAGAGCTCTCCAAGATATCTGCATCTCAACACTAAGACCCACCTCCACCCAACAGCCAGCAAGCTAAAGTGCTGAATGCCCCATGCCAGACAACCACCAAGACAGGAACACAACCCCACCCGTTAGCAGAGAGGCTGCTTAAAGTCATACTAAGGTCAGAGACACCTCAAAACGCACCACCAGATGTGGCCCTGCCCACTAGAAAGACAAGATCCAGCCCCACCCCCCAGAACACAGACAACAGTCCCCTCCACCAAGAAGCCTACAAAAGCCACTGAACCAACCTCACCCACAGGAGGCAGACACCAAAAACAATGGGAACTACAAACCCACAGTCTGTAAAAAGGAGAACCCAAGACAGTAAATTAAACCAAATGAGATAACAGAGAAATATGCAGCAGATTAAAGACAAAGGTAAAAACCCACATGAACAAACAAATGAGGAGGAAATAGGCAGTATACCTAAAAAAGAATTCAGAGTAATGATAGTAAGAATGATCCAAAATCTTGGAATTAGAATGGAGAAAATACAAGAAACAATTAACAAGGACCTAGAAGAACTAAAGAGCAAACAAACAATTATGAAAAACACAATAAGAGAAATTAAAAATTCTCTAAAAGGAATCAATAGCAGAATAACTGAGGCAGAAGAACAGATAAGTGACCTGGAAGATAAAATACTGGAAATAACTACTGCAGAGCTGAATAAAGAAAGAAGAATGAAAAGAATTGAGGACAGTCTCAGAGACCTCTGAGACAACATTATAGGCACCATCATTCAAATTATAGGGGTGCCAGAAGAAGAAGAGAAAAAGAAACAGTCTGAGAAAATATATGAAGAGCTTATAGTTGAAAACTTCCTGAATATGGGAAAGAAATAGTCAATCAAGCCCAGGAAGCACAGAGAGTCCCATACAGGATAAATCCAAGTAGAAACACGACAAGACACATATTAATCAAACTATCAAACATTAAATACAAAGGAAAAATATTAAAAGCAGCAAGGGAAAAACAACAAATAACATACAAGGGACTCCCCATAAGGTTAACAGCTGATCTTTCCACAGAAACTCTGCAAGCAAAAAGGAAGTGGCAGGACATATTTAAAGTGATGAAGGGGAAAAACCTACAACGAAGATTACTCTACCCAGCAAGGAACTCATTCAGATTCAACGGAGAAATTAAAACATTTACAGACAAGCAAAAGCTAAGAGAATTCAGCACCACCAAACCAGCTTTACAACAAATGCTAAAGGAACTTCTCTGGGCAGGAAACACAGAGAAGGAAAAGACAAACAATAACAAAGCCAAAACAATTAAGAAAATGGTAATAGGAATATACATATCGATAATTACTTTAAATGTAAATGGATTAAATGCTCCAACCAAAAGACACAGACTGGCTGAATGGATACAAAAACAAGACCCATATATACGCTGCCTACAAGAGACCCACTTCAGACCTAGGGACACATACAGACTGAAAGTGAGGGGATGGAAAAAGATATTCCATGCAAATGGAAATCAAAAGAAAGCTGGAGCAGCAATTCTCATATCAAACAAAATAGACTTTAAAATAAAGACTATTACAAGAGACAAAGAAGGACAAGACATAATGATCAAGGGATCAATCCAAGAAGAAGCTATAACAATTGTAAATATTTACGCACCCAACATAGGAGCACCTCAATACATAAGGCAAATGCTAACAGCCATAAAAGGGGAAATCGGCAGTAACACAATCATAGTAGGGGACTTAAACACCCCACTTTCACCAATGGAAAGATCAAGCAAAATGAAAATAAATAAGGAAACACAAGCTTTAAATGACACATTAAACAAGATGGGCTTAGTTGATATTTATAGGACATTCCATCGAAAAACAACAGAATACACTTTCTTCTCAAGTGCTCATGGGACATTCTCCATGATAGATCATATCTTGGATCACAAATCAAGCCTTGGTAAGTTTAAGAAAAGTGAAATCATATCAAGTATCTTTTCGGACCACAGTGTTATGAGACTAGATATCAATTACAGGAAAAACACTGTAAAATACACAAACACAGGGAGGCTAAACAATACACTACTAAATGAGCAAGAGATCACTGAAGAAATCAAAGAAGAAATCAAAAATACCTAGAAACAAATGACAATGAAAACACAACGACCCAAAACCCATGGGATGCAGCAAAAGCAGTTCTAACAGGGAAGTTTATAGCAATACAATCCTACCTCAAGAAAAAAGAAACATCAAATAAACAACATAACCTTACACCTAAAGCAATAAGAGAAAGAAAGACAAAAAGAACCCCGAAGTTAGCAGAAGGATATAAATCATGAATATCAGATGAGAAAAAAATTAAAAAGAAATGAAGGAAACAGTAGCAAAGATCAATAAAACTAAAAGCTGGGTCTTTGAGAAGATAAACAATTGATAAACCACTAGCCAGGCTCATCAAGAAAAAAGGGAGAAGACTCAAATCAGCAGAATTAGAAATGAGAAAGAAGTAGCAACTGACACTGTAGAAATACAAAGGATGATGAGACACTACTACAAGCAACTGTATGGCAATAAATTGGACAACCTGGAAGAAAAGGACAAATCCTTAGAAAAGCACAACCTTCTGAGACTGAACCAGGAAAAAATAGAAAATATGAACAGACCAATCACAAGCACTGAAATTGAAACTGTGATTAAAAATCTTCCAACGAACAAAAGCCTAGGACCAGATGGTTTCAGAGGCGAATTCTATCAAACATTTAGAGAGGAGCTAACGCCTAACCTTCTCAAAGTCTTCCAAAATATAGCAAAGGGAGGAACGCTCCCAAACTCACTCTACAAGGCCATCATAACCCTAATACCAAAACCAGACAAAAATGTCACACACACACAAAAAAAACTACAGGCCCATATCACTGATGAACATAGATGCAAAAATCCTCAAAAGAATATTAGCAAACAGAATCCAACAGCACATTAAAAGGATTGTGCACCATGATCAAGTAGGATTTATCCCAGGAATGCAAGGATTCTTCAATACACTCAAATCAATCAATGTGATACACAATATTAACAAATTGAAGGATAAAAACTGTATGATCATCTCAATAAATGCAGAAAAAGCTTTCAACAAAGTTCATCACCCATTTATGATAAAAATCCTCCAGAATGTAGGCACAGAGGGAAACTACCCCAACATAATAAAGGCCATATATGACAAACCCACAGCCAATATCATTCTCAATAGTGAAAAACTGAAACTATTTCCTCTAAGATCAGGAAAAATGCAAGGTTGCCCACTCTCACCACTATTATTCAACATATTTTTGGAAATATTAGCCACAGAAATCAGACAAGAAAAAGTAATAAAAGGAATCCAAATCAGAAGAGAAGAAGTAAAACTGTCACTGCTTGCAGATGACATGATACTATACATAGAGAATCCTAAAGATACTACCAGAAAACTACTAGAGTTAATCAATGAATTTGGTAAAGTAGCAGGATTAAAAATTAATGAACAGAAATCTCTTGCATTCCTAAACACTAATGATGAAAAATCTGAAAGAGAAATTAAAGAAACACTCCCACTTACCATTGCAACAAAAACAATAAAATACCAAAACATACCAAAGAGACAAAAGAGCTGTAAGCAGAAAACTATAAGACCCTGATGAAAGAAATTAAAAATGATACAAACAGATGGAGAGATATACCATGTTCTTGGATTGGAAGAATCAACACTGTGAAAACGATTATACTACGCAAAGCAATCTACAGATTCAGCAAAATCACTATCCAATTACTAAGGGCATTTTTTAGAGAACTAGAACAAAAAATTTCACAATTTGTATGGAAACACAAAAGACCCCAAATATCCAAAGCAATCTTGAGAAAGAAAAATGGAGCCAGAGGAATCAGGCTACCTGACTTCAGACTATACTACAAAGCTACAGTAATCAAGACAGTCAATGGAACAGAATAGAAAGACCAGAGGTAAACTCACACACATATGGTCACCTTATCTTTGATGAAGGAGGCAAGAATATACAATGGAGAAAAGACAGCCTCTTCAATAAGTGGTGCTGGGAAAACTGGACAGCTACATGTAAAAGAACGATATTATTACACATCATAACACCGTACACAAACATAAACTCAAAATGGATTAAAGAACTAAATGTAAGACCAGACACTATAAAACTCTTAGAGGAAAACATAGGCAGAACACTCTATCACATAAATCACAGCAAGATCCTTTTTGACCCACCTCCTAGAGAAATGGAAACAAAAACAAACAAATAGGACCTAATGAAACTTCAAAGCTTCTGTATAGCAAAGGAGCCATAAAGAAAATGAAAAGACAAGCCTCAGAATGAGAGAAAATATTTGCAAATGAAGCAACTGACAAAGGATTAATCTCCAAAATTTACAAGCAGCTCATACAGCTCAATATCAAAAGAAAACAAACAACCCAATCCAAAAATGGGCAGAAGATCTAAATAGACATTGCTCCAAAGAAGACATACAGATGGCTAAGAAGCACATGTAAAGCTGCTCAACATCACTAATTATTAGAGAAATGCAAATCAAAACTACCATGAGGTATCACCTCACACCAGTTAGAATGGGCATCATCAGAAAATCTACAAAGAACAAATGCTGGAGAGGGTGTGGAGAAAAGGGAACCCTCTTGCACTGTTGGTGGGAATGTAAACTGATACAGCCACTATGGAGAACAGTATGAAGGTTCCTTAAAGCACTAAAAATAGAATTACCATATGACCCAGCAATCCCACTACTGGGCATATACCCTGAGAAAACCATAATTCAAAAACACACATGCACCCCAATATTCATTGCAGCACTATTTACAACAGCCAGGTCATAGAAACAACCTAAATGCCCATCGACAGACGAATGGGTAAAGAAGATGTGGTCCATGGGCTTCCCTGGTGGCACACTGGTTGAGAGTCCGCCTGCTGATGCAGGGTACATGGGTTTGTGCCCCGGTCCGGGAAGATCCCATATGCCACAGAGCAGCTAGGCCCGTGAGCCATGGCCGCTGAGCCTGCACATCCGGAGCCTGTGCTCCGCAATGGGAGAGGCCACAACAGTGAGAGGCCCGCATACCGCAAAAAAAAAAAGAAGATGTGGTCCGTATATGCAATGGAATATTACTCAGCCATGAAAAGGAACGAAATTGGGTCATTTACAGAGACGTGGATGGATCTAGAGACTGTCGTACAGAGTGAAGTAAGTCAGAAAGAGAAAAACAAATGTCGTATATTAACGCATATATGTGGAACCTAGAAAAATGGTACAGATGAACCAGTTTGCGGAGCAGAAATTGAGACACAGATGTAGAGAACAAACGTATGGACACCAAGCGGGGAAAGCGGCGGGCTGATGCAGGTGGTGGTGTGATGAATTGAGCAACTGGGATTGACATGTATACACTGATGTGTACAAAATAGATGACCGATAAGAACCTGCTGTATAAAATATATATATATAAATAGGTATGTATATATACTATTCAAGTCATCCAAAAACAAAAAAATTATCTTGTTTCCTTCCAATCCCATTGGTAACTACTGTATTCCATTTTCCTTCCAGAGAATTTTTATGCTTACAAAAGCAAATATGAGTAATTTTCTTTGCTATACCTTTTGATTTTTCATACAAATAAAAGTACACTATAAATACTAAAAAAAAAAAAACTACAATGAGGTATCACCTCACACCGGTCAGAACTGCCATCATTGGAAAATCTACAAACAACAAATGCTGGAGAGGGTGTGGAGAAAAGGGAACCCTCTTGCACTGTTGGTGGGAATGTAAACTGATACAGCCACTATGGAGAACAGTATGGAGGTTCCTTAAAGCACTAAAAATAGAATTACCATATGACCCAGCAATCTCACTACTGGGCATATACCTTGAGAAAACCATAATTCAAAAAGACACATGATGCCTGGCGCACCTCCACGCAGCCTGCACCCCATGCCGCGAGGTGTCACTCCTGCTGGCGGTGTGCAGTAACATCTACAAGGGCCTGGATGGGGATGAAAACCAAGGGCCCCTGGCGGCTGACGCCTTCCTTCCACTGCTAACAGAGGAACTAATCTGGAGTCCAGACACTGGAGACACAGTTGGACATGGAGTTTCTCATGGAGCTCTTGGATCTGGACGAGCGACGGGGAGAAGTCGGGTACTACCTGACCACGTGGTTTGGGGCCCTGTACCACATTGCCCACTACCCTAACAGCCCGACACGGGCCACAGGCGCCAGGGGCTCAGCTCTCAGGCCCAGGCCTCCCTGTGCCAGTGGCACCGCAGGCGGATGCTGCATAGATAGAGGCCCACTGAAGCCCAGGCCAAGCTGCCCCTTGAGGAACCATGGGCAATAGAGACTGTGCAAGAGACCAGTGATGATTAGAATCTCAAACCCTTCTGCTCTGCAAGCAATATTCGGGAGACACCTGGAACAGCACCAACTTCTGACCGACGTAGTTTAGACTAGAGGCAGCAAGAAGGAGGGGTTCCCAGGAAAAGGAAATGGGTCTGAGGGAAGACCTCTGAGCCTTTGCATTGCCTGTTCCTGCTTCCTGGCATGCCATTCCCGAATATCCACACTGCTCCTTTCCCTCCCTTCTTTCAGGTCTTTAGGCAGATGTCACCTTCTCAGTGAGGCTCTCTCCCAGACACCCCTGTCTAAAACCAAAGCTTCTCTGGCTTGACCCTCTCTGTAGGAAACAGAATAATGCCGCCCCCCAAGATGTTCACCTCCTAATCCCCATAATCTGTATATAGGTTACCTTAAGTGGTAAAAAGCGACATTACAGACATGATTAAATTAAGGATCTTGGACTTCTCTGGCAGTTCAGGGGTTAAGAATCCATGCTTCCACTTCAGGGGCCACGGGTTTAATCCCTGGTGGGGGAAGTTCCGCATACCACAGGGTGTGGCCAAAAAAAAAAAAATTAAGGGTCTTGCGATAGGGAGGTCACCCTGGATTCAGATGGGCCCGATGTAATCCCCAGGGTCCCTGTAAGAGGAAGGCACTGGGGTGAGAGACAGAGGAAGAGATGCATGATGATGCAAGCGGAGATCGGAGTGATGTGGCCAGGAATCAAACAATGTAGGCAACTTCTACAAGCTGAAAAAGACAAGAAATGGATTCTCCCCTGGAATCTCCAGAAGGAACTCAGTTTTTTTATTTATTTATTTTTCTTATTAGTTATCCATTTTATACACATTGGTGTATACATGTCAATCTCAATCTCCAAATTCATCACATCACAACCCTCACCCCTTGCCGCTTTCCCCCCTTGGTGTCCATACGATTTTTCTCTACTTCTATGTCTCAATTTCTGCTCTGCAAACTGGTTCATCTGTACCATTATCTAGGTCCCACATACATGCGTTAATATATGATATTTGTTTTTCTCTTTCAGACTTACTTCACTCTGTATGACAGTCTCTAGACGTATCCCCGTCTCTAAAAATGACCCAATTTCGTTCCTTTTCATGGCTGAGCAATATTCCATTGTATATATGGACCACATCTTCTTGATCCATTCGTCTGTTGATGGGCATTTAGGTTGCTTCCACGACCTTGCTATTGTAAACAGTGCTGCAGTGAACATGGGGGTGCATGTGCCTTTTTGAATTATGGTTTTCTCAGGGTATATGCCCAGTAGTGGGATTGCTGGGTCATATGGTAATTCTCTTTGTAGTGCTTTAAGGAACCTCCATACTGTTCTCCATAGTGGCTGTATCAGTTTACATTCCCACCAACAGTGCAAGAGGGTTCCCTTTTCTCCACACGCTCTCCAGTATTTGTTGTTTGCAGATTTTCTGATGATGCCCATTCTAACTGGTGTGAGGTGATACCTCATTGTAGCTTTTATTTGCATTTCTCTAATAATTAGTGATGTTGAGCAGCTTTTCATGTGCTTCTTGGCCATCTGCATGTCTGCTTTGGAGAAATGTCTATTTACGTCTTCTGCCCATTTTGTTGAATGGGTTGTTTTTTTTTTTAATATTGAACTGTATGAGCTGTTTATGTATTTTGGAGATTAATCCTTGGTCCAATGATTCATTTGCAAATATTTTCTCCCATTCTGAGGGTTGTCTTTTCATCTTCTTTATGTTTTCCTTTGCTATGCAAAAGCTTTTAAGCTTCATTAGGTCCCATTTGTTTATTTTAGGTTTTATATCCATTTTTCTAGGATGTGGGTCAAAAAGGATCTTGTTGTGATTTATGTCATAGAGTGTTCTGCTTATGCTTTCCTCTAAGAGTTTTATAGTGTCTAGCCTTACATTTAGTACTTCATTGCACTGTAGGTTTATTTTTGTGTATGGTGTTAGGGAGTGTTCTAATTTCATTCTTTTATATGTAGCTGTCCAGTTTTCCTAGCACCACTTATTGAAGAGGCTGTCTTTTCTCCATTGTATATCCTTGCCTCCTTTCTCATAGATTAGTTGACCATAGGTGCATGGGTTTATCTCTGGGCTTTCTATCCTGTTCCATTGATCTATGTTTCTGTTTTTGTGCCACTACCGTTTGTCTTGATTACTGTAGCTTTGTAGTATAGTCTGAAGTCAGGGAGTCTGATTCCTCCAGCTCTGTTTTTTTCCCTCAAGACTGCTTTGGCTATTCGGGGTGTTTTGTGTCTCCATACACATTTTAAAATTTTTTGTTGTAGTTTTGTAAAAAATGCCACTGGTAATTTGATAGGGATTGCATTTAATCTGTAGATTGCTTTGGGTAGTAGAGTCATTTTCACAATATTGATTCTTCCAATCCAAGAATATGGTATATCTCTCCATCTACTTATATCATCTTTAATTTCTTTCATCAGTGTCTTACAGTTTTCTGCATACAGGTCTTTTGTCTCCTCAGGTAGGTTTATTCCTAGGTATTTTATTCTTTTTGTTGCAGTGGTAAATGGGAGTGTTTCCCTAATTTCTCTTTCACATTTTTCATCAGTAGTGTAGAGGAATGCAAGCGATTTCTGTGCATTAATTTTGTAACCTGCAACATTACCAAATTCATTGATTAGCTCTAGTAGTTTTCTGGTGGCATCTTTAGGATTCCCTATGTATAGTATCATGTCATCTGCAAACAGTGACAGTTTTACTTCTTCTTTTCCAATTTGTATTCCTTTTATTTCTTTTTCTTCTCTGATTTCCGTGCCTAGGACTTACAAAACTATGTTGAATAATAGTGGTGAGAGTGGATATCCTTGTCTTGTTCCTTATGTTAGAGGAAATGCTTTCAGTTTTTCACCAATGAGAATGATGTTTGCTGTGGGTTTATCGTATATGGCCTTTTTTATGTTGAAGTAGGTTCCCTCTATGCCCACTTTCTGGAGAGATATTAAAATAAATCGGTGTTGAATTTTGTCAAAAGCTTTTTCTGCATCTATTGAGGTGATCATATGGTTTTTATTCTTCAGTTTGTTAATATGGTGCATCACATTGATTGATTTGCGTATATTGAAGAATCCTTGCATCCCTGGGATAAATCCCAATTGATCATGGTGTATGGTCCTTTTAATGTGCTGTTGGATTCTGTTTGCTAGTATTTTGTTGAGGATTTTTGCATCTATATTCATCAGTGATATTGGTCTGTAATTTTCTTCTTTGTATGATCTTTGTCTGGTTTTGGTATCAGGGTGATGGTGTCCGCATCGAATGAGTTTGGCAGTGTTCCTTCCTCTGAAATTTTTTGGAAGAGTTTGAGAAGGATGGGTGTTAGCTCTTCTCTAAATGTTTGATAGAATTCACCTGTGAAGCCATCAGGTCCTGCACTTTTGTTTGTTGGAAGATTTTTAATCACAGTTTCAATGTCATTACTTGTGATTGGTCTGTTCATATTTTCTACTTCTTCCTGGTTCAGTCTTGGAAGCTTATACCTTTCTAAGAATTTGTCCAGTTCCTCCCAGGTTGTCCACTTTATTGCCATAGAGTTGCTTGTAGTAGTCTCTTAGGATGCTTTGTATTTCTGCGGTGTCTGTTGTAACTTCTCATTTTTCATTTCTAGTTTTATTGATTTGGGTCCTCTCCCTCTCTTTCTTGATAAGTCTGGCTAATGGTTTATCCATTTTATCTTCTCAAAGAACCAGCTTTTAGTTTTATTGATGTTTGCTCTTGTTTTCTTTGTTTCTATTTCATTTATTTCTGCTCTGATCTTTATGATTTCTTTCCTTCTGCTAACTTTCAGTTTTGTTTGTTCTTCTTTCTTAATTCCTTTATGTGTAATGTTAGATTGTTTGTTTGAGATTTTTCTTGTTGCTTAAGGTAGACTTGTATAGCTATAAACTTCCCTCTTAGAACTGCTTTTGCTGCATCCCATAAGTTTTGGATCATTGTGTTTTAGTTGTCATTTGTCTCTAGCTATTTTCTGATTTCCTCTTTGATTTCTTCAGTGATCTCTTGGTTATTTGGTAACGTATTGTTTAACCTCCATGTATTTCTGTTCTTTTACGTTTTTTTCCCTGTAACTGATTTCTAACCTCATAGCGTTGTGGTCAGAAAAGATGCTTGATATGATTTCAATTTTCTTAAATTTACAGAGGCTTGATTTGTGACCCAAGATGTGATCTGTCCTGGAGAATGTTCCGTGTGCACTTCAGAAGAAAGTGTAATCTGCTATTTTTGGATGGAATGTCCTATAAATATCAACTAAATCTATCTGGTCTATTGTGTCATTTAAAGTTTGTGATCCTTATTAATTTTCTGTTTGGATGATCTTTCCATTGGTGTAAGTGAGGTGTTAAAGTCCCCCACTATTAATGTGTTACTGTCAATTTCCTCTTTTAGTGCTGTATTAGTAGTTGCCTTATGTATTGAGGTGCTCCTATATTGGGCGCATATATATTTATAATTGTTATATCTTCTTCTTAGATTGATCCCTTGAGCATTACGTGTCCTTCCTTGTCTCTTGTAACACTGTTTATTTTAAAGTCTATTTTATCTGAAATGAATATTGCTAGTCCAGCTTTCTTCTGATTTCCATTTGCATGGAACATCTTTTTCCATCCCCTTACTTTCAGTCTGTATGTGTCCCTAGGTCTGAAGTGGGTCTCCTGTAGGAGGCATACATATGGTTGTTGTTTTTGTATCCATTCAGCAAGCCTGTGTCTTATGATTGGAGCATTTAATCCATTCACATTTAAGGTAATTATCGATATGTATGTTCCTATGAGCATTTTCTTAATTCTTTTGGGTTTGTTTTTGTAGGTCCTTTTCTTCTCTTGTGTTTCCCACTTAGAGAGTTCCTTTAGCATTTGTTGTAGAGCTGGTTTGGTGGTGTTGAATTCTCTTAGCTGTTGCTTGTCTGTAAAGCTTTTGATTTCTCCATCGAATCTGAATGAGATCCTTGCCGGGTAGAGTAATCTTTTTGTAGGTTCTTCCCTTTCATCACTTTAAGTATATCATGCCACTCCCTTCTGGCTTGTAGAGTTTCTGCTGAGAAATCTGCTGTTAACCTTATGGGAGTTCCCTTGTATGTTACTTGTCTTTTTCCCTTACTGCTTTCAATAACTTTTCTTTGTCTTTAATTTTTGCCAGTTTGATTACTATGTGTCTCGGTGTGTTTCTCCTTGGGTTTATCCTGTATGAGACTGTCTGCATTTCCTGGACTTGGGTGGCTATTTCCTTTCCCATGTTAGGGAAGTTTTCGACTATAATCTCTTCAAATATTTTCTCAGGTCCTTTCTCTCTCTCTTTTCCTTCTGGGACCCCTATAATGCTAATGTTACTGCATTTAATGTTGTCCCAGAGGTCTCTTAGGCTGTCTTCATTTCTTTTCATTCTTTTTTCTTTATTCTATTCTGCAGCAGTGAATTCCACCATTCTGTCTTCCAGGTCACTTATCCGTTCTTCTGCCTCAGTTATTCTGCTATTCGTTCCTTCTAGTGTAGTTTTCATTTCAGTTATTGTATTGTTCATCTCTGTTTGTTTGTTCTTTCATTCTTCTAAGTCTTTGTTAAACATTTCTTGCATCTTCTCATTCTTTGCCTCCATTCTTTTTCTGAGGTCCTGGATCATCTTCACTATCATTATTCTGAATTCTTTTTCTAGAAGGTTTCCTATCTCCACTTCATTCAGTTGTTTTTCTGGGCTTTTATCTTGTTCCTTCATCTGGTACATAACCCTCTGCCTTTTCATCTTGTCTGTCTTTCTGTGACTGTGGTTTTAGTTCCACAGGCTGCAGGATTGTAGTTCTTCTTGCTTCTGTTGTCTGCCCTCTGGTGGATGAGGCTATCTAAGAGGCTTATGCAAGTTTCCTGATGGGAGAGACTGGTGGTGGGTAGAGCTTGCTGTTGTTTGGTGGGCAGAGCTCAGTAAAACTTTAATCCACTTGTCTGCTGATGGGTGGGGCTGGGTTCCCTCCCTGTTGGTTGTTTGGCCTGAGGTGACCGAACACTGGAGCCTACCCAGGCTCTTTGGTGGGACTAATGGTGGACTCTGGGAGGGCTCACGCCAAGAAGTACTTCCCAGAACTTCTGTTGCCAGTGTCTTTGTCCTTGATGAGCCACAGCTACCCCCCACCTCTGCAGGAGACCCTCCAACACTAGCAGGTAAGTTTGGTTCAGTCTCCTATGGGGTCACTGCTCCTTCCCCTGGGTCCCGATGCACACACTACTTTGTGTGTGCCCTCCAAGAGTGGAGTCTCTGTTTCCCCCAGTCCCGCTGAAGTCCTGCAATCAAATCCCAGTAGCCTTCAAAGTCTGATTCTCTAGGAATTCCTCCTCTCATTGCCAGACCCCCAGGTTGGGAAGCCTGACATGTGGCTCATAACCTTCACTACAGTGGGTGGACTTCTGTAGTATAAGTGTTCTCCAGTTTGTGAGTCACCCACCCAGCAGTTATGGGATTTGATTTTATTGTGATAGCACCCCTCCTACCATCTCATTGAGGCTTCTCCTTTGTCTTTGGATGTGGGGTATCTTTTTTGGTGAGTTCCAGTGTCTTTCTGTCGATGACTGTTCAGCAGTTAGTTGTGATTCAGGTGTTCTCGAAAGAGGGAGTGAGAGCATGTCCTTCTACTCTGCCATCTTGAAACAATCTCAGGAACTCAGCTTTTGATTTTTTTAAACTAAAGTATGGTTAATTTACAATGTTGTGTTAGTTTCAAGTGTACAGAAGGTGATTAAGTTTTATATATATATATATATATATATATACACTTTTTCAGATTATTTTCCATTATAGGTTATTACAAAGTATTGAGTATAGTTCCCTGTGTTGTACTGTAGGTCCTTGTTGTTTACCTATTTTATGTATAGTAGTGTAATATTAATCCCAAACTCCTAATTTATCTCTCCCTCCCCACCTCCGTTATCCCATTTGGTAACCATTAGTTTGTTTTCTGTGTCTGTGAATCTGTTTCTGTTTTGTAAATAAGTTTATTTGTATCTTTTTTTTTTTGGATTCCACATACAAGTGATACCATATGACATTTGTCTTTCTCTTTCTGACTTACTTTACATAATATGATAATCTCTAAGTCCACTCAAGTTCAGCCTTTGATTTAGACCCTAAGACATATTTTGGATATCTGACCTTTATAACTGCAAGATAATAAACGTGTGTTTTTTAAGCCAAAAAATAAAAAGACACATGCACCCCAATGTTGATTGCGGCACTATTTACAATAGCTAGTTTATGGAAACAACCTAAATGCCCATCAACAGACAAATGGATAAAGAAGATGTGGTACATATATACAATGGAATATTGCTCAGCCATAAAAAGGAATGAAACTGGGTCATTCGTAGAGACGTGAGTGGACCTAGAGACTGTCATACAGAGTGAAGTAAGTCAGAAAGAGTAAAACAGATATCGTATATTAACACATATATGTGGAATCTAGAAAAATGGTACAGATGAACGGGTTTGCAAGGCAGAAATAAAGACACAGATGTAGAGAACAAATGTATGGACACCAAGGGGTGAAAGCAGGGGGTGGAGGGTGGGATGAATTGGGAGGCTGGGATTGACATATATACACTAATATGTATAAAATAGATAACTAATAAGAACCTGCTGTATAGCACAGGGAACTCCAATTTACTGTACAGTAGAAACTAGCACAACATTGTAAAACAGCTATATGCCAATTTAAAAAACTGATTTAAAAATAAAAAAACAAAGTCACATTAAATGAGTGACAGAGCTAAGGCTAGAAGCAAAGTTCCTTCACTCAAGCCAGTTCAGCCTCCATCTACTTCATTACTTTAAGGAGGCCTCTATTAGTTAAAGTGTTCTCACTTTTAATCAATTGAAACCAACTTTGACAAAATTAGAAACAACAATAAAAAGCGGAGTGAAATTTAATAGAAAAGTACTTGGTACATCTTACAGAATTAAATGAATTGTTAGCCCCAGGGCACTTCCAGGGCCCTCGGGAGAAACCATTCAGAGTTTCTCCCTAAAGAGTTATGATCAGCAGGGAGTTGGTGCCAACACCTCTCCAGTACTGTCTCTGTTCCAAGGTCCAAATTTCCAAGAGAGAGAGCCTCACCTACCCCAGTGGAGTTGGGTTTCTACCTCCCCATCAGCCATGCCAGGGGGAATGAGGTCGCAGAGTACAGACATGGACGTGGAACGCCTCCCCTGAGTTTCATGACATGTCCAGGAAAAGGGTGTTCACCACAACCCTGAAGCCATTGTGAGCCTGACTGAGCATCATCTCAGCAAAGGGAAACCACTGAGACATGTGACCCAGAGGATTTGAAAAATGCATCGTCCTCCCTATTAGAGAGTTGAGACACAGGCTTGACAGACACCATGTGACGAACTAGAGGCTGATCTCATGTCCCTAGTGACCACAGGCTGTAATTACCGGGCTATAAATGGTTAAGGATCACTCAATGTGTCTCAAACTCCATATGTTACAGCACTTCTTGCTGGCAAGCCAAGTACATGGAATTTGAGATTCCACAGCACAAAACAAGGCAAGATACAAAGAAACAGAAACAAACTCAATCAAGGCAGTAGGGGATTTTTGCAAAACATGTGGGAGTTTTGCTCTCAGAAATCAGCATTCCTCAAGCCATGCCATGCCAACATGTTGAGGTCAGTTTTGAGGTGAGTTGTGAGGAAATGTATTTTTACTAATACTGGTTTAAATAGCAAAGTTTAAGAACCAGTTTCTTAAATAAAAAGAATATCTATGAATACATATATATTTCCCCTAATAACACCAGGGTCACATATACATATACTTTCTCTAGTGGGAGAGAAAGGGGTGGTGTTAGAGGCCCCATATAACCTTCGGCAAGCCCAGAGGAGTATGTCACACATGTGGCTGTCATCTAATATCACTGGTAGAGAAAAACTTCAAAACAGCTGCCCAAAGTGATGTCATTGCTGATCTGCCAAGAACAGGGAAGTTTAAAAGTATCCTGGGCTCCTGGTACTGGTTCAAGTTCTGTCTCCTGTTAAGACAAATTATCCAAAACTGAGAACTTAAGCAGGAGAATGATGGCATATCCTTTGAATGTCATTTTAACCAGGTTCACCCAAAAACTATTTGACTGTACAGGAGAATGCACTTGCGTTTGCCTTTGCTATTTTCTATCTGATTGGGGCCCCAAGACTGTGAAGTTAGATGTTAATTTGCATCTTTTTGTCCAGTAGAAAAGGTGACATTTCTTTTCTATTTCATTTTCTTTTTTATGTTCCCATAAAACATTTACCAGTTTTGTCTCTATTAGCAAATTCATTTCAGCATTCCTTTGACAGTATGTATAAATACGTGTCCTTTGAACCAGCCTCACCATCTTGCTGGTACCCTCATTAATTAATGAAATGAATAAAATCTTTTTTTTTTTTGTGGTACGTGGGCCTCTCACTGTTGTGGCCTCTCCCGTTGAGGAGCACAGGCTCCGGACGCGCAGGCTCAGCGGCCATGGCTCACGGGCCCAGCCGCTCCGCGGCATGTGGGATCCTCCCGGACCGGGGCACGAACCCGTGTCCCCTGCATCGGCAGGCAGACTCTCAACCACTGCACCACCAGGGAAGCCCCTGAATAAAATCTTTGACATGTGTCCATTCTATATTTGCATAAGTGTCATGTTTTTAACGTTTTGAAGATTATACTTCAACATGAGGAATGGGTCTACAATTTTCCAGTTTCCTCAAATGCAGGGTAGTGGGTAAGCTGGGTTCCAAGATCCCTTCCAGTGCCAATACTGTATGATTTCTTCAATAAAATTATGGTATAAAATATTCAGTGGGGTAGCTTATTTGTTAGAGAAATTTTCAAAGGGAAAGTTTCAGAAAGGTTTAAGGATGATTATATTTTAAACAATGAATATCAGCTAAACAAAGAATCTCAAAATTATCACCACGTAACCTGAGTACCCAGAAATTAAGAGACAGAGTCTGGCAGAATCTGGCAAAAGCATCCTACCTTCTCTGGAGATGGTTGTTAATCCTCACGGTGCCTGCCTTGTGGAATAGATTTTGATCACCTGATGAATACGAGAGCCAGAAAATGATCCCTGACTCCTCTTATTCTTGCAGATGAGAGCCTATAGCATCCAGTGGTGAAGAGCAATCTGACCAGGTCACTTGGCTTCTTGCTACCCAAAGTGTGGACCAAGGACCAGCTGCAAAGACATCTCTTGGGAATGTGTTAGGAGTGCAGAATATCGGATCCAGGCCAGACCTAGTGAAACAAAATCTACATTTTAACAATATCCCCTGGTGATTGATATGCACAGAAAGTTTGAGAAGCAGTGATCTGGCTGCAGGTTCCCAAGATGGTTCCCAACCCTGGCTGCACTTGAGAAGTTTTCACGCTTACAGAGTTGGGGTATTATTAGTATCTGTCGTAGCAGGATGGGAAAGAAGATGACAGATGGAAAGCATAAGCCACTCTTCTCAAGTCAAGACTGTAAGAAAAAGTCCAACAAGGGCTTTTACCAATACCAGACTCTTTCAGTTTGGGTTCTAGGAAAGGAGACAGGGAGAGGGAAGCCTAAAGGCCTACAGGGAGGAAGGGAGGAAGTTGAAGAATGACAAGCCTGTGGATTCTTCTCTTGATTATTTCCCCCAGGGATGAAGGAGTCTGTGGCTGGCCAGGATGTCTGTCCCCTGTTCAGGCTAATTTTATTCTGTGAGTTTATCCAGAGTTTAAGAGCAATAATCAGGGGCCATAAAGCCCCAAAGGTCTCAGAAAGCACAAGTAAGGGGAAGGACAGGCTTTACCATTCTTTAAGTCCCTTTCCTCATTCTGCATCCCAGACAGGGAATATTGCTTTATTCAAAAATCTATAGTAAGAAACTCCCATACTAATCAAGTTAAACTTCTCACTATCACAACCTGCAGTTGCCATCTTTAGAAACACTGTGCTGTGACACAAGACGATTGGGTTAAGTACCAGTGGCCTGCAAATGTGGGCCCAAATACTTGTCATAGACATATTCTGACAACTGCATCCAACAATCTGTTTAGCAGTTTCCTGTGCTTTACTCCTTCAATTATGAAGTGCTGCTTGTGGGGCTGGTGGGTTCAGGGGAATCAAAGAGAGCTGTTGGGTGCTACAGAAAGTCTCTTTGGAAAACTTTAAATTAAAAATGATAGTGTATGTAAATTAAACCGATGAGTTTATTGGGGGTACATTAGGATAATGCTAGCTGCTATGATAATAAACAAACACAAAATGTATAGTGGTTCAAAACAATAGAAGCTTATTTGGCCCTCACATAAAGTCCAAAATGGGTGCCCTAACCAGAGACTCAGGGCCTGGGGCTCAGGCTCACTCCATCTTGAGGCACTGACATCTTAAACATGTGGCTTTCAAGATTGCCACATTTGTCTGCATCAAGCCAGTGGCGTGGGAAAAGCCTTGATGGATCCCACGTGGAAAGCTTTTATAGGTCAAACCTGAAAGAGGCACATTACTCCTGACCAGATTTTATTAGCTAGAATTCAGTGCCTTGGCCACAACAAACCTTGAGGGAGGCTGGAAAATGTAGACTAGCTGTGTGCCCAGAAAGGAAATGGGTTCCGTAACCATTTTTGCCACAGTGGGTCAAGAGCATCATTTAAAAGTGGGATACAGGGAACTCCCTGGTGGCACAGTAGATAAGAATCCACCTGCCAATGCAGGGGACATGGGTTCCATCCCTGGTCTGGGAAGATCCCACATGCCGCGGAGCAACTAAGCCTGTGTGCCACAACTACTGAGCCTGCACTCTAGATCCCGCGAGCCACAACTACTGAAGCCCACACACC
Organism: Lipotes vexillifer; assembly: GCF_000442215.2. NCBI lineage: Eukaryota > Metazoa > Chordata > Mammalia > Artiodactyla > Lipotidae > Lipotes > Lipotes vexillifer. The sequence continues at coordinate 132,686 of NW_006785059.1, forward strand.
TAGAGCCCGAGCTCTGCAACAAGAGAAGCCGCCGCAATGAGAAGCCCATGCACCACAACGACGAGTAGCCCCCGCTCACCACAACTAGAGAAAGTCCGCACACAGCAACGAAGACCCAACACAGCCAAAAATAAATAAAATTAAATCATTTTTTAAAAATGGGATACAACACAATAGAATAGATCAAACTGAGTTTGACCTGGCATACAGGAAGGGTTAGTGTAGTTTTGGAAAAGCCTTCAGTCACTTATATATTTGTATACATGCATGTATGAACTGATTGAAGTATAAAATGTATTTCTTACAGTGGGTCACGGCCAAAAGTTAAAGCTATTCTACCAATCCCTATAGACAACATTAGAAGAGACAGCAAAAGGAGAAAAGGAGGGCTTAGGCCCTGAAGGGGGTTTTTAAATCATTGAGAAGCTGAGCAAGTGTGAATATGCTTAAATATTCATAAAGTGACAGCAACATCTAAAAACCAGACACAGCTGTGTGGACTGGGCTGATCCTGAGAAACACTGGCACATGAGTCACGTTGGACTTAGGTGCCCATTTACCCCTCGGATAGCAGCCCACCCCTACTCTCCAGGTACCTCACCTGTGCCCATGCATGCCAAGGATAAGGTGATAATTTCGTTGTTCCCAGCAGAACATGTATGGAAAACCCACCATAAATCAAAAGAATGAGGCTGCTAAAGTTAGATAAAGGGCTGCTTTTTTCATTTTAGGGCAAAGACTCTGGTCTAAGTACAACTTTAAATCATATCACATCACATGAAGAGCCACTCTCTCCATGCTCTGTGGTGCTGTGTATGAGCACAAGTGTGTGTATGCACATGTGTGTGCACATGGGTATGCTTGAGCACATGCGTGTGCACATGGGTATGCTTGAGTACATGCTGACCTGTGTGCTGAGGCTCAGGAGAGGTAGAATGATAGAAAGTTCCAAAAGCATAGAGAATTCTTAGCATAAATAAAATGAATGGAGCCAGGTTGATCTATTTTGATAAGACTTGATATAGGAAATTATTTCAGTGGGCTTTTCTAGGGAGAGACAGGGCATACAGTTGACCTTTGAACACAGGTTTGAACTATTCAGGTCCCCTTGTAGGAAAGTTTTTTTCAATAAATTCATATTACATAATCCGGGGTTGGTTGAATCTGTGGGTGTGGACCTGAGGATGTGGAACCATGAATATGGAGGGCTGACTGTAAACTTTTAGGTGAATTTTTGACTGAGGGGGGGGAAGGGGGTTTAGCAGCCCTAACCCCTTCGTTGTTCAAGGGTCAACTGTAGTTTGGAAAAATACAGCAGAAATGACATTTTGAGTGTAGGGACCCTTTGGTGAGCCATAGAACATGCTTTAGGGTTGAAGTCAGCAGACGTATATTTGAGTCCCAAAGAGATAGTTTATTTTTCCCATCATACAGATAAGGAAACTCAGAGTCATAGAGGTTACACCCAAGGTCTTTCAGCTCATAGGTGGAACTGGCACTCAAAGAAGTAGGCTCAGTAATGGGAAAGGACAAGAATCTACCAAGCAGGACTGTCTAGCTGGGGGCAGAACATGCTGGGACAGCAGGAAATTCAGATGGTGGCTGAGGGCACCCTGAGATATGCAGTTAACTGGGGCTCTTGAGCATCGGGACAGAGATAGCAATCCTTACTAGGGTGCCTTGGGCCCTTGTTTCACCAGGGGAAAAGGATGAGGCAACAGCAAGATGCAAAGATGGTGGACATTCTGTGAAATGTCATCAGCTAGACGTATCCCATCTCTTCCCTGCTGTACTATATTCCCTGGGGGATACACACACACACACACACACACACACACACACACACACACACACACACACACACCCCTATATATTTATATATATATGTATTTATATATATTCTAAATTAAAAAGAAAAAGCTTAAGCATCTGTAAAACGGGCACCCAACTCAATTTTCCCATGCAGATCTATAAATCTAGCCCCTCCCTTTCCCATTCCCCCTCCCACGACCCACCGGAACAGGGCTGGAGACAGTCACTTCTTAGAAACACTAAAAATATACATTACATCATTCCTCCTCCACAGTCTCCAACCCCCCTACAACAAGCCAAGTAATTTGAGCCCCTCTGCAAGGCCTGCCATAGCTTCCCTTCGAGGTCTGTGTTTTCCCGACTTAACGTACCTGGGAGACTGACAGACATATGTTTTATGATACATTATATATTAGGCTTGGCTAGAGGCTCCATTTCCATTAAAGATGACTAAAGCACTAAGGCATAGCTGCCTGGACCTCCCCTGCCATTTGTCCTCTGAAGCTATTCTCTAAGCTGTATTTCTGTCTTTTAGTACGACATTTGCTCACAAAATGGTCAGAAGTTGGCTGTTAAAAACCAAAGACTCTTTGCTTCTACAATATTTTATAGAACAGAGCACTGGAGCCCTCTTCTTAAACTCCTCCAGTTCTGGGTTCTGACAACTGCCCGAAATAGACAAGTGCTCCCCAAAGCTGCAAAATCACATCTCTCTTTAAAATACCAGCTGAAAGAGAAAATAAAAACAGATTTACTTTTTCAAAATGGGGTTATGCAAGTTGCTGCTCCCTTCAGGCATTTGTTCAGTAATCGGCACCCAGTTCCTGCATAGTAATCGGTTAAATGCTCACCCTCACTCATAAGACACATCTTGGGAAGAGTACTGCTCTTCAACACTGTTTTTAAATTTAGAAAGATGTCTTTAGACCAATTTAGACACTATATTCTTGCACAGGTATTAGTAAAATAAGCAAAAGACAGTGCATAAAAGTTGAAGCAACATCAGGAAAAACCCAACCTTCATTAACATTATAAACTATGATTTAAGACTGGTAAGCGGGAAAAATTAACTTCATTTATTCTATGCAAGAGTCATTGATTAATTGAAAATACACATCAAAGAGCTTTATTTGCATATAGCAGCTCTGGTACCCCAAGAAACTTTGTGTTGGAAGGGATTCCCTATGGCACACACACAGACACACAGAGACCCCAAAACACTACAGGAGCCATCACTCCCTCTGACTATGAAGGATGTCCATCTAGCTTCATGAGTATATTGACAGCCAGGCCCAAAGAGAACACTGAGTCTAACAATGGACAAACAGACACACAACAATTTATAGATGTATAAATATGTAAAGAAGAAGAGAAACATATCCTTTAGTAATTTTTTTTAATCTGGAAGTTTTCTCCACAAGTGGTTTTCCATCCTCTATTTCCCACAATTAATGTCTTATGAAGGAAAACATTCCCCCTCCTTCTCAATCTTCCATCCTGAAGACTATTCCAAAAATGTGTGTGGATGCCCCATCCACACCAGCCGTCACATTCACTGCCACGTAGAGTGGCAAACTTCTGGGGCACTGATTACTCATCCTCTCTCCGAATACAGGATGCTCAGTCTCTTTGTAAGTCTCCTTTTGAAAGTTGATGAGATATTAAAGAGACATATCAATGGAACTTGCTCCACCCTTGCCCCACCCAAGATGTGCAGACACTACTCCAAATATGAATCTGCTCTGTTCTGAGAAGCCTTCCAGTTTGGGTGTTGTCTGTGGCAAACACAACCACAGAAGGTCATTACTGGAGCAGGACTTCCAGAATAGCTGAGTGAGGAGCTTGGTAAATCCTCTTCCCGAAGAGCAACAATAAAACTGGACAAAACTGTCAAAAACAACAATTTCTGGAATCTGGAAATTGACAAAATGCAAAAAACAGATAAGCACTTATTTAAGAAAAACTATTGAATCTCAGTAAGAACAGGGAGAGTTTACTGTGTTTTTGCCTGAAGCTGTTCCCTACCTCTCAGCTCTGAGGCACAAGGGTTCTACAAGGGCAAGGCAGGCCATAAACACCAGCAGCTCCATTGCTAAAGGGGTTGACATGATTTGGAGTAAGCATAGAAAAATTCATGCCCAGGGGCATTGTTGAAAACAGTAGCAATCTCGGCAGGAAATAAAGAAGAGCAAAAAAGCTAGTTTGAGATTGCCATACTGGTTGGGTATACCCGCAGAAAGCTAAAAAAATTATCAGTGAGATCTGGGGATCAAGACAGCCACAGTCAGCCTTGATAAGCTTCCAAATGTCCCTGGGGGTCTGAAAGGCTATGTGTTTACACTCAGAAGAGACTGGAGAGGTGCTTAGTGAGCTACTCATTCTTGTATGAATGTGAAACTTTGCAAGCACAGAAAGCAAAAGCTGTGAAGGACTTGTACAGTACCTAAACTCTGAATGTCATTTCCCAAACGCACAGATCCACTGGCAAGGGTAAAAGCCCTACTGGCTCAAGGTGTTTACACAAAACATCTGACCAATCTTTGGCTAACCACTAAGTTATGCTAACCAAGGAGCAACCCCAGAAAACCAGGATTAAACATAAAATCAAAAATTATTTTTTTAAATCGGAGTGGGGGTTTTATCTAAAGAAAACAAAAACACAAGTTTGAAAATACATATGCACCTCCATGTTCACTGCAGCATTATTTACAATAGCCAAGATATGGAAACAACCTAAGTGTCCATCAATGAATGAATGGATAAAGAAGATGTGAGATAGATATAGATATATATATAGATATATATAGATATATGTATGTGTATATATATATACTATTCAGCCATAAAAAAGAATGAGATCTTGCCATTTGCAAAAACATGGATGGACCATGGGGGCATTATGCTAAGTGAAATAAGTCATATAGAGAAAGACAAATACCATACGATCTCACTTATATGTAGAATCAAAAAAAATGAGCTCACAGATACAAAGAACAGATTGGTGATTGCCAGAGGCGGGGAGTTGATGGGTGGGTGAAATGGGTAAAGGCAGTCAAAATGTTCAAACGTCCAGTTATAAAAGAAATCATAGGGATGTAATGGACAGCATAGTAACTATAGTTAATAATACTGTACAGCATATTTGAAAGTTGCTAAGGCAGTAAAAGTCCTCATCACAAGAAAAAAAATTTTTGTAACTATTATGGTGATGAATGTTAATTAGACTTATTGTGATGACAATTTCACAATATATACAATATCAAATGTTGTACACTTGAAACTAATATGACTTTATATGCTAGTTATACCTCAATTTTTTAAAAGAATTGTTTTCTTAAAATATTGAGTAGAGACATCAGTGATTGCACACTACTAGGGAGAGAGACACTATAGAATTAGTCCAGGCAAGTCACTAAACAAATAAACACCAAAAAAACAAAAACAGCAATAATAAACCCAGGGGAGAGGAGAATAAGAATCCAGAGATGCTATAATACGTTATCAAAAATGTCCAGTTTTCAACAAAAAGTTATGAGGCATGCAAAAAACAAAAACAGGACAGGGTGACCCATACACAAGAAAAAAGGCAGGCAATAGAAGCTGTTTCTAAAAGATCTCAGGTGATGGACTTACCAGACAAAGAATTCAAAGCAGGTATTACAAATATGTTCAAAGAACTAAAGGAAACCATGTTTAAAGAATTAAAAGGAAATATAACAACAGCAACTCATCAAATACAGAATATCAATAAAGAGACAAAAATTATTTTAAAAGGACCATTTTGAAATTCTGGAGTTTAGGAATACAAGAACTGAAAGGAAAAATTCACTAGAGGGACTCAACAACAGACTTAAGCTGGCAGAAGAAACAATCAGCAAACTTGAAGGTAAATCAATAGAAATTGTCCAACCCAAAGAACAGAAAGAAAACATAATGAAGAAATATTAGCAGAATCTGAGAGATCTGTGAGACATCATTAAGTATACCAACATAAGCGTACATGAAGTCCAAGAGGAAGAGAGAGAAAAAGGGGCAGAAAAGAACATTTGAAGACATAATGGCCAAAAATGTTATCAAACTTCATCAAAAACATTAATCTACACATTCAAGAAGCTCAATGAACTCCAAGTAGAAAAAAACGCAAAGAAATTCACACTGAGATACATCATAGTCAAAGTGTTGAAAGCCAAAGAAAAAGAGAAAATATTGAAAGTAGCAAGAGAAAAACAACCCATCACATACAATGGGGAGGGGACTCAATAGTTTAACACCAGAAATGGTGAAGGCCCAGAAAGCAGGAGGGTGACATATTCAAAGTACTGAAAGAAAAAAAAAATTAACCAAGAATCCCATGTCCAGCAAAAATGAAGGCAAAATAAAGACGTTCCCAGATAAAGATGACTTGCCTTATAAAGAATACTAAATACTAAAGGAAATTCTTCAGGCTGAAAAGAAATGGCACTAGACAGTAATTCAAATTCACACAAAGAAATAAAGAGCATGAATAAAGGTAATTATGTAGTTAAATAAAAAAGATAGAGAGAGTTTTTCTCGTTTCTTCTCTTAACATATTTAAAAAAGAATCACATAAAGAATAGTTATAATTGGAGGAATATAGCATATAAAGAAGTAATGTATATGACAATAGTATCACAAAGGAAGGGGGAGGCAATAGAGCAATACTGGAGCAGTTTCTATATTTTACTGGAATTAAGTTAGCATTATCTGAAATAGATTGTTTTTAAGTTTAGAAGCATATTATAATTCCTCCAGAAGAAGCACTAAGAAAATCATTCCAAAAAATATAATTAAAAACAAAGGAATTTAAAGGGGACACTAGAAAAAAATTATTTAATACAAAAAAAGGTAATAAAGGAGGAATACAGGAACAAAAAGACATGATACATAGAAAATAAATAAAAATCGAGAGATATGATACAAATACATCAATACCAACATTAAAAAATAAATGATGGGGCTTCCCTGGTGGCACAGTGGTTGAGAGTCCGCCTGCCAATGCAGGGGACACAGGTTCGTGCCCCGGTCCGGGAGGATCCCACATGCCGCAGAGCGGCTGGGCCCGTGAGCCATGGCCGCTGAGCCTGTGCGTCCGGAGCCTGCGCTCTGCAACGGGAGAGGCCACAACAGTGAGAGGCCCACGTACCACAAAAAAAAACCCCAAAAAACCAAAAAACAAAACAAACAAACAAATAAATAAATAAATAAATGATTATATGCACTTCGGCATCACATACATGAAAATGGCAATGAGATGAAAAAGATTAGCATGGCCCCTTTGCAAGGATGATATGCAAATTTAAAGTGCTCCATATTTTTTTGAGTGAAAAATGCCAATCCCAAATTGTTACACAACACATGGTTCACTTCATATAACATTTTTGAAATGATGAAATTTTAGAAATAGAGGTCAGATTAGTGTTTGCCAATGGTCAGGGAGGGGCAAGGGTGGTGGTGGCAGGAAAATGGGAGTGGTTATAAAAGGGCAACAGGAGTGATCCTTGTGGTATTGGAACTGTTCAGTTCCTTGACTGTGGTGGTGGATACACCAACCTACACAGGTGATAAAACTGTATAGGACTTAATAAAGTTATTGCCCCCCACTCCACCCCCCCACACACACAAATGAGTATAAATAAAACTAGGAAAATCTGAATAAGAGCTATGGAACATATCAATGTCAATACCCAGGTTATAATATTATACTATAGTTTTGCAAAATGTTACCATTGGAGAAAACTAGCCAAAGTGTACCACGGACCACTCTGTATTATTTCTTAGACCTGCATGTGTCAATGCAATTTTATAGAGAAACAAAAATCTTTTCAACAAAAGGCACTGGGACAACTGGATATCCACATGAAAAAAGATGAATTTAGATGCTTTCCTCACACTATCCACAAAAATTAACTCACAGTGCATCATAGACCTAAACTGAAGAGCTAGAAGTATAAAACTTTCAGAAGAAAATACAGGAGAAAACTTTATGACCTCGATCTAGGCAAAGAGTTCTTATATACAACATCAAAAATACAATCAATAAAAGAAAAATGATAAATTGCACTGTATAAAAATTTAAAACTTTGCTCTTCAAAAGGCACTTTTAAGAAAATTAAAAGACAAGCCACAAGCTGAGAGGAAATATTTGCAAATTATATATCTGATAAAGGATTTGTATCCAGAGTATGTATAGAACTCTTACAACACAACAGTAAAAAGACAAACAACCCAGTTAAATATTTGGCAAAAGATTTGAATAGACATTTCAGCAAAGAAACCTATAAATAATAAATATGTACAAAGATGCTCAACATCATTATTCATTAGTGAAATTCAAATTATAACTACAATGAGCTATCATTTCACACCCACTAGAATGGCTATCATCAAAAAAGATAGACAGTAATAAGTGTTGGCAAGGATATATAGAAACTAGACTCTTCCTTTAGCATATGACCCATCAATTCCACTCCTGGTTATTTATGAAAGAGAAATAAAAACATACATCCATACAATGACTTGTACATGCATGTTCATAGCACCATTATTCATAAGGGGCAAAAGGTGGAAACAATCAAATATCCATCAACTGGCAATGGAGAAACAAATGTATATCCATACAGTAGAACCCTATCAGGCAATAAAAAGCAATGAAGTTCTCATACATGCTACAATGTGGCTGAATTTCAAAAGACATTATGCTGAGTGAAAGAAGCCAGACCCAAAAGACCATACACTGTATGATTTCATTCTGATGAAATGTCCAGAAAAGGCAAATCTATAAATACAGAAAGCAGATTAATGGTTGCCTGGGGCTGGGGGTGGAAGGGTTACAAATGGGCATGAGAGATCTTTTGGAGGTGATGGAAATGTTCCAAAACTGGATTGTGGTGATGTTTAGTCAACTCTATAAATTCAACAATCACTGAATTCTTCATTCAAGAATCACTGAATTGTACACTTAAAAGGAGTGAACTCAGGGTATGTAAATTATGCTTTAATAAATCTGTTTAAAAAAATAAACACAACCATTACCAGGAAAGGCTACCCCTAAATAAATTACAAATAAACATGTTAAGCACCCCCAGAACAGTTTAGTGTGAATGAGTTTACTAGAAGCACAGCCTGAAGAAATTAATTCCTAGCAGCAGAAGGCTGATTTCAACAAATAGAGAGAACTTACAGGGAGCAAGAGGGGCACAGCCCTGTGCTTCCCATACCAGGAGGTTTCCC
>NW_006785059.1:141780-149892 GCF_000442215.2 Lipotes vexillifer
TCCCTACACAATCGCTGCATCTATTACTCTTAATCTTATTCCTTTCGGAAAGGGAAATAGAAATCAAAGTACAATTTATGCTCTTCTAAAGATCTTAAGAAGTATTTCCCATTGAGGGAGTCTTGATTTTCAAACAAGTGTTTCAAAATAAGGTATCAGATGTCATTCCACATAGAAGACCAATAGTGAATCCGGGGACTTAAGAAGGACTCAACCAGTCTGTAGCCATTTACTACACTGGAAACAGGCTCATATGACTCATTTTAATTACACTCTCCTGCCACACACACTCACAACAAATTAACAACCAACTTTCATAGATAATCATAACAATTGCTACTTATTGTGTGTCAGTCACTGTAGTCAGGGCTTCAGTCCTCTCAACAAACATAACCCTTTGAGTCAGGATCTATCTTTATCACTACTTTACAGATGAAGAGTCTGAGGCCCGAAGAGGTTATAAGACTTGCCCACCATCAGGCATCTGATAATTATGGAGCTGAGATTCTTCTATATAAGTCTTCTAACTGCAGAGGTTAGATTCTCATCCCCTACACTCTAGGGCAGTCTTTCTCAAACTTTCTTTTTAACCACAAGTTGGAGTAAAAAATACATTCTACATCATAACCCAGGACGTACAGGTTTACCTACAAATGAAGCTCCATGAAACAATACTTAACCTTACTATGCACAATACACACTGATACTTTTATTCTATTTATCTTATTGTGCTCTTTAATATCTTGGTCAATACCACTAATTCCATTTCATGACATATTCATGGATCACCACCCACAATTTAAAAAAAAACACTACTACTTATAAAACGTGTAAATGTCACATTGAGATGAGACTCTAGAGAAACTCTGAAGATCTCTGTAGACCAGTCTGTCAAACTCAAGTGCCTGACAGCCTGATTATCCACTCACTCTACAGCCCTTCACCCACAAGAGGAAGGAGGAAGAGACAGCTAGAAGCCCGCCCGAGTGGGTCACCCAGCGAATGGCCCCTACTCAAGTGTGCATTAGCCAGAACCTGGCCATGGGGATGGCAGGAAAAGAGAGAAGCAATCCATTTGCCTGAATAAAGTGTGCCAAAACAGAATTCTTAGCAACAAACCCAGAAACCAAGAGATTCTAAGAAAAATCTCATTTACCTAGGACTAGAGTATCATTGGTAGGCCAGTATCAAATTCGCCTTGCCTTAACACCACCTCAAGATACTTTATAAGGGACAGACCTTCAAGATGGCTAAGGAGTAAGATATGGAGATCACCTTCCTCCCCACAAATGCATCAGAAATACATCTACACGTGGAACAACTCCTACAGAACACCTACTGAACGCTGGCAGGAGACCTCAGACCTCCCAAAAGGCAAGAAACTCCCCACGTACCTGGGTAGGGCAAGAGAAAAAAGAATAAACAGAGACAAAAGAACAGGGACAGGACCTGCACCAGTGGGAGGGAGCTGTGAAGGAGGAAAGGTCTCCACACACTAGGAGCCCCTTCGCGGGCAGAGATTGCGGGAGGCGGAGCGGGGAGCTTCGGAGCCGCGGAGGAGAGCGCAGCAACGGGGGCGCGGAGGGCAAAGCGGAGAGATTCCCGCACAGAGGATCGGCGCCGACCGGCGCTCACCAGCCCGAGAGGCTCGTGTGCTCACCCGCCGGGGGCGGGCGGGGCTGCGAGCTGAGGCTCGGTTTCGGTTTCGGTCGGAGCTCAGGGAGAGGACTGGGGTTGGCGGCTTGAACATAGCCCGAAGGGGTTAGTGCGCCACGGCTAGCCGGGAGGGAGTCCGGGGAAAAGTCTGGACCTACCCAAGAGGCAAGAGACCTTTTCTTGCCTCTGTGTTTCCTGGTGCGCGAGGAGAGGGGTTTTAAGAGCGCTGCCTAAAGGAGCTCCAGAGACGGGCGCGAGAAAAGCTCGGAAACCAGAGACGGGCGGGAGACGCTAAGGCTGCTGCTGCCGCCACCAAGGGGCCTGTGTGCGAGCACAGGTCACTGCCCCCTGTCACAAAGAAAGAAAACTACAGGCCAATATCACTGATGAACATAGATGCAAAAATCCTCAACAAAATACTAGCAAACAGAATCCAACAGCACATTAAAAGGATCATACACCATGATCAAGTGGGGTTTATTCCAGGAATGCAAGGATTCTTCAATATACGCAAATCTATCAATGTGATTAACCATATTAACAAATTGAAGGAGAAAAACCATATGATCATCTCAATAGATGCAGAGAAAGCTTTTGACAAAATTCAACACCCATTTATGATAAAAACCCTGCAGAAAGTAGGTGTAGAGGGAACTTTCCTCAATATAATAAAGGCCGTATATGACAAGCCCACAGCCAACATCATCCTCAATGGCGAAAAACTGAAAGCATTTCCACTAAGGTCAGGAACAAGACAAGGTTGCCCACTCTCACCACTCTTATTCAACATAGTTTTGGAAGTTTTAGCCACAGCAATCAGAGAAGAAAAGGAAATAAAAGGAATCCAAATCGGAAAAGAAGAAGTAAAGCTGTCACTGTTTGCAGATGACATGATACTATACATAGAGAATCCTAAAGATGCTACCAGAAAACTACTAGAGCTAATCAATGAATTTGGTAAAGTAGCAGGATACAAAATTAATGCACAGAAATCTCTGGCATTCCTATATACTAATGATGAAAAATCTGAAAGTGAAATCAAGAAAACACTCCCATTTACCATTGCAACAAAAAGAATAAAATATCTAGGAATAAACCTACCTAAGGAGACAAAAGACCTGTATGCAGAAAATTATAAGACACTGATGAAAGAAATTAAAGATGATACAAACAGATGGAGAGATATACCATGTTCTTGGATTGGAAGAATCAACATTGTGAAAATGACTCTACTTCCCAAAGCAATCTATAGATTCAATGCAATCCCTATCAAACTACCACTGGCATTTTTCACAGAACTAGAACAAAAAATTTCACAATTTGTATGGAAACACAAAAGACCCCGAATAGCCAAAGCAATCTTGAGAACAAAAAATGGAGCTGGAGGAATCAGGCTGCCTGACTTCAGACTATACTACAAAGCTACAGTAATCAAGACAGTATGGTACTGGCACAAAAACAGAAAGATAGATCAATGGAATAGGATAGAAAGCCCAGAGATAAACCCATGCACATATGGTCACCTTATCTTTGATAAAGGTGGCAGGAATATACAGTGGAGAAAGGACAGCCTCTTCAATAAGTGGTGCTGGGAAAATTGGATAGGTACATGTAAAAGTATGAGATTAGATCACTCCCTAACACCATACACAAAAATAAGCTCAAAATGGATTAAAGACCTAAATGTAAGGCCAGAAACTATCAAACTCTTAGAGGAAAACATAGGCAGAACACTCTATGACATAAATCACAGCAAGATCCTTCTTGACCCATCTCCTAGAGTAATGGAGATAAAAACAAAAATAAACAAATGGGACCTAATGAAACTTCAAAGCTTTTGCACAGCAAAGGAAACCATAAACAAGACCAAAAGACAGCCCTCAGAATGGGAGAAAATATTTGCAAATGAATCAACTGACAAAGGATTAATCTCTAAAATTTACAGGCAGCTCATGCAGCTCAATAACAAAAAAATAAACAACCCAATCCAAAAATGGGCAGAAGACCTAAATAGACATTTCTCCAAAGAAGATATACAGACTGCCAACAAACACATGAAAGAATGCTCAACATCATTAATCATTAGAGAAATGCAAATCAAAACTACAATGAGATATCATCTCACACCAGTCAGAATGGCCATCATCAAAAAATCTAGAAACAATAAATGCTGGAGAGGGTGTGGAGAAAAGGGAACACTCTTGCACTGCTGGTGGGAATGTGAATTGGTTCAGCCACTATGGAGAACAGTATGGAGGTTCCTTAAAAAACTACAAATAGAACTACCATATGACCCAGCAATCCCACTACTAGGTATATACCCTGAGGAAACCAGAATTCAGAAAGAGTCATGTACCAAAATGTTCATTGCAGCTCTATTTACAATAGCCCGGAGATGGAAACAACCTAAGTGCCCGCCGTCGGATGAATGGATAAAGAAGATGTGGCACATATATACAATGGAATATTACTCAGCCATAAAAAGAAACGAAATTGAGCTATTTGTAATGAGGTGGATAGATCTAGAGTCTGTCATACAGAGTGAAGTAAGTCAGAAAGAGAAGGACAAATACCGTATGCTAACACATATATATGGAATTTAAGAAAAAAAAATGTTATGAAGAACCTAGGGGTAAAACAGGAATAAAGACAGAGACCTACTGGAGAACAGACTTGAGGATATGGGGAGGGGGAAGGGTGAGGTGTGTTAGGGCGAGAGAAAGACATGGACATATATATACTAACAAACGTAAGGTAGATAGCCAGTGGGAAGCAGCCGCATGGCACAGGGAAACCGGCTCGGTTCTTTGTGGCTGTCTGGAGGGGGGGGATAGGGAGGGGGGGAGGGAGGGAGACAAAGAGGGAAGAGATATGGGAACATATGTATAACTGACTCACTCTGTTATAAAGCAGAAACTAACACACCATTGTAAAGCAATTATACCCCAATAAAGATGTTAAAAAAAATTAAAATATAAATAAATAAAAAAAAGTTTAACAAGGACTTAGAAGAACTGAAGAGCAAACAATGATGAACAACACAATAAATGAAATTAAAAATGTTCTAGAAAGAATCAAGAGCAGAATAACTGAGGTAGAAGAACGGATAAGTGACCTGTTAGATAAAAGAGTGGAAAAAACTACTGCAGAGCACAATAAAGAAAAAAGAATGAAAAGAATTGAGGACAGAGGAGCTTCAAGATGGCGGAAGACTAAGACGTGGAGATCACCTTCCTCCCCACAAATACATCAGAAATGCATCTAAATGTGGAACAACTCCTACAGAACACCTACTGAACGCTGGCAGAAGACCTCAGACCTCCCAAAAGGCAAGGAACTCCCCACGTACCTGGGTAGGGCAAAAGAAAAAAGAATAAACAGCGACAAAAGAATAGGGAAGGGACCTGCACCAATGGGAGGGAGCTGTGGAGGAAAGGTTTCCACACACTAGGAAGCCCTTTCCCGGGCGGAAACTGCGGGTGGCGGAGCGGGGAAGCTTCAGAGCCGTGGAGGAGAGCACAGCAACAGCAGTGCAGAGGGCAAAGCGGAGAGATTCCCACACAGAGGATCAGTGCGGACCAGCACTCACCAGCCCGAGAGGCTTATCTGCTCACCTGCCGGGGCGGGAGGGGCTGGGAGCTGAGGCTCGGGCTTAGGTTGGATCGCTGGGAGAGGATTGGGGCTGGCGGTGTGAACACAGCCTGAAGGGGCTGGTGCACCAGAGCTAGTCGGGAGGGAGTCCGGGAAAAAGTCTGCAGCTGCCAGAGAGGCGAGAGACTTTTTCTCGCCTCTGTTTCCTGGTGCACGACGAGAAGTGATTAGTAGCGCTTATTAAAGGAGCTCCAGAGACGGGCCCAAGCCTCGGCTATCAACACAGACCCCAGAGACGGGCATGAGACATTAAGGCTGCTGCTGCAGCCACCAAGAAGCCTGTGCACGAGCACAGGTCACTCTCCACACCTTCCCTCCCGAAGCCTGTGCAGCCCACCACTGCCAGGGTCCCGGGATCCAGGGACAACTTGCCCGGGAGAACCCACAGCGCGCCTCAGGCTGGTGCAACGTCACGCTGGCCTCTGCCGCCGCAGGCTCGCCCCACACTCCGTACCCCTCCCTCCTCCCGGCCTGAGTGAGCCAGAGCCCCCGAATCAGCTGCTAATTTAACCCCGTCCTGTCTGAGCGAAGAACAGACGCCCTCAGGCAACCTACACACAGAGGCAGGGCCAAGTCCAAAGCTGAACCCCAGGAGCTGTGAGAACAAAGAAGAGAAATGGAAATCTCTCCCAGCAGCCTCAGAAGCAGCAGATTAAATCTCCACAATCAACGTGATGTACCATGCATCTGTGGAATACCGGAATAGACGACGAATGATCCCAAAATGAGGAGGTGGCTTTTGGGAGCAACGATACATATATTTTTTTCCCTTTTTCTTTTGTTGTGAGTGTGCATGTGTATGCTTCTGTGTGTGATTTTGTCTGTATAGCTTTGCTTTTACCATTTGTCCTAGGTTTCTGTCTGTCCGTTTTTTGTTTTTTTTTCTCCTAGTATAGTTTTTAGTGCTTCTTATCACTGGTGGATTTGTTTTTTGGTTTGGTCGCTCTCTTCTTTCTTTCCTTTTTTTATTACTTTTAAAAAAACTTTTTAAATAACTTTTTTATTTTAATAACTTTATTTTATTTTATCTTCTTCTTTCTTTCTTTCTTCTTTTTTCTTCCTTTTATTCTGAGCCATGTGAATGACAGTCTCTTGGGGCTCCAGCCAGGAGGCAAGGCTCTGCCTCTGAGGTGGGAGAGCCAAGTTCAGGACACTGGTCCACAAGAGACCTCCGAGTTCCACATAATATCAAACGGCAAGAATCTCCCAGAGATCTCCATCTCAACATCAACACCCAGCTCAACTCAACAACCAGCAACCTCCAGTGCTGGACACCCTATGCCAAACAACGAGCAAGACACGAACACAACCCCACCCATTAGTAGAGAGGCTGCCTAAAATCATAATAAGGCCACAGACACCCAAAAACAAACCACTAGGCGTGTACCGGCCCACCAGAAAGAGAAGATCCAGCCTCATCCACCAGAACACAGGCACTAGTCGCTCCACCAGAAAGCCTACACAACCCACTGAAGCAACCTTAGCCACTGGGAGCTGACACCAAAAACAATGGGAACTACGAAGCTGCAGCCTTCGAAAAGGAGACCCCAAACACAGTGGGTTCAGCAAAATGAGAAGACAGAGAAACACACAGCAGATGAAGGAGCAATTCAGAAACTCACCAGAACTAACAAATGAAGAGGAAATAGGCGGTCTACCTGAAAAACAATTCAGAGTAATGATAGTAAAGATGACCCAAAATCTTGGAAATGGAATGGAGAAAAAATAAGAACTGTTTAACAAGGACCTAGAAGAACTAAAGAGCAAACACACAGTGATGAACAACACAACAGATGAAATTAAAAATTCTCTAGAAGGGATCAATAGCAGAATAACTGAGGCAGAAGATCGGATAAGTAACCTGGAAGATAAAATAGTGGAAATAACTACTGCAGAGCAGAATAAAGAAAAAAGAATGAAAAGAACTGAGGACAGTCTCAGACATCTCTGGGACAACATTAAATGCACCAACATTTGAATTATAGGGGTCCCAGAAGAAGAAGAGAAAAAGAAAGGGACTGAGAAAATATTTGAAGAGATTATAGTTGAAAGCTTCCCTAATATGGGAAAGGAAGTAGTTAATCAAGTCCAGGAAGCACAGAGAGTCCCATACAGGATAAATCCAAGTAGAAACACGACAAGACACATATTAATCAAACTATCAAACATTAAATACAAAGGAAAAATATTAAAAGCAGCAAGGGAAAAACAACAAATAACATACAAGGGACTCCCCATAAGGTTAACAGCTGATCTTTCCACAGAAACTCTGCAAGCAAAAAGGAAGTGGCAGGACATATTTAAAGTGATGAAGGGGAAAAACCTACAACGAAGATTACTCTACCCAGCAAGGAACTCATTCAGATTCAACGGAGAAATTAAAACATTTACAGACAAGCAAAAGCTAAGAGAATTCAGCACCACCAAACCAGCTTTACAACAAATGCTAAAGGAACTTCTCTGGGCAGGAAACACAAAGAAGGAAAAGACAAACAATAACAAAGCCAAAACAATTAAGAAAATGGTAATAGGAATATACATATCGATAATTACCTTAAATGTAAATGGATTAAATGCTCCAACCAAAAGACACAGACTGGCTGAATGGATACAAAAACAAGACCCATATATATGCTGCCTACAAGAGACCCACTTCAGACCTAGGGACATATACAGGCTGAAAGTGAGGGGATGGAAAAAGATATTCCATGCAAATGGAAATCAAAAGAAAGCTGGAGCAGCAATTCTCATATCAAACAAAATAGACTTTAAAATAAAGACTATTACAAGAGACAAAGAAGGACA